>NC_135794.1:8177000-8510500 GCF_051106095.1 Pogona vitticeps | reverse complement strand
AAAAAAGACTCGCCCAAGCTTGCCCCGGAGTGATGTTGACACTGAGCTGTAGCAGAAAGCGGCTACAGCGTGATCATCCTCCTCCTCAGAATGCCCGTTGCCTTCCCTCGAAGGAGTGTTTGGGTTGTGCCTCTTAAGCTTCCTGCTGGGCTTCACTACCCTGTTTGATTTCTTCCCCATCACATCTTGATGGAAATGAATGAGTAGATCATGGTGTGGGTCTTTTTCTCCTTTTGCAGCTCTCCGGACCGTGCCCTACATCATTACCAGCTTCCTTTACCTTCAGGTCATCCTGATCCTTGACCTGGGAAGCCGAGAGAAGGTGGCCATCTGTTCTGGTGAGTGGGAAAGTGGATCTCTTCCTCGGGAGTTGGCCTAAGAGTCCTCCCCATTCCTATCCGTCTGACGGCCTTTCTAGACGGAGCCCCTCTTCTCCTTAAAGTACAGACTTCTGTGCCGAGGTCATTGGCATATTCCCCACCATCCCATCTTCCCGTCTTCTTCCCGTCTTGCGTTTCCCGGTGACTTTCCTGAGACTTGCTCCAGCTTTTGAAGAGACAAACGGCTTTCTTCAAGGGCAGAGAAATGGATTGTTCAGTTTAACCCCAAGTGTTAGAAGGGGAGGAGACCAAAAGCAACACACGAGGTGCAAGGGGCAAGTAGAGCAGGTCGAGCAAGGCTTCTGCAAAAGAAAGCCAAGCGGGTTTGGGAAAGGAGCAATGGGGAAGGATCCGGTCCATTTCCCCTAAGGGTCAGACCCTGTCCGCCTGCTAGAAGCTCCATGTCTCTGACCCCAGGGAAGGTTCTCAGGGGTCAGGCTTTCACCTTCGTCCTTCTCTTTCACAGCTGTGGAGAAAATGTGTGTCTCCGTCGCCCACTATTATAAGAACTGGAGGCTGTGCCACTATCCTCGGGAGGCGGAGTCCAGCTTTTGCCGTCCCCTCCTGTCCATCTACCAGCGGCTGAGTGGATACTGGCAGCAGGAGGAGGACAGAAATGTAAGCAAACTCATTTTAATTTCAATTTGGTTGAGTTCCCGGTTGTATCAGGTAGAAGGAGTCGTGCCAGCCTGGGAGAGGGGAGTCTTTTTTCGGTCTTGCTGCTCCCTGCACAGGAAGAGGCTCGTGTCTCTGACACGAAAGGGCTTCCCTTGCCTTGGCTCTGGTCAGGAAGGGCCAACGAAGGGGGAGCAGCGCCTTCCCTCTGACTCAAAGCCAATCGGGAGGGAAGGCGAGACGTAGTGCCCTCACTCGGAATAGTTGCTGGGGAAGGAGCTGCAATGCAAAGATTGCTCTTCCATTGGGCGGAGGGGGGGCAACCTTGATTCTCCCCTCCCAGTGATGCCTTGCAAAAAAAGAATGAAAAAGATACACAGCCCCTCTTTTGCTCCTGTGTTGGTCATCGTGAAGCGTCCGGATGATGGGCTGCTTTGCCCGGTGACTGCACAGCTGGGAAGAATCCTGTCTGTCCAGAGTGCCGGGATGTTATGGTCACCATCGGTTTCTGACGAAGGCCAGCCAAGCTTGTCCTGGCTTGAGATGAGATTCCTTCTCCTCTGGGGATGGATCTGTTTCCCTGCATTGATTGAGGGACCGAACCCTAAGGAGGTTCTTTGCATTTCTCTCTCTTGCAGGTGAGCGAGGCGGCTTTGAAGGCTCGGTGGCCAATGTTGGCCGTTCTCGTTCGCTACCGGCCACAGCAGGACGAAATACTAAGGAAGTTCCCGGATGTCATCAAGGAGAGCAGGATGGTGGATGCTCCCCTCATGGCCAAAGTAAATGGATAGTCATGGGGGAGGCGGGAATACATTCTTTGGAGATGGGCACGCTCAGGAGGATGATGGCAGAGAGGTGCTCGCCAGGGTCTCCCTGCTTGGGCTTGTCCTGGATCACCAAAGCCAGGCCATCCCTTAAGCTGGCAGAGGCTGCCCTACAGAGGAGAGTGGAGACGCAGGGATTTTTTTGGGGGGGTGAGGGGGCAGTGAAATGGCTCCAGACCTAGGAAGACATTTACAGGCCCTGAGCGCAAGGGTTGCGCACAGGGCACCGTAAAGAGCACCACTGTTGCTGGGTGGGAGAGTCAAAAGATTGTAGTCCAACCCCCCCCTCCTGAAAGCCTTTCTGAACTCTGGGAGAACAGGAAGGGCCCCCTCGCAGGCTTCTCCAGGGCCTTGACCACTGTCCTGCCCAGGAAGCGGTCCTGCTGCTCTTCAGCCCCGGGGGCTCAATTTGCATGGCTGAGAAAAGGCACACCACCAAACAGACACTGACTTCTCTCTCCCCCCCCACCGCCTGTGTTTTCTTTTTAGGGACTTTATCTGTTCCTGGAGGGCTGCGTGGACTGTCATCCCCCAAACCTCAAGAAGGTCTTCTGGACTCTTGAGAAGTCCACGTTCAGCAAGGTAAGTCAGAGAAGGCTCTGATTGTGATCCCTCCCACCCAAAACGGAAGCCCCCGTTGGTTGCTCTCCACATGCCCGGGGGGGGCGCTAGAAAGATATCATAAGAGTGGCATCACTAGG
Organism: Pogona vitticeps; assembly: GCF_051106095.1. Taxonomy (NCBI): domain Eukaryota; kingdom Metazoa; phylum Chordata; class Lepidosauria; order Squamata; family Agamidae; genus Pogona; species Pogona vitticeps. The sequence continues at coordinate 8,507,980 of NC_135794.1, read as the reverse complement.
CTACACTGCCCAGAATCCTCCAGCTGACACAGGGATGCGGAACAGTTTTCACCCCATCCCAGAGCAGCCTGAAAATCATCCCACTCCCCAAGAGCTTTGCTGCTCTCCCTTCTGGTGATCTGGAGATCTCTCCAGCCTCTTTCACGTCATGGAGAGGAAGGGTGGATCCCATCGCCACAAGGAGAACGTCATGAGCTGAGATGAAGACGAGGGCCTAGAGACGTGGGTGCAAGGCAGAAAGGTCTCTCTGGCTTTCTAAGCCAGGAGTAAAAGCAAAGTCTTGCAACCCGACACAGACAAAGGGTGAGGCCCAAACATTGAGGCGATTCAGAGAAAACCATGCAGTCCGGATGGAAAGTGGTTTCCATGCCCAACCAAAAAGAAATTTACTTTTTTTGGACTATAGTAAAAAAGACCATTCTGGCTGTGTGATGTTAGCTCTGTAATCCACAAGAAAGAGGAGGAGGAGGAGGAGGGAGGGAGGGAGGGAGGGAGGGAGGGAGGGAGGGAGGGAGGGAGGAAAAAGAAAAGCATACCAAAAAAAAAAAAAAGAATTGTCCAAACTCTGGCAATAACGAATCCCTGCCGGGGCCCCAGTGAAATTGCCAGGGAGTCCAAACAGGAGCCACAGCCAGGAGACATCTGCACGACCTGAGTCTGCTCAACAGAGAGAGTAAAGACCAAGAGAAGGAGATTCCAGTCCTCAGAAACGTTCCCTGGCAGGAAGCAGGCTCTGGTCTTGCAGAAGGAATGGCCACCGGGACCAGGAGCTCTCCTCCCAAGGCGCTTTTAGGGGCTTCCGGATCCCGCCTCAGATGGGGTGTCTTCAGCACGGGAGGCAGGCTCGGGGAGGCAACCGACGAGATGACTTTCCTCCCTTTTTTTGCCAGGCGAGGGAAGCGACCCTGTTCTTCCTGAAGGAGCTCCTGAGCTCCCCGAAGGTCGAGGGATGTCTGGAATGGGAGATGGTCACCTACCTCTTCCGTCAGGTCGCCGTTCGTACCAGTCAAGGGGTAAGTCAGCGCGAAAGAGCCCCGAGAGATCCTTCCTCTGGCAGGGACGAGGCGACTCGGGGACCCCTTCCAAGGCCATCGGGAGGCCTCTCTGGGCCTGCCTGTCTCGTGAGCGCCTGCCTTCTGCCATTCCAAAAGACGTTTCCCAAGCTCTGGGCTCTAGTAGGCGTCCCATCATCCCTCCATCATCAGGAGTGCACTGGTTGGAAACGTTGTGCAGGGGTGGGTGTGCAGTCGAGCCCCTCTTGGCATCGGCTGGGTGGGGAAGAGGCCCTCCCATCTGTGTGTGTGTTTGTGTGTCCGAGTCCCTCCTTTTCGTTCCAGCCTTGGCTGGGTTGCACCTTGGCACAGGGGCACCTCCTCCGGGTGCTGCCACCACCGTCTGGCTCAAACGCTTCCGAGGTGCGCAAGCTTTGTGCTTGTGTCACTCCCCGTGGGTGAAGGGGCGCTTTTTGGGAGGGGGGGCCTTTTCTCTGGAGATGGTTCTCGTTTCCTGACCTTGCTGTTTCTGTGGTTCTTGTGTGTCTGTGTACGGCAGGTCGGAGACAGTGCCAGAGGCCTGATGCCAAGGGAAGCCGATGTCCAGGACTTATCCATCAAGGTCCTGGAGCACGTCAACACTTCGGCCACCGGGATGTTTAAAGTGAGTGGCTTGGGTGGATTTGCTCTTTAGAAGACCGGAGGAGTTTCACCCCTCTTCCTACTCAGGGTGAGGTCAGGCAGGGAGAGAGCTGGCATTTTAGCCCGGGGGGCGCTTTATTTCCCAACAGTCCTACGACACTCGGGGAAGAGAACGCCAGCCTGGCCCCAATCTGTGATGCCGAGCTTCTCCAGACCGAGGCTGGGCTCTGATTCTCTGACGGTCCCCTCTCTCCTCTTGGCAGGCTCTGTGGCCGAAGCTGTTATCCTTCTTGCTTCCTCCGGAATACATGCCAGCACTGACCCCGCTCTGCAGATGCCTGAAGGAGTTGGCCGTCCTTCGGCCGGAAGGATCCGTCCTCTTCCTGGGATCCTGCAGAGGAGGTCAGTTGGTCAGTGGGTTGGTTGGGTACCAAAGGCAGTCCCCTGGGCTTGAACTGTGCATGGCTGGGTGGGATTGGCACTCACCTCTCTTCCCATGGGAAGGAATGGATCCCTCTCTCCTTTGGAGAGGTCATGCCTTGCTGAAGAGGTCTCGGGTGGGTGGGGAGCCTTCCAGGGGCCAATGTCAGAGACGTCCCAGGAAAACCCAGGCCAGAGCACCCCCAGAGGGGCCAGAGATCAATGTGATAAGATGCAAGGCAGGGCCTCTGGGCTTGCAGGAGACTCGCCGTTCCTTGAGCCCGGAGGGAAGGGGAATCCTCCTATTTCTCAGTGAAAGCTCGGGCCAAGGGGAGTCCGGGGCGCTCCAGAAAGGAGCAGGCCCACCTCCGCCCCCCCCAGACCTCCATGTCCTTTTGTGGCTTTCCGAAGGAGCCCGGTCCGTTGCTGGAAGGATCCTAGTGACTAGACCTGGGAAGGAGATGAGGAACAGTGGGAAACCTTTCCATGATTCCAGAGCTTGCATCACTAACGTCCTCCCCCCCCCCTCGACCCCTGTTCTTCTCCTTTTAGTAAAGCTCCCAAGTCCGCAAGAAGTCTTCGGACGGCTTCTGGTGAGCAATGCTTAGAAAAAGCATCTACGTTTTTGTCTTGGGGGGTGGGTGGGAGGAGAGTATGGAGGTGAAAGGTCCTCTCAGTTCCTTGACCTCCCATTTCCCAGAGTGTGTGGTGGCTTCTCGGTGCAGGAATTCCAAAAGAGAGGTATTGCAGAAACCTCTTCGGCCCAGTACGCTGGCTGGGGAGCTGAGTGGGAGACCCTTCTGGCCATCCCGTAGCAAAGTGCTCCCCGTCCCCCCCTTTGAACGGAGATGTCGTTGCCTTCTTCATTGCAGAAAATTAGTAAAAGGAGGGCTAACGAGAAATGTAGGAAGAAAGGAACTCCCCGAAGGATCGGAAAGTTCCGTCAGCTGCAATATTGTTAGCTGGCTTCATGACAACCCAGGGAGAGGCAAAATGCAGCCCTCAGCCCTGCTGGGGCCAACCAGCTCCCCCGCTTGTGTCAAAAACTGAAAACGCAACAACCGAAGGGGCCACGAGAGGGAACTAGAGAAGACGTCCCGGTCTTGTTCTGGTCTCTCAGTGAGGAAACCACCCACTTTGCTTTTTTGGGGGGCAGTTTTCTGTGGGATGGTGTCATCTAGTGGAAGGGCTCTCCCGTCCAAATCCAGCGGAGAGACCCAGAATCCTAAGGAAAGCATCAGTTAGGATAGTGCCTGCGTAATGCTAGGCACTACTCTGGGCGGTTTATGTTAAAAAAAATAATTAAGGACAATAAATAGAACATCATCTAAAAGCAACGCATCTCATATAAACCAAGGAAATCAAAACCATCCGTACCTCAGCTCATAAATCAGACTAACCAGGCGATGGCACGAAGGGTGGCCTCATTGCCACCTGAGCCTGACGAGAGGATGCCCTCCGAGGCTTCAGGGAGCAGCCTTTTTTTGAACATCCTCTTCAAGGCCGGGATGTTGCCCAGCGCAGGACCCCCCCCGATAGGAAATGGACCGAGCAGAGAAGGCGCCAACGGGTCCCTGGGACCCCCCTCCTCTCGGGAGGGCGATTGCCTGCCTATTTCCAGGAGAGGAACTGCTCCTGAATCTGAGCCGCTGGCAGTTAGAGATGGACGGGTGAGTCCCGGCTTCTCCTTCGGGGGCCCTCCTTTCTCATGTCTCCTCTCCTGCCTACAGGTATTGTCCTCCTCCGGGAGCCAAAGAGGCTTCTGGGCCCTCCAGCTTCTGCACGCCCTGCGAGCTGACATCCACGAGGCCATCGTTCATCTGTGGGCGCAGCAAATCCCAGCGCTTTGGGGGTATTGCCAGGCAGGTAGGTCACCCGATGGATGCCTGACAGGAGGATTCATGGTGAAATGCTTTCCCGCCCCCCGGGCCGTCTCAAAATCTTAAAAGTGCTGCGCTTCACTTTGCAAGCTATCCGAGGAATAGCGCTGTCTTCCAGAAGGCCCCTTGATCTTGCTTCCATTTTTCTAAAGTTCCTGACATTCGTTTTATCCGTTCACCTGATTTTGGATTTTTTCCTGGACAAATTCAGGAGCACCTAGCAATCCAAAAATAGGTTTGCCTTTTCAGACCTTTTGCCCCAGTTCTGAAGTGCTTCCCTAGACAGCCCCCCCCCACCTCCCAGGGACGTACACGAAGCAGGTGGACCTCTATATAGGTTCTGGCAGGCATGGGGGGTGGCTTAAAGTCTCTGAGCAGTTTTCAGATTCATAAAGGAAACAGTAAGGAAATAGTTATGTTACTTTTGTAACATACATTCATTTTCTATTTGTATTTTTACATGGATTCTATTAACATGTCAGAGAACTTTAGTCATTTTGGTGATGTCGAAACATTGTAATGCTCTCTCTCTCTATATATATTGAATCTATATGTAAATATCACGATGTTTACTAATAGGGTACACACAAAAACAGGGCACAGACAATAAAAACAGGACTGATTTTCCTACCATTTGGTACTTGAAAGATTGTGAAAAATGTCTACACCTTGTGCATGACACACCTAGAGTGTGAAAGTCATGTGTTCCAAGTGATGATGTTGACCATCCTCGGCTAGTTTGAGGGATAGTAAGGAAATGTTATTCTTGTGAAATAGCACCACAATTGGTAAACAGCATTACTTTTGCCTCCTTTTTTCACATGTAGCCAATTATATTTAGAGATGCCTTTCAAAATCCTGCCTGGGGGTCTCTAAGAGGGAGGTTTTTGCCTATTTTTAAGAGTACGTTAGTAGGACGTTCCTCTTTAAACAGTGAGGGATGACCAACAGATTCCATTTCAAGAAGTCATGGCTCAAGTACTACTCTTGAAAAATACGGTCCCAAACTCTACATCACACCCACACCCACCCACCCCCGTCCCAATTGAGTTGGTACAACGATGTCCTCTTTTCCTTCCAGAAGGCACCAGAGGAAGACAACCTGAGTGGCAGCAGAAGCTTCTGCAGGTGAGGTTCTGCTCTTCTTCGACCAGGAACTGGCTGGAGGGAGAAGAGGGATCTCTTCGACAGACCAGGCTGGGGGCGGAGGGGGGGGGTCTCCTGGACTCTGGTCCATTAGCCTGAGGGGCAAAAAGGAAGAGCCTGTGAAGTCAGATGCCCTGGGCAGCAAATGGGAAGAAGGACAGACAGGTGTAGACGATGTAGGACACAGCGGAGAACCGTCCTCCCCCAGTGTTTGACTCGGAGACCAAGCTGGTCCATTTTGACTCTCCGGTTTGGCAGCCTATTGGCTTTAGACTAGGTGAAGAGAGTGCTTAGCCCCTTTTCCCCTCAGCTCCGGTGGGAAGTCATAGTCTCCATTTCTTTAAGAAGTGATTTTCCAAGGACATTTTTAAAGCATTTAGGCAGGGGAAAGGGCAGGAGTGGAGTCTTAGGAGCAGACGTCGAGGCCCTCGTGAACCAAATGTCTGGATTCATTCATGCTCTCCTCCTTAGTTCCTGAGGAGGTCCCTGAAGACCATGGAGGACGACAGGTGGACCAAGAACCTGATCTTAGCCCTGGAAGATCAGATGGGCAGCTATGCGGACGGGTCCCTTGAAAAGGTTTGTTCCCTCGTTTCTCGAAAAAACTGCAGTCCTGTGGCCCCTCAGCTTCTCCCCCGAGTGTGGAAAGCTGCTGCAACCTGGGGGAGACCTCAGTCCCTCTCAGCCAACATTTGTCCAAAGCAGCTGCTGCAGAACATAGTGGCGGAAATCCTGTTGCTTCGCCTAGGAAGTCGCCCTGGTGGAGGCCCCTTGAATGGGCGGGGGTGGGATGGGTCAACGCCTCCCTCAGGATTCTGTTGCTTCAGTGGGCCTTCTCGAGGGCCACTTTCCACACCAAGCAACCGGATTTCGGCCGGAGTTGTCCAGCCTCTGCTGGAGGGCCTCCAGTGAAGGACCGCCGACCCAAAGATCTAGACAGGTGTCCGATTGTTCGACTGAAACCTCCCCCCCCGGTCTACCCCTCCTTCTCTTTCAGAGCGTCCTCTATCAAGTCCTGGGCTTGTCACTGGCCTGCTGCGCAGACCGCATGTACGTCCTGCACTGGCTGGAGCGTTTGATTGAGAGCGCCAATTATTTGGAAGCAGCCGAGAAAGAGGTGAGTCTCTAGCGAGTCAGGGCAGCCTTCAGAGTTCTGTACCCACCTGGCATCTCTTTTGTCCTTTGGGGGGTGGGGACGGTGGCGGCTTCTTAATAGATGGACGCCCTGCTCTTCAACCAAGAAGGTTTTTCTACCTCTCTTAAGTTGAAACCCTCCACAACATTGCAAGGGAGTGAAGAGCACCTGGCTGTGCTAGGATGCCACAGAGTCAGGAACATGATGGTGTGCTAGGGGTGGTCTTCCCTCCCTTCCAAACGGGGAGATCTAATCCAGTTTCAGTCATTTCTCACATCAGCATCCCTTCTCCAATCTTTCTCTCTCTCTCGGTCCCCTCTCCCCCCACCCCCCCTTACAGAAAGTTGCAGAAATCCTTTCTTTTGCTGCGCTGGACCATTTAGATCTGACCCTGGCCACCTTGGACGACTGCAGAGCTGGCATGGATCTCAAGATGGGGCTGTCTGCCCTCCTCACCCACCATAAGGTAAGCCAGCGGCCGGGGCCAGCAGGTCAATGCCAACTCTCAAATAAGCCACCCTGGATTCAACAGGATCTAAAACTGGAGCCTGAGCCTCCTCTGATGCCAGCCATTCATCTTCACATTCCATGGGATCGCTGGCTGCAGAATGAGGAGGTTTGCTCAACTGATGAGATTTACCTAAGTGTTGACATACGACTCAGCAGTGCATTCCGTGGCTGAATTCCTGTTGGGCAGCTCCACCTGCACCTGGGGATGACATCATCATCATTGGTGGCAAATCCCTGCTCATTATGAGCCCATTGCTGCTGCTTGATGGCAATTTCAGGGTGCAGAACCCCAAAATTGCCAAGAGAAGCCTGTCACCAAGCGGCATCTTCTGCGGTCGATTTGTGCACAGAATCATTGTGCCTGCGGAGCTGCTCAACAGGATTTCAGCCCCTGGGCTTCTGCAGATGAGACAGGTGGAGTGCTGGATTGTTTCCAACACCCAAAAACTGAAGTTAAGCATACAATCCTGAAGCATTTTTAATGGTGGAAAGTCAGTCCGCCTTCCCCCACTCACCCCCAGATCACAGGACATAAGTAATTTGATAAAACCAAATCAATCCTGCTGCCCTGGCGATCAAAGAAGGGACAGAAGAGGGAAACGGGCAGAGAGAGACAGACAGACAAACAGATGATAAGGTAGCAGCTGCCACCTTGCCAAAACACCCCTTTCTGTTGCCTACTTAGGATTACAAGACTGGCAGGCGAGGGCACCTCCTTAAGACCCTGATCCTGGCCTACAGCCGGGTTGCCATCCGGGCCCCCAAAGAGTTCCTGTTGAAGAGTGGGGAGGCAGAGATCCTGAAAAAAGTCCTCGACCTTTACAGGATGAGCTTCCAGGTAAGAAGTAGAAGGGGGTCGGAGGGTTGGATTCTGCTGAAATAGGGCACGGAGGGAGCAGGTCGCTGTGGGGAGGGGTGGGAATGGAAGAGAGGGAGTTCACTGTACTCCAGAAACCAGCCAAAGTGACCTGCCCTAAAATTCAGGTGCCACATTGCAGCTTGTGTGTCTCAGGGTGCTGCCATTAGCCTTTTCTTGCCTCACTGAGAACTGAAGCAGATGAGACGCTTAGCTCCTATTCAGAAGTGGTGCTCCTCAAGTGGTAAAAGATGTCTGGTTGCCATAGTAGCTGACTTCCCTCCCCTTCATCCCCTGCATTTTGTAGGTTTTGTTTCATGAGTGGCCACTTTCAGTGCTCATCTTGGATTGTCTAGGCATCTGGCTCTGAGGAAATCTCTTTCTGGGAGCGAAAACAAAGAGAAAGAAAGAATGAGAGAGAGAGAGAGAGAGAGAGAGAGAGAGAGAGAATTGATCTCTCTTTTAAATGCCTGTCTCAATCCCGAAAACTCACTTCCCTCCTTCCTAGCAAGCAAGAGGTGACATCTGCCAAGAAGCGTTCAGTTTTGGGCTTTTTCCATTCAGAACCATTCAAGAAAAATCCAGACCATTGAGGGGGAAACCCCTCTGATGATTCTGCGCCATTTGCATAGCAAAGCCGTTTATCCCCTGGCCCAAGGCCTGTGTCCTTAACATTTTAAACAATAAATTTAAAAAAGGCCAGCTGCCTTTCTAGGCTTGTGCAAAGAGGTCAGTTTCTCCATTTTATTTTTCAGGTCCTGGGAGTCAAAATTGAGAGCCAGGTAAGCTGTCGCAGATCTGAGGGTGTGATCGTGTCCGAATTTTTCCCCTTGAAGTGGAAGCAGGATGGAGGGCCCCTGCTAGGGCCCCTATTCATATGTGGCATTTCCCCTAGTGGAATCTCTTGTCCTACTATGATGATGATGATGATGATGATGATGATCAACTCCTCCCCCCACTTGAGGAATCCTAGAGAGATGCCGCCAGACGGCATGAACCGGGGGGGGGGGAGGGCTTGCTATTGTTGTTGCCCTGTCCAGTCGCTTCTGGATGGCAGCCCTCGTTCCGCTTCCAGAGGGTGGGAGACGTTCACACCAAGCTCACCCTGGAATCCTGGAATCCTGGAGTTGGGAGGCCATGGAGTCCAACCCTCTGCTCGAGGCAGGAATCCGAATCAGAGCAGATCCGACCGAGGGTTGTCCAGTTGGCTCTTGAAGGCCTCCAGGGTTGACTCCCGCTCGCGAGTTCCCAGGGCCAGGCCGCGATCTGAGCCCCGTTCCAAACTCAACTGGCTATAGCATGCTGGCTCTCGGAAGGCGGCAGGACTGTGAAAGGATCCTCACACGATCAACCCTTTGAGGAGGCTTCTTTCTTGAGGTGGAGGGACCCGAGAGAAATCAGCTTGATAGGCCGACAGAATTCCTTAAAAGGGGTTCCTTCCCACCCCCGTGGAATTCGTGTCTGCTCACTGCGGTTTCTGTGGCTGGTGGTTTCGCAGAGTCTTGAACGAAATCCTTCCTGACTTTGGGCAAGGCTCTTTGAACCACATCCTTCTCTCGGGTTTGATCTTTTCTGAGAGAGACTCACCATAGTTCGAGGCGAATCTGGTGGGGAGGCAAGAGGAAGCCTTCTCAGGGGCTGCCCCCAAGTTCATGATCTCCCTGCTGAGGGAAGTTAAACAAGCAGAATGTAGACATACATTTGGTACCAGTACCAAAGGAGGAGGATGATGACCATTGGTTTCTTTTAGGCAAGACAGGACACCCACCTGAAGCTGATCTTCTGCGAGAGCGTCGCCAGCATCTGCAAAGCCATCTCCGAAGCCCAGGACGGGAACTTCCAGCTGGGCTGCAAAAAAGAGCTCTTGGAGGCTTTGTTGGTAAGCAACGTGGGGGGGTGGGACACCCGAAGGGTCCGGTGGGGTTCCTAGAAAGCCCAGAGGGAGGGGGCGTCTCTTCAGACCCCGGGGGGGGGGTCTTCCTCGTGGCACAAAGGAGACTTTTGGAAGCTCCGCCAGGGAGACCCTTCTTGGAGGGCTTCCGCCACGAGAGCCCCACCCGCTCTTTGGGGAGGGGTCTCCTTGGGAGCAAAGCGTCCAGCCGGCAGCTCTGCTCAGAACGGTTGTTGCCCCAACACCTCGGGGAATGGCTGTCCGTGGAAAAGACGGGACTCCCCCTCAGGAAAGCACCTCCAACCCCCTTCCGGGCGATTTTAGAAAGCATTTTGGTCGTATCCTCTGTTGAGTGGATGAAACCCTCATCTCTCCTCCCCCTCCTTCTTGTTTCTCCTTCTTCTTTGCTCCTTCCACCACCACCACCACCACCACGGGGGTCTTCAGGCCTTTCTTGGGACGGAGCGCCTCGAAAACCTGAGAAGCTCCCTTCTCCCAGCAACCATCTCGGCCTTAGTCTCCCTGAGGTAAGTTATCGATAGGCAACGGAGAGGCCAGCTGGGCTAGGGAGGCCTCCCTCAGGGAGCAACTAGTGTGGGGCGGGGGCGGCTCTTCGATGTGACATGGGGGCTCCCCTGTCAGTGCGTTTGGTTGACGGGCACGAGACGGGCAGGGAAGTGAGGCTGCCGGCTGGCTTCAAGGCCACAGGGTTTCCCTCCAGAGACACAGTCCTCCAAAGCTGCTGTCCTTGCCCTGCCCACTCGCCAATGATTATACAGAGGCAGAGGCAGTCTGATTTCTTGTCACGATGCTCTCACATGTAGATCAGAATGAGAAAGAGCCAGCCTGAGATTTGGGCTGCCTTTCTGCCTGGGACCTTTGTAAACCTCTGTCTGGATTCTCAATCTACCTTCCTTCTGCTAGCCACCTCAAGCCGCGCCTGCCAGTGGAAGCTCTCCGGGAAATGCTGGACGGAGTCATCAAGAGCCTCTTTCTCCTCCCTCCCCTGGAGCGTCTTAAAAGGATAGCAAATGATGAACAGGATGCGTCCAACATTGAGGTATGTCAGGCAGGTTTTCTTCTAGGTCTTCCTTTTTAACCTCTGATGGGAGCTTTCCTGAAACATCCTATTGCATAGGAGGATGCAATATAGAAGAGGATAGAAGGCTGAAACGTCGCTTTGCTTTTTTTTTTTTAACCGCCAAGGCCTCTTAAACATCCTAATGTCGTTGTGCAGTCAATGTCTGTTTGTTTCCACTCTTTGCTGGGCCTCGCTTTGCCCACCCCCTGGTTTATGAGGAGCCCATGGCGTCAGGGGAACGGTGTAGCTCTCGGGCCTCACTCCCTGGGTTGTCCTTTCAGCTCATGTACACCAGATCCGTTGAGGCCATGGGGAAACTCTTCGAGGTCCTCGTTACAGAAGAGCCAACCTCAGAGAGGATTGATGTCATGTTCCAGGTAAGCATAAACCCAAAAGGAAATCCCCTGGATTGGCCATTTACATTCAGTATTGCAGAAACTTTGCCAACTTCATGGTCAAACTATACATTGAGGATAATCTGTAATTACCATATTGTCCGAATTGTCCCCATCAGATCATTTCAGTATTTCTATAGGATCAAACTAGATCTGACATGCAGTTGTCCATCTTTCTCTGGAGGGCCTCCAGTGTCGGAGCGCTCGGCCGGCTCCTTGGTTCCATCGTTCGACAGGAATCTGGTTTCCTGTCCCTTGAGTCCATCATCCCCTTACGTGCTGATGCGCTTTGGCATGACTGAGAACCCCTCCTTTCCTCAAGAGCAAAGTGATGTTGCCTCTTAGAACGGCCGAGCCGGAAGGGAGGCCTAAGTCTGGGCCCTCCTCGAGGAGGCCGAGCGGGGAATCGAACTCCCCACCTCTGACTTCCACAGCCAGAGCCCTGAACCCCTGAGCTCTCCGGGAGTGCTCGAAGGAGGGATGATCCACAGCATGTAGATCGGGGGGGGGGGAGCCTTCCCTCTCTCTCACCGTTTCCACATTTCACCCACCGGGCCATGAATGACCAGCTGTGTTTGGCAGCCAGATGGGCTACGTGGCTCCCATCCGGCTGAGGGATATCTCAAGGAAAAGCAGGATAGGTTTGTAAAATGAGAAAGGTTTGCCCCTCAGAGAGGTCTCATAAACGGGTCTGTGTTCTTGCTTGGCCTCCAGCCGATCGAGCCCTGGTTCCTGGAGTGTGAGGGGAGCCGAGAGAGGGCCCTGCAGGCCAGCTTCCAGGTTCTGGCTCCCTTCCAGGCCAGCTTTCGTCTTCCGGTGAGTCCTCCTCCTCTTCCTCCCGCCTCCTCCTCCTCCTCTTGCTGGCCGACCAGAAGACCCTGTGGGAAGAGTCCCGATATTCAGGAAGGCTCCCCGGAAAGAGGCAAAACTCTCCCTCTCCTTGGTGTCTTTGGACTTGGGCTCCATGACTTTAGACCAGCCTTTCCCAGCCCGGGGGCTTCTCTAGAGTAAGGATTTCATCTTCTCCTGTGTGGGCTCGGCCATTGGATCAGATGGGACAAGCATGAGAGAACTCCGCTTGAGTGTGTCTATAGAAGGGAATGCCTTTCGTTCGAAGGGTAGAGGCCATTTCTGCTCTGCTGATGTGGTGATATGCACATCCATCTGGTTCCCTTCCATCCGATGCCCATCAGGCTTCATGCCTTTGGTCTTGGGGTGGGGTGGGTGTGCATTTTCGGGGTGAAGGAAATCATTGATGGTGTCCAAGAAACGAGCAATGAATGGTTTCCTTCTCAATCAGCACCAAAGAGCAGAAGTGACTTTGCAGAACAGACGTCTCAGAGGAGACGAGAGTCTGGCGACCGCCCTGTGTCTCCACTAGGACTGTCTTCTCCTCGATTGACACTCACTCCCCTCCCGGTAGCACCTCCCACAGCAGGGGCTGTAGAGCCAGGTGGGCTCACCTTGGACCCGGGCTGGCTGTGGCTTTCCTCCCCGCTTCTCTTCCCACCTATGCCAGCCTGATGTGTCCCAAGCCTGGACAAGAAGGCGGCCCCAAGGGCTGTGGGCAGGCCTGATCCAGAGCTCCTCTCCCCTCTGGGACGATGCAGACGAGCTTGCTCGGTTCGGGGACTGGCCTTCCAAAGGCAAGGAGGGTTCCCTTGGAAGTTGGCTTTCACAAACACAGGAAGGCCACCTCCTTCGCCTCTTGGCAGGATGAACATGTGATTCGCGTCAATGACCAGGCTCTCTGTGAGGTCTGTTTCAGGCCTCCGAGAATCCCTTCTGCTGCAGATCTTGGAGGAGAGGTTGGTTCTGCAAATCCTCAGGCCTTCCAAGGCCATTTCAATCGGTTTTATTCTCTTCTTGGTAGGACGGAGAGAATTTCAAAGGTTACGGTTTCGCGGTAACCTTCCTAGCCCCTTACATCCTGGAGAACTCCATCGCATGCCGGCAATGGGCAGCCAAGTGCATAGGCTGCCTGATTCATATTCAAGGTGAGAATGTGGGTGGGGGAGATGGGATCAAGGGCTTCAAGGCCAATCAATTGGTGCCTTCACTCTGTGACCGCTAGCGTTCTTGGAGTGACTCTGTCTGGAGGTGAACCTGGATGGATGTAGGACCCCGGGAAACCTCTTTCCAGCTGAGATGGACCCCACCTACAAACGGACAAGGGGATTATCCTCAGAGGAGGCAGAAGGTGCTCCTTCAAGGCGTCAGATCCCAAGGGTGAAAAACGCTGCCCCTTCGAGGTGGCTTCATCCCCAAGCCTGCAAATCAGGGCTTAGAAAATGATGAGGATGACCTTCAAACAAATTGGTTTAGCCATTAGAGGACACCAAGAATCCCAGGTTGACCCATGTTAGTTTTAACAATGAGGGACCCTGTGGGTGTGAATTCCACTTTGAGCCCTTTTTGGTTCTTTCCAGTGACGTTTTATGTGTCACCAATTCATGACTTTAGGAGTCCAAAACCAAAGGAAAGAGAGAGGTGGCCGGACAAGGCAGGGAAGCAGTGGCGGACAGTGGGAAGGGAAGGGGCAGGCTGGGGTGGGGTGACATGGAGTAGGAAGTTGGTTAAATCGGGCAAAATCAGTTGATTCCGAAAACTTTGGGTCCTCCAGTTTAGACGACCCCGAACCAACCCGAACTAGCAAGTCAGCGATTTTTTTTTCCTGGTCTACTTCTCTGTTTGTTCCTTTCTTTAGTCAACATTCCTTTCCCAGATTTGTGACCCTGACTTTCAGTTAATATCGTGGCCCACATTTTGGGCCCGATTTGTCATACATTCTTTAACTATTTCATCTTGCGTTTTGAATTCTGGTAGATAACGATACCACATTTTAATCCGTTTTTCCCTTACATTCAGAAGAAGTAACTTATGCGGTTTTCCTTACAAAAAACGACTGCTTTATCGCTTGTACATCTTGAGTCTCTTTGTGTTTTTGCCCACCAATCAAGTATTGTGCCTTGTTCTTCTAGTTCTTCCCTTACTCTCACACTTAAGGCCGCTTTTAACAAACCTCTAAATCTCAATAGAGTTTCTTTTTCCCCATTAATGTGGGTTGTGTGAATGCTTCTGTGGGTGAGACCCACTCAGGAACTTTCTGGTCCTTTTCTTCCCGGATCTTGGTCCATACCCAGTTTAAAGCTTTCCTTATCAGATGGTTCTTCAGTGGTTTATCGTCTTTTGCTTTTTGATACCCTAGGAAGGTGGTGCCATCCTAGATTTATATCATGTCCTTCTGATTTCTATCTTCTGTCAGTTTCTAAAGCAGTCCATTTCTTTACCTAAACGAGAGCACAGGCTTTATAACATGATTCACCCTCTTTTCTTTCCAGGTGGATCGAGAATCACGGAGGCGGAGGAAAAAGAGGTGACGTCTGCCCTCTGTGATCTCCAGGCAGAAGTCCCCACCGATCTGTCTGGGGCTTGGGCCAGACTGGCTAAGGTGATTCCCTTGATCGGGTGGGAATCTCCCGAGCGCCTGGGTCACATCCACCTCCCGAATCGGTTGGAGTCCTGTTTTCTCAGCGAGCCGAGTCAATGGCCAGGCTCATTGGCAGTGCCTTCATCTCTGAGATGAGGTGCCTGGGTATGAAATCCGGGTGGCCTGAGCCGTCCTGTGTCCTCGCGGAGAGGCTCCAGTCCTTGTCCAACTCCAAGCCCACATTGGGGCCTTTCCGGTTCTCTAGGGGAACCTGCTGGAGTCCACGGGGAAGTGCCAAGGCCGCCTTGTTTTGGAAGAAAGAGCAAGATGCAGAGAATTCCTGCAATCCCTGGGCAAAATCCTTGGGCAGGACTCTTTGGAAAAGCATAGAGCTGCTCATCCTTGGTCTGGCAGGAAATCTCACTGGGGAAGGAGAAGGTCTGAGCTACAGAAAAAAAGCCTGTCCTTTCTTTTTTTGGCAGGTGGTCAGCATCCATCTCGCGAAGGATCAGCTGTTGGACTTCACCGAAGCCATCCTGGAAGACCTCGTGTCAGGGATTCCCAGCTATGCCAGGGCTGCTGGTTACTGGTTGCTCGCCAACCTCCAAAACCATGGGGAGGCCATGAAGAGCAAGGTAGCCATTTGCCAGGAACCCTCCTTTTCTCCAGGCAGGAGATGCAGAAGTCAGAAAGAGATCTCCACCTGCATCTTTTCAGCTTTGCCCAAAGGATGCTGAAGTTCTTTTTGTAAACTTCTGCCATTCTGCAGAATCCAGAATTTCTCAGCCAGCAGAGCCATGGCCACCTCGGGTGGGGGATTCTGGGTGCTGTAGTCCAAAAAAGGCGCTTTTCATCTCCTATTCATCCCCGTTGTTTTCTCTAGGCTGGGCCCTTCATCTGGACAAAGGGGTCTTGGGATGACCTTTCTGGCCACGTCCAGACGTGGGCCCAGCTCTATAAACCACGTGGGCTGTCACCTCAACCCGAGGGGGGGCAGCGGCAAGGGGGCGCCGCTGTGGTCGTGAGCTCACTGGAGGCCCCAATAGATGGGCTTCTGTTCCAAGTCACTTCAGCCAAGAGTTGCTCAAACAAGAACGGTGTCCTTTCAGGGGGGGGGGGAAGAGTAATTTTGTCCTTCTGATTGCTAAATAGAATAATAAAGAAATAAAACCATTCTTCACTGAAATATTGCTTTTATGATGAAATAATCCGGAGGATTAGCTTTACAAGAGCAAATCTGAGCCAGGGATCCCCGTCTTGCTCCTTCCAGGTGCCCGAGCTCCTCGATACTTTCTGCAGCCACCTGCCGATCATCACTCAGGGAGGCATGGAGGAGGTCCCTCTGGAGGCGGTCTGCATCATGGCCCGCTCCCACCTGGACACAGTCTTGGGCCACCTCCTCCGCCGAAGCCTCCCCTTGGACAGGTGGGTGCTGGAGGGAAAAGACAGCTTTCCGTCCTTGGGGGAAGAGGCTTCTTTCTTCTCGGTCAGGCCCCGGTCCCTTAACTGGGGCGCTGAGATCGAAAGGACGGATGCAGTCCTGGTGGGAGACCCCACACAAGGTTTCTCCTTGCCCTGTGAGAAATTGGTTTCTCACTGCCGGGCGGTGCAGACCCACCAGGGGCTTCTTGCGCCCAAGCTGCTGGTTCTGAAGGCCAAGTCCAGGCTCAGGCCGTCTCTGCAACTCCCACCTTCTCTCCTTATAGCGAGACTGGCAAGCTGTGGAGGTCTTTCGATCGAGACCCATCCCTGGCTGTGCGAGTCCTGGCCAAGCTGATGTCGTGTGTGAACCAGCCCTCCATCCTCGGATCAACAACCAGCTCTAGCATTGATGAAAGCGGGGACTATGCGGAGGAAGAACCGCTCAAAGTACGCTCCAAGGGACACGGGATGGCCCATCCTTTGAGACCACGTTGGGAAAACCGTCTCGGCTGTTCTGCTCTGAGAGCCGCTGAAATGGGTGGCTCCAAGGAGGCCAGAACCCTTGCCTTGGGGAGGAGGGGAGGATCTGAGACCCCCAGTAACACCTGGTCTCTCTTCTCCCCCCCCACCCCCCGTTCCTTTCCTCTTCCTCCCCTCTTCAGGCCACCTGTGTGATCTTTGAGGTCCTCTCAGGACTGCCCTCTGAGGTGGATCTCCAGAAGGTGTTCCCCCAGCTCCTGTTCACCCTCCTGTGGCAGGTCAGCCAAACTCTGGGGCAGAAGATGCCCCCGTGTGAGGGTCGCCGCAGGCTGTTCCTGAGGGAGCAGCACCTGACGCCCGGTAACCCTTGCAGGTAACGTCCCCTCCCTTGGGCAGGCTTGGGAAACCTGCAAGCCTGAGGGGTGGGTTTTTGGGGGGGGCGGAGGCAGTCTTTCTGCATGGGGGAAGCATGCCCACGTCTTACATGCAGCAAGGAATGGCCCCATCCCACGAACCTCTGCCCGGGTCCCCTTCTGGGCCGAAGGCGGCATCCTCTCCTGGCCGCGTGGAGGTCTTTGCCAGCCCTGCTCCTGGAATTTCCCCGCTTCTTCTTCTTCTTCTTCTTCGGATGGGGCGATTCTGAGGCCCTCTCTGGGTCCTTTCCTTCTGCAGCCTCTCTGTGGACACCCTGAAGGCTCTGGTCGTGAAGGGGACACCAACTGCATCCCAGGAGGAGATCAAGACGGCAGACTTCTGGGCCTTACTCGGGGATCCTCGGACCCACCCTGAGGGCCTTTGCCAGTTGACCAAGTAAGTGACTTATGAATAGCCGAAGGAGAGGAAAGGGCTCTGGGGCTGGTGAGATTCTGGGAGGTGGAGCCCAGGAGACGCAGGTTGTCTTTCGCTGCGATGGCTGGTCGTCCAGGTGGCTGTAGAATGGCCTCCAGCCTGGATCATCGGCCACAGTGGATCATGAGAAGCAAAGGAAGGAGAGTGGGGTTGCCCCACGTCTGGCGTAGGGGGTTCCCAAGAAGCATCCCTAGTCCCCTGTGGGAAACGGAGTCCTGCCATTTCCCCTCCTGCTCCCCTGATGACAGAAAGGCAGTGGTGGTGGCACCCCCAGAAGCTCATCCCATCCAAGGTGCTCCCCACCTCCCCTCCTTCTCCCTCTGTTGGGAAATCGAAACCTGGAGGGAAGGAGGGAGGGAGGGAGGGAGGGAGGAAGAAGGGAAGGGAAGGGAAGGGAAGGGAAGGGAAGGGAAGGGAAGGGAAGGGAAGGAAGGATAGAAGGGAGGGAGGGAGGGAGGAAGGAAGGAAGGAAGGAAGGAAGGAAGGAAGGAAGGAAGGAAATTAAGGAAGGAAGGAAGGAAATTAAGGAAGGAAGGAAGGAAGAGAAGGAAGGAAGGAAGGAAGGAAGGAAGGAAGGAAGGACGGAAGGAAGGAAGGAAGGAAGGAAGGAAAGGAGGAAGAAGGAAAGGGAAGGAAATGAAGGGAAGGAAGGAAGCAAGCTAGTTCTTTGTTCATTGGCTTTCAGCTTCCACTCCTCTTTTTCATTCTCTTGGTACTTGTGCTCAGGTGAGAGGTGTAGCGAGGAGGAAGCACGAGTTTAATTGAAGTCAATAGATTTTGTGTTCCTTTGGGTTCTCCAGGTCTGCTCACGCTCTGGCTCATAAATATGGAGGGTTACAGTTCTTCATCTCCTGCTGTTCAGCTCTACTGGTCTCCCTGCCTCTATGTCTGCCAAAATCCGTTTTCTCCCTCCCATTCTCGCACTTGTGGGGCGCTTTTCATGCACGCATCCGGCCGCCCTTCCTGCATTCCAGGGCGACCTGCACCCACAACTCCTCCCACGGAGGACAACCTCTCCCTGCCTCAAGTCCAATTGGCCCGGCTCCTTCCCTGGGCAGCAGTTGTGGAAGCTGGTCTTCTCCTTGACGGTTCCCTTGTTCATCCTCTCTCCCAGGTGCTTGCTGGAGAACGGCTTGCTGAAAGACCAGGTCATCCAGGACGTCCTCCCCTGGATGGATGCCAGCTCAGAAAAGCTGCGGCTCGCAGGAACCGCTCTTTTCACAGAGGTGAGAGCCAGGAGTTGGGGCACTGGGGGGGGATCTGGGGCTGTTTTCTGGTTCTGTACTTGCCCACGGAGCTAAGCAGATCCTTGTGGAAGGCAGAGGTCTCCTCCCTCAGCTGAGAACATTGGACTTGCCCTAGATGAAACGGGCAAGAAATATATGGCACCGCATGGAATGAGGAAGAAGAAACTGTCCTTTCTTGCACACACAAATGAGGCCAGATTTACGTCCCTCTTTGAAACTCCGAGTCCCTTGATTCTGGCAGGGTCAGAAGGCTGAGCTCCGGAGGCCGAAGGGCCCAGGGACGCAGGGTGTAACGAACGTCTCGAATTCTTGCAGGTGATTCAGGAGCCCAGCTTTACCCGATGGGCCGCACTCAGGGCCTTCGTTCCGACCCTGATCCGGAACGTGGAAGACCAGCACGCCGGGATCCGCCGCATGGCCCTGCGCAGCCTTGGTCGCCTTCTCCTGGTGGCACCGGACCAGGTCAGCCCTTCCCCCCCTGGAGCGGCCCTTGTTTCAAAAGGCGTGGGCTGGTAATGGGTTCAAGACACACCCTCCCCTTTCCCTCCTCGCTGGGGATAAAAGCAGGGACCAATCCAGAGACGCCAGAAACGGTAGAAAATCCACATTCAGGGCACTTTGGAGAATAAGGAGGTTCGGTGCCCTTTCCTGGATTCCAGTCCACCTCGGTGGATCCACAGAGGGCCAAAGGCCAATCTCAGGTGGACCCAGTGGTGGTCCAGCCTCCCAAGGGCTGGTGGTCGTGGGAACCTCCGGCACCAAGTCAGGTCAACCATGACCTCTTCCCCCCCATCCTCTGTTTACTAAAAAGCTGAAGCCTGTCCGGCTCTCCATTCCTGCCGAGTAGAGAGACGGGCCCTTCATAGTCCTATTCCCGGGGAGACGAGGACGAAGCGCGGCCCCAGAGGTGCCACCGAGGGTCCCTCGCTCCCTTAGAACTCGCCCAGTCCACTCACCGGGTTCTGCGTGGCGCCCACGCCCGTCTTCAGCGACACGGTGCCAATCCCCAAAGCAGAAAAGGCAGCCGGCCCTTTCCTCAGACACCTCTTCTGATCAGGATGATCTTCCTCGCCTGGATTCCTCATCGCCTTCCTTGTCCTTTCAACCCACCCGTTTTGGGACTACCTTCTGGGAGAGCAGAAAGCGAGCTTTTTTTCGGAAGGGAAGCCCCTGGGAGGTGCGGGTCGCCCGCTAGGGAAGAAGGCCTGGGCTCCGACCCGCCACCTCCTCTGGCCAGCGGGCTCTGGGGAAGGACGAGGGGCTGAGAGAGGGTCCTGGTCTTGTCTCCTCCTTCCAGGTGAAAGGACTGAAGAAGGACCTTCTCATCCTTCTCTTCAACCACCTCCGGGACAGCGCGGTGGTTGACGAAGCTCTGGAGGCACTGGCGCTCGTTCTGCCGTGCCTGAGGATGGGGAAAGTGGCCTTCCTCTTCCGCGATCTCTGCTGGAGGGCCAGCAAGTACCTCTCTGAGGTAAGTGGATGCCCGTCTCCCCCCCCCCAGGGCCCACCCCCCTTTCCCTCCCTGACTCAGGAGAGCCGAGATCTCCCCTTCCCAGGCGTGGCTGATGTTCTAGCTTTGCCCACTGTCCGCCCAGAGACGGTTTCTGAGCTGGTGATCCTCACCACAAGAGAGGCTTCTCTGGTCACGGGTGGGAAACAAGATCCTCGGTGGATCCCGCCGAGAAGAGGCCGAGAACCCGTCTCGAGTGTCAGATCTTCTGTTATTTTCAAACAGACTTCGACAAACTCGGCTGCTCTCCTCCCTCCACGCCTGCTCCTCGGCCATCGAGGGATCCTAATCCTACGGTCCCACGAGGGCCCGTGTCAGGATGACTGAGGGAATTCTTAGGCGCTTGAAGTATCTGTTGGAGACAGAGACCATCACCCAGAGCCCAAGTTCCATCCCAGGGATCTCCAGGGAGGGCTAGGCCAGAAATCTGGAGACTGGCCAGCCATGCCATCAGCGGATGAGGGCCTTCCCCCTCCAGATACCCACCGCTTTACAAGCCCTGCTCAGGAGAGGGTTTGCCTGTCCACGTTGACAAAAGGGCTGCCAGTCTGAACTGACCCACGTGGGTGGAGTGGTTCCCTGTGATGGCACCAGGGGAGCCTGCCTCCTCCTCCTCCTCCTCCTCTCAGGCCCTTGGAAACTTCCTTCTTCACAATCTCTCTTCCACCCCGTGAGGGAAGAACTCAGACTTCAGGGCGACCCATCCCCTTAGCCAGGGCCTCCACTAAGAGGGGAGAAACCTTCACCTGCTCCTAAGGAGCCTCCCAGGGATACTGGTCGCCCTAGGTTTCCACTAGGAAAAGGCAAGCCCTCCTTTGCTGAGCGCCGCGAGCGAGTGAGTGAGGCGCCGAGAAGGGGAGGTCTGTCCAGGCAGATTCCGGGGCCTTCCTCCTCTTTGCCAAAACGTTGCGGTGCCTTTTTGATCTCTTGCCAAAGAGTGGCTTTGCTGTCCATGAAGGTGAAGCCTTGTCTTTCCCCGGTTTTAGGAGGACGATGCTATCCGTGCTGCAGCGTTCCATCTCTTCGGTGCCTTGGCCACCCGGGCCAAGCAGGGGTACAAGACCTTCTTTGCCAATCTAGTGAAAGAGAACTTGGCACTCTTGCTCATCTATCAGGGCGACCCGAACCCCAACATCTCAGAGGTACGACTGGAGCATTAAGGCATTGTTTACATATGTATAGTTCTCTCTTTTCCTGCAAAATGTATTTTTAAAGTAGATGTTTCATAGGATGTTGAGAATTTTCAAGGTGTTTTCTCTTCTTAAGACAAAATGACTTCTGATCTAAGTCCCCAACCCTATTTCGAACGTCCCGTCCGTGGCCCAGGGAGACCTGGTTGGGAGACAGCTTCCGAGTGCCAGCAACCTCCCCGAAAGAGGATGCTGGGGGTTTTCTCTAAGCAACAGTCCCAGGATCCCACGGGATCCGATGACTCCTTGGCTTGGCCTCCGTCCTCCCCTCTGCTCAACTGCAGAACGCTCAGCCAGCCTTTCTTCGGGTCTTGGTTCTGCTCCTTGCACAGGAGACGATGGCGCTTGGGGATGTCCCCATGGAGCTCAGGGAAATAGAGAAACCCACAGTGTGGGAATTGGGGCACCGAGCGAGCAGAGCACGGAAACATGGCTGTTTTGGACTGGATTGTAGGGGAGTAAGGGAGAGAGGGGGGTCTGGAAGCTGCCATGCCAAAAAAAAGGGGGGCAGTGGTTCATGTTTCATCTCTTCCTCCCGTAAAGAAGCTTTTCCACACTCTGAAATAGATCTGAGCCGGATGGCTGAGATTTCTGTTCTAATCCGTGGGCTGAGTTTCAGCAAGAAAGTCTCAGCCGCTTTGGTCCAGGACACCTGGAAGGCCCTCTCTTCGAGGGGGGTCCCTGCTGCACATCCGACCTTGTTGGAAGGCTGGGCTGGTGAGTGCGGGAGACCAGGCTTCTCCCTGACCAGCACCTCAAGGAAAGGAGGCCCATCCGGGAAGTTAGGCTGCCTCCAACCTGGTCAGACATCCAGGGGTCAGCCGGGGTGATATGGTCTGAAAAGGCCTTTCCTCCTTAAGAACCCACTTTGTATCAAGAGATCTTTTCAAATACTGTACATAAATTGGACAAAGACGGCTTCAAACAGACTTTTCTAAAATGGGACTCGATGTGATCTTGGGCTAGATAAAGATGAGCAGCACTCAAGCTGGCCTGATTTTGGAGGAAAACTTGTAGATCGACCTGCTGGCATTATGGATGCTTTATGTGTGTATGGTGCATGCCTTATCTTCGTATGATGCGTACATCCGAAATTTGAAAGTCCACTCTCTGTCTTTTCCTCTCCTTTTTTAGGCATGCAAAATGGCCTTTTTGCAGTGTCTGCCCTTTGTGACCAAAAGACACCTTCAGCAGCTGCACCAGACCACCGAGAGCAGCAACATAAATGCCCTCTGCCAACAGCTAGTGAGCAAGAGAGAAGGGGGGGGGAAGAGTGGCTTTTGGACCGGGAGTGAGAAGGCGGGGGAGGGACAGGGAGTTGAATTAACCAAGCCTAAGTAGACTGCCTTGCTAGCTAATGTATTGGCCACATCTTTCCGAAAGGTTCCAAGGGGGCTTTTATTATTATTTTTTTAAAAAAACCAAAGTTGAAATCTAATCATAAAGGGTTGCAGTGTTTGAAAAGCATGACACGAGTCTCCTACTAAAACTCCCCAATGAAGAAAAAAATCTGGTTCTGATCTGGTTCCAAGGCTACCCCTTGACAGCCTTCTCTGGGAGGTTGGCAGGAACCGAATCCAGCTCCTTCGGCCACGCAGGGACGAGAGGACACACTCCCTCGTCCGCCACAGAGAACCCAGGGTGGTGTATGTAGTGGACAGAGCGGTGGACTAGGACTCCGGAAGCCTGGCTTTCCATCCTCCCTGCGGCGAGGAGACCAGGTGCCAGGGCCCGTTGCACCCACACGCCCGGTCGTGCCTCCGGTTCCACCACGGAGGTGCAGACGGAGACCTTGTCGATTGGATGTGGCAAGTGAGGAACAAACAGGACAGAACCCCTGAAAGGAATCTGGCCGTTCTCGTAAGCTGGAAAAGGGATGGATCGGTTTTACTGACATGTACAGTAGTAATCAGGAAAAAAAACACCCAAAAAGTGTCTCTTTCAAAAAAGGCAACACAGCATTGTGAGGGATCGGCCCAAGACTTGAATAAAATCCTTGCCGTCACCCTCAGGAGTATCATGGTGTTCTTTGGACCATGGATTTGGGCGGCACAAGGAACTGAAGTGATTTTTGCATCCCTCTTTAGGTCCAAGAGTGCCCCCACCTGAGCATGGGCCTCCAGAGAGACCTTGTGCCCTACTTCCAGAGCAGGCAGGAAGAGCTCCAAAGGAGAGCTGTGGAGATCTCAGGTAACCGGACAATCCTCTGAGCGGCCCAGCGGGGAATCCCAAAGAGAGGTCTGAACCACCGGGCTGGGCAGCAGTTCTGAGGGAGAAGATGGTCTCTTGAAGGATCTCAAGGGCCCTTCCACAAATCCCAGAAGTCAGGGAGGCCGGAGGAAGGGAAGAGACACCTACGAGGGTCTCAAAACCTCCAAGAAGTGCCGACCGACCGGGCTCAAATGTCGCCCAGCTACCCTCTACCCCAGTCTCCCTCCCTCTTCACTTCTTTTGACAACTCTACGGACGTTTTCCCTCAGAAATGCATGTGCTCTCCAGGGGGTCCATTCTGTCACGCTTCGGGTCTTACCAGCTTCTTCTTCTCCCTCATTAACCCCTCTCCAACTTTTCTTTTCCTTTTTATATGGAATTCGTGCTGCAACCCCTGCTCAGTGAGGGTGTCGGAAGCAGCCTCAAGCGGATTCCCACCATCGGGAAGGGTCGAGCCCTCTCTCGACTTCCAAGGAATCCCATCTAGCAGCTTCTGTGGGCAAAGGGAGAATAGTGGGAGGGGCGCTTCCTTTCGGTCCAAATCCTCCCCAGAACCCGGCCTCGGGAAAGGCCACCTGACCCTCTGCTCCCTTCATGCCTTTCCCTTAGGAGCCCTCCTCCAGAGCACCCCAGTCACAGCGCTAGACGAAAGAACGCTGCAGCGTCTTCTGACCGGTAAGGCACGGGAGCGATGGGGGCCATCGGGTCTCGTTGCCCACCTCAGTGCTCTCTCCTTGCTGAAAGAATGGGTGGGTCGTTGGGGGGAAGAAAGGGAGGGAAGATGAAGATTCCTTTCGCTTCCAGAAGGAGGGCCCATCACAAAATACAGGTTTGATCCTCCATTGACCAGACATTGGATTCCGGAGGGTCTGGAGGAAGCCCAAGCGTTGAGCTCCCGCTTTGGCCGCCTAATGCAGGGTTGATCTGTGGATGCTTTGCCCACCTCTTGTTTCAGAACTCGCCCCATTGCAGGGGGACGCGAGCACAACCCTGCAATCAGCAGCGGAAGCTCTACAGGACCACGTCCATCAAAAGAGGGAAGAGCTTCAGGACGACGCCACGCGTGGAAGCCGCACCACTCAGAATTCAGCCACGTGGTACCGGCGGCTACTTGGTTTTGGCCGGCACTAAGTGTACGTATGTGGTTCTAAAACGGTTTTCTATAGTGTTAAAAGCCAGGGTTGGTTTTACATGGCGTTCCTGAAGTACTCCACCCAGGTGTTGTGGGAGAGAAGGCCGAATAACCAACTCTGGCCGCGGCGGTGGTGGTGGAGGAAGGAGCAACTTGAGGGGAGGTGGAGGTGGCGGGGAGGGTTCAACAGCAGCACAAGAGGAGAAGGTAATTTCTCCTTTTTCACAACCGTTTTTCTGTGAGCTCCTCCCGAAAGGCAAACCTTGGACACGCATCGGGGTTGGACTGGAGCCGGGAAAGTGAGGGCACCGGGTTACTCCACAAGCAGCCTGAATGGAGACCTTTTTCCTTGTGTGATCACACCGCTAGATCCTTAGAAAGAAGCGTTAATGTGCTTCATTGACAAAGGGGGGAAGTGAGCTCAAACGTTCCTTGGAAACATCAGAAGGACCCTCCAGGGCCTCTCCGCAGACTTTCCATTGCTTTCTTGCTCTTTTCTTCCTCCAGGCCATCCATCGAGAGCAAAGGCTTCACCCCATGAAAGATAACCTCTACAGCCGGGCATTCGCCAACCATCGGACGAGATCCAAGAACTGACTCGTGGGACTGGAGGAACAGGCCGACGGATTCGACGTTGAGAAAAGAAGGGAGAGGCTCAGGTTTGAGGGTACCAACTCCTCGCCATTTCTCAGATCCTCCTCTGGCCTAGAGAAGGTCAGGTAACGAATGAATTCTGCAGGTTTGGTCCACCGCTGATCTTCTCTGAGGAACTGGAATCCGTCAGGGATTGAAGACAGCTCTTCTTCCTGAATGTTCTTTTGTTGAAGAATTATTTAGATCATTGAAGAAAAAAAGCCAAAGCAAAGGAGATGCACAACCATAGGTTAAAAAAACCATAATAATAAGATGAAGACAAACTGAGGGGGATTAAACTTTCTGGTCACACTGATCAAATAAACCCAGACAAAAATCAGAGGTTTCCAATTTGGTACAAAAAATATATATAGATGGTTGTTGTGGGTTTTTCCCATCCCTATCTAAATTCCTTTCCTAAACCTTTCCTTTCCCATCCCTACCTAAACTCTTTTCCTCCCTCTTTCCTTTCCCATCCTTATCTAAACTCCTTTCCTAAACCTTTCCTTTTTCCAACCCTGTGTAAACTCCTTTCCTCCCCCTTTCCTTTCGAATCCTTATCTAAACTCCTTTCCTCCCCCTTTCCTTTCCCATCCCTATCTAAACTCATTTCATCCGTCTTTCCTTTCCCATTCCTAACTAATCTCCTTTCCTCCCTCTTTCCTTTCCCATCCCTAACTAATCTCCCATCCTCCCCCTTTCCTTTCCTTTCCCTTCCCTAACTAATCTCCTTTCCTCCCTCTTTCCTTTCCCATCCCTAACTAATCTCCCATCCTCCCCCTTTCCTTTCCTTTCCCTTCCCTAACTAATCTCCATTCCTCCCCCTTTCCTTTCCTTTCCCTTCCCTAACTAATCTCCTTTCCTCCCTCTTTCCTTTCCCATCCCTAACTAATCTCCTTTCCTCCCTCTTTCCTTTCCCATCCCTAACTAATCTCCCATCCTCCCCCTTTCCTTTCCTTTCCCTTCCCTAACTAATCTCCTTTCCTCCCTCTTTCCTTTCCCATCCCTAACTAATCTCCCATCCTCCCCCTTTCCTTTCCTTTCCCTTCCCTAACTAATCTCCATTCCTCCCCCTTTCCTTTCCTTTCCCTTCCCTAACTAATCTCCTTTCCTCCCTCTTTCCTTTCTCATCCCTAACTAATCTCCTTTCCTCCCTCTTTCCTTTCCCATCCCTAACTAATCTCCTTTCCTCCCCCTTTCCTTTCCTTTCCCTTCCCTAACTAATCTCCTTTCCTCCCTCTTTCCTTTCCCATCCCTAACTAATCTCCTTTCCTCCCCCTTTCCTTTCCTTTCCCTTCCCTAGCTAATCTCCTTTCCTCCCCCTTTCCTTTCCTTTCCCTTCCCTAACTAATCTCCTTTCCTCCCTCTTTCCTTTCCCATCCCTAACTAATCTCCTTTCCTCCCCCTTTCCTTTCCCATCCCTAACTAATCTCCTTTCCTCCCTCTTTCGTTTCCCATCCCTAACTAATCTCCTTTCCTCCACCTTTCCTTTCCTTTCCCTTCCCTAACTAATCTCCTTTACTCTATCTTTCCTTTCCCATCCCTAACTAATCTCCTTTCCTCCCCCTTTCCTTTCCCATCCCTAACTAATCTCCTTTCCTCCCTCTTTCCTTTCCCATCCCTAACTAATCTCCTTTCCTCTCCCTTTCCTTTCCTTTCCCATCCCTAACTACTCCTTTCCTCCCCCTTTCCTTTCCTTTCCCTTCCCTAACTAATCTCCTTTCCTCCCCCTTTCCTTTCCTTTCCCATCCCTAACTAATCTCCTTTCCTCCCCCTTTCCTTTCCTTTCCCTTCCCTAACTAATCTCCTTTCCTCCCTCTTTCCTTTCCCATCCCTAACTAATCTCCTTTCCTCCCCCTTTCCTTTCCCATCCCTAACTAATCTCCTTTCCTCCCTCTTTCCTTTCCCATCCCTAACTAATCTCCTTTCCTCCCCCTTTCCTTTCCTTTCCCTTCCCTAACTAATCTCCTTTACTCTATCTTTCCTTTCCCATCCCTAACTAATCTCCTTTCCTCCCTCTTTCCTTTCCCATCCCTAACTAATCTCCTTTCCTCCCCCTTTCCTTTCCTTTCCCTTCCCTAACTAATCTCCTTTCCTCCCTCTTTCCTTTCCCATCCCTAACTAATCTCCTTTCCTCCCCCTTTCCTTTCCTTTCCCTTTCCTAACTAATCTCCTTTCCTCCCTCTTTCCTTTCCCATCCCTAACTAATCTCCTTTCCTCCCTCTTTCCTTTCCAATCCCTAACTAATCTCCTTTCCTCCCTCTTTCCTTTCCCATCCCTAACTAATCTCCTTTCCTCCCCCTTTCCTTTCCTTTCCCATCCCTAACTAATCTCCTTTCCTCCCCCTTTCCTTTCCTTTCCCATCCCTAACTAATCTCCTTTCCTCCCCCTTTCCTTTCCTTTCCCTTCCCTAACTAATCTCCTTTCCTCCCTCTTTCCTTTCCCATCCCTAACTAATCTCCTTTCCTCCCTCTTTCCTTTCCCATCCGTAACTAATCTCCTTTCCTCCCCCTTTCCTTTCCTTTCCCTTCCCTAACTAATCTCCTTTCCTCCCTCTTTCCTTTCCCATCCCTAACTAATCTCCTTTCCTCCCCCTTTCCTTTCCTTTCCCTTCCCTAACTAATCTCCTTTCCTCCCTCTTTCCTTTCCCATCCCTAACTAATCTCCTTTCCTCCCCCTTTCCTTTCCTTTCCCTTCCCTAACTAATCTCCTTTCCTCCCTCTTTCCTTTCCCATCCCTAACTAATCTCCTTTCCTCCCCCTTTCCTTTCCTTTCCCATCCCTAACTAATCTCCTTCCCTCCCTCTTTCCTTTCCCTTCCCTAACTAATCTCCTTTCCTCCCCCTTTCCTTTCCTTTCCCTTCCCTAACTAATCTCCTTTCCTCCCCCTTTCCTTTCCCATCCCTAACTAATCTCCTTTCCTCCCCCTTTCCTTTCCTTTCCCTTCCCTAACTAATCTCCTTCCCTCCCTCTTTCCTTTCCCTTCCCTAACTAATCTCCTTTCCTCCCTCTTTCCTTTCCTTTCCCTTCCCTAACTAATCTCCTTTCCTCCCTCTTTCTTTTCCCTTCCCTAACTAATCTCCTTTCCTCCCCCTTTCCTTTCCTTTCCCTTCCCTAACTAATCTCCTTTCCTCCCTCTTTCCTTTCCCATCCCTAACTAATCTCCTTTCCTCCCCCTTTCCTTTCCTTTCCCTTCCCTAACTAATCTCCTTCCCTCCCTCTTTCCTTTCCCATCCCTGACTAATCTCCTTTCCTCCTCCTTTCCTTTCCTTTCCCTTCCCTAACTAATCTCCTTCCCTCCCTCTTTCCTTTCCCTTCCCTAACTAATCTCCTTTCCTCCCTCTTTCTTTTCCCTTCCCTAACTAATCTCCTTTCCTCCCCCTTTCCTTTCCTTTCCCTTCCCTAACTAATCGCCTTTCCTCCCCCTTTCCTTTCCTTTCCCTTCCCTAACTAATCTCCTTCCCTCCCTCTTTCCTTTCCCTTCCCTAACTAATCTCCTTTCCTCCCTGTTTCCTTTCCCATCCCTAACTAATCTCCTTTCCTCCCCCTTTCCTTTCCTTTCCCTTCCCTAACTAATCTCCTTCCCTCCCTCTTTCCTTTCCCTTCCCTAACTAATCTCCTTCCCTCCCTCTTTCCTTTCCCATCCCTAACTAATCTCCTTTCCTCCCCCTTTCCTTTCCTTTCCCTTCCCTAACTAATCTCCTTCCCTCCTTCTTTCCTTTCCCTTCCCTAACTAATCTCCTTCCCTCCCTCTTTCCTTTCCCTTCCCTAACTAATCTTTCCTCCCCCTTTCCTTTCCTTTCCCTTCCCTAACTAATCTCCTTTCCTCCCTCTTTCTTTTCCCTTCCCTAACTAATCTCCTTTCCTCCCCCTTTCCTTTCCTTTCCCTTCCCTAACTAATCTCCTTCCCTCCCTCTTTCCTTTCCCATCCCTAACTAATCTCCTTTCCTCCCCCTTTCCTTTCCTTTCCCATCCCTAACTAATCTCCTTTCCTCCCTCTTTCCTTTCCCATCCCTAACTAATCTCCTTTCCTCCCTCTTTTCTTTCCAATCCCTAACTAATCTCCTTTCCTCCCTCTTTCCTTTCCCATCCCTAACTAATCTCCTTTCCTCTCCCTTTCCTTTCCTTTCCCTTCCCTAACTAATCTCCTTTCCTCCCTCTTTCCTTTCCCATCCCTAACTAATCTCCTTTCCTCCCCCTTTCCTTTCCTTTCCCTTCCCTAACTAATCTCCTTTCCTCCCTCTTTCCTTTCCCATCCCTAACTAATCTCCTTCCCTCCCTCTTTCCTTTCCCTTCCCTAACTAATCTCCTTTCCTCCCCCTTTCCTTTCCTTTCCCTTCCCTAACTAATCTCCTTTCCTCCCTCTTTCCTTTCCCATCCCTAACTAATCTCCTTTCCTCCCCCTTTCCTTTACTTTCCCTTCCCTAACTAATCTCCTTTCCTCCCCCTTTCCTTTCCCATCCCTAATCTAATCTCCTTTCCCCCCCTTTCCTTTCCCATCCCTATCTAATCTCCTTCCCTCCCTCTTTCCTTTCCCATCCCTAACTAATCTCCTTTCCTCCCCCTTTCCTTTCCCATCCCTAATCTAATCTCCTTTCCCCCCCTTTCCTTTCCCATCCCTAATCTAATCTCCTTTCCCCCCTTTCCTTTCCCATCCCTAATCTAAACTCCTTTCCTCCCCCTTTCCTTTTTCCACCCCTATCTAAACTCCTTTCCTCCCCCTTTCCTTTCCCATCCTTATCTAAACTCCTTTCCTCCCCCTTTCCTTTTTCCACCCCTATCTAAACTCCTTTCATCCCCCTTTCCTCCCCCCCCCACTTCCCATGCTCTTTTGAGCAATGACAGAGTTCCTATTCCAGTCCTCTGAAGATGCCGGCCACAGAGACTGGCGAAAGGTCAGGAATAACAACCTTCAGAACATGTCCAGAGAGCCCGCAAAACCCACAACAACCATGTCACTCAAGATTTAGAAATCTGATCCATTTGTAAACTTTATAAAGAAGAAAAGACTAATAATCATATCAATGAAAAAGAAAAGTGGAAAGGGTGGTTTCGCCAGGAGCTTTTCTCTTATGATCCCAAGGTAGACCAGATTAGTCCCCCTCCGAGTGCCTTTGTACTTTTCTCCTGGAAATATTGATTTCTCTACAGGAAAAGAGACCTGAGAGCTGACATGAAATCGCTCCCTTTTCTGCCCAGAAGTAGGGCTGTGTATTTGACAAAGCTTTCCTGAAAGCATTAGTTCCATCATGCATTGGCTTCTATGGGTGCCTTAGAAATCAATCCAAAGGTCCAGCGGTGGACAAATCTGCAGACTTCACAAAACCCTTTGGGTCTACTTTGAAAAGGATCTGAGGAAGAGGTGATAGGTTGGACCTAAAAACCTAACAAAAAAAAAATTGCCGACTCTTCACCAAATCTTTGTTGTTTTCTGTTCAGATGTTAACGGATGGGGTTGGGAGTTAAGCAGAACCAGAATATGATGGACAACTGATCAAAGGGATTGTAAACACCTGAAAAGTTTCTGGAAGACCAAAGGAAATCTTTTTGGGTGAGGTTACAAATTGCAGCCAGGAAACCCCAAACCAGAAAACCCTCTGCGCGACAGGAATGAAGACGACATCCCACAAGAGCCTGTAACTCCTAGCAAGAGACCTCCAGCTTAAAGCCTCTAAACACAGCTTGAAGATGAAAAAAAAAAGTACCCTCTGTCCTCAGTGGAGAAGAAGAAGAAGACGTCTCACGAGCAGTCCTCGTTTTGCACAACAAGAGATCTACAGGGTGAAGCCTCAACATACAGCATCTCTCTGAAACAATAAACTACCAGTCAAGAAGGATAAGGTTAAGACGTCCGTATCATTTTTCATGTGAATGTGTACGTTATTATAGAGAATGTATTCAAGTTTCCCACCTTGTAAAACGGCTATACTTTTGATTCTTCTTTATTAAAATGTGATACAGAAGTTTTCACAAATTTGAATGCAGTCTTGTTTTTTGTTAACTTTGTGTGAAAGAGGGATTCTGTCCTGCGTTGATTACTGAATTTCACCACCTTGGGGATTAAATACGTAGAGTTTGCTGATCTGAAAGAGTCCTGGCTGAGATCAGACCCTGGGGCGAAATCACAAGGCCCCCCCCCCCGTCTGCTCTCTCAATCTCCTTGGAGAACAAGCTTGGCCAAGCCAAGGCCTTCTGGGCGTCCGGGATTACAATTCTCCCGGTCCTCAGCCAGCATGTCACCCATGAATACTCACAATGCTTTCCCACACTTTGGGGGAGGCTCTTATGTCAAAGCGAAGTGGAAAGATCAAAGAATAATCTAGTAAAACGATGCTACCTGGAGACAGGACACATTTTCTGTGACTGTAGAGAAATTCAGTCCATGCAGCCCTTCTGTGCATACAATGTATGCCCCACCACATGTACAAAAGAAGATCTAACATCTAGCCAAGATAAAGCAATCTAAGTTGAACACTTCTGGCCAAAATAATAATAATTTTTTTTAAACAAATCTCTAATTTGGAGAACTGTCTGTCAGATCTGCTTGGACCTGGGTTTCTGCCTTGAGCTGGAGGTTGGACCCGATGGCCTCAGAGGTCCCTTCCAACACCGTTGTTGTACGATTCTATGAAAAGATCATCACAAGAAGTGGGTGAATGGGTCACAGCTTGAAAGGAATGAATTAAAGGTCATGTTAATCTGTAGCAAGTGATTTGGGGCAACATGCAAACATAACTCCTTTCTTTTTTCTTTCTTTATTCATGTCAGAGAGTTGAACGATTCAAAATTATGAATTTATATGAAATACAGTAAAATTAAAACAAATTGAAATGATAAGATAATTAGACCCTTTTTAACCAGACGTGGGCTACTTCAGTAGCATTATCTCAGCCATTTGCCAGCTCTTCCTTTGTACACGTGTTGGGGAATGAATTGTATGCACACGTGGGCTTCGTGGACTGAATTTCTCCACTGTCAAGAAAAATGGCCCGCTATCCAGGTAGCCCCAATCTGACTTGATTGTTCCTACCTTGGGTCTTCCAACTTCATTTTATTTATTTATTTATTTATTTATTTATTTATTTATTTATTTATTTATTTATTTATTTATTTATTTATTTATTTATTTATTTATTTATTTATTTAATTAATTATTTATTTATTTATTTATTTATTTATTCATTTATTTATTCATTCATTCATTTATTTATTTAACTTATATGCCGCCCACACTTTGGAGTCTGTTCAGGAGCTTCCAGGGGGCCCGCTAACTTCTTCCATACAAAAGTCTTGTTTTCAACCCTCTTGCAGGGATGGCATTGTGGGAGACTGCCAGAAGCTCCCGGGCATCAGCCCGTCTCCCTGCAGGTGGATGTCCCACCTCAAAACACCTCAGCACTCAGCACCGGCCACTCACCCAACTATTGGGGCTGGAACGATGCAGCTCCAGGATGCCCCCGGAGAGGCACGGGCATGCCAATAGCAGGGACGTTTGAGAAAGGGGGCTCCAGCAGCGAGGAAGAGGAAGAGTCGAACTTCTCTAGGCAGGGCTGTCAAAGGAGGTGAGGTGGGTGGCTCTTATGGGGAGGACTTTTTCAGCCCTGGGGGGGAGACCCTCCTCCCAGTTCTGCCCTTCCTAGGAAGGCCTCTTTCTTCCCTTGAGGCATTGTAATCACTCAGTTGCTAAGAGTGGTGTTCCTTTCTAGAATCGGGGATCAAGAGAGTTGTGGGGGGGAACCTCAGGGCTCTGGAGGGCACGGGTAGAATGGCCGAGGGTCAAACGAGGCCTCCTCCATTGTTGATTTAATTTCATTTTATTCCAAATATTCAAAGAACAGAAAGTTGCTCCCCTCTCCACCCACCCCCAACCCACCCCCAATTATATTTTACTGTTTGGTACATATCAACTATAACTATAAAGTATATAAAATATATAAAGTTTAGAATAAAGACTCTGCTGAGGCAAGACATTCAGATGTGGTTATAAGTATGCTACTTCCTGCCAATAAGGGATTTCAAGGGCTAGGGTCAACTATAGAAATCAGCAACCATTAGACCCAAACAAGAGTCCTTGAGAAGAAAAACAAATGGCAGGGCTTCGCTGTCGTACGTCAAAGAAAAATTAGACCAGTCGTGCTCAGCTGCTTCTGCTTCACCAAGCTTCACGGCTGAGAATGGTTGGGTGACACTGATTGTCCCGTTGGTTCGCTGTGCACCTCGGGAGGATGAGGTGGAGACGGGTGGAGCTTCTCAGGAGGAGGGCCATGAGGGACCTGAGACACTGTAGACTCCTCTGTGGACTCAGAAGGCTCCAAGTGGTCTTCATCCCCTGCAGTCTCCTTTTTCCTCTGTTCTTGCTGAGGGAAAAGAAAATGGAGAAAAGGGAGATACTAGGAGCAACAGGAATGGTTTCAAAAGGCTTTGTGCTCGCTGACCCACCTGAGCGAACTACGAGAGGGCTTCACACCACAAATGGGTCTCTGGACAGGGAGATACGCTCTTTCCTATCTAAGCTAGGATACCCTTGTGATCTCCTAACCATGTGTTGATGAGGAAGTTCTGTGTAGGCCATTTTCACTGCCTGCCATTTTTGCATTTAGATTCCGTCTCCCCTCACATGCCCATCTTTCTTCTTCTAGTTAATGGGGTGGAGGCATACATTTAGTTGCCCCGTTTATATGAGACTTATTGTATGTCTGTCCCATCTTTCTTTCAAAAAAACCACCAAAAATTTTCAGAGTACTGCAGTCTGAATGCACATCATCACCAAGTTACCCTCACAAACTATCCTGGGAGGTACGTTAATCTGAGGAGATAATTAGGTGAAGATCACCCAGCAAGCTTCAGGACAGAGTGACTACATTCAGCTGGATGTCCAGCCCTGGAGTCAAGAAACGCTGATCACTGGACTTCATGAGCAATTAAATATCTTTTTAAAAGTTCTTCCAGAAAAAGAGCAGGAGCTGTACTGAATGAAGCAAATCTCTTCCAAATACACCCCAGCTTCTAAGAATGTGGCTAGAAGACTCACATCTCTCCTTTTCTTTATAGGGTACATTCTTTTTTGCCTCCTCTATTCATTTAGTTCAACCTCTCTTCTGCTGCTCAGGGTCAAGTTTCTGTCCCCAAGATTTGAAAGAGACAGACGTCTCCGTTTTGAACCTCACCTCCTGATCCTGCAGCCGCCTCTTGTGAGCCATCTTACAGAGTTTGTGGAACTTCTTTCCATCCAGTTCAATAAATTTGGACACAAATATCCACAAGTGCCTCCCAACTCCCTGGCTACAGTTTTCAGAGAGACTTTGATGCATTATCTAATATTGCCACCCGGCTTCCCCAGAGACTGGCAAAGCCAGAATAAAACCATGCAAACTGAGAGAAGTCATGCAAACAGGTTTAAATGAGAAAAGCAAAATGTAAATAGATGGAAGACATTTACTTCTGTATAGAGGATACAGAGCAGAGGTTGCCATGGTGCAGAGGCACATGTTCATACGGACAGCACTTTTGTTGATCTGTGCAAGCAGGTACGCACCAAAATATAAACAAAATATAAAACAGCAGAACATGTGAACAGCATCCTTGAAGGTGCCCTGTTTTGGAGATGGGAGCAAGGAGGAAGGGAAGGTCTACCTGTGGTGCTCCAATGGTGATAAACAGACCACCAACGCATGCAGACACCCCAGTTGTTAACCCATATGCAAGTGAATCATGTGAGGGCAGCCAAAAGGGCCTCTGCTGGTGTAAGCAGGAAGAAAGGGATAGACCCTGTCCAGTTCTGTGCAACAGGTATCTTGTGTACCTTCTCTCTTTTGTCCTTTGTTTTTTTTTCTCTCCTTCCTTCCCCTTTTTACTCGCAGTCCCTTTTTCTTTGCCTTCCTCATCCTCCTTTGTCTTCTGCTTCTTTCTCACAGGACTTTGATCCACTCCATCCACCTAGAGAGAAGAGAGGGACATCCAACCCATCAATTCATATCAATCATTTCTCATCCCTCCTTTCCTCGGAAAGAACCCAAGGAGGACAAAGCCAATCAACGAAAAGCATTCAATTAAAAACAATGATACTGCTTTTAAAATTGGAAGGCATCCAGTGAAGCAAAAAGAATGCCTTCTAGCCAAACTTCAGCTGCTTTGCCAAAAATCTTAGCATACAAAAAAAATTTAAGCTGAGTTCCTCAGAACGTCTTCCACAGACTGCTTGTCTGATTGCCAAGGAGGAGAGACTCCATTCCCATGCTCATCCCTGTTCTCCTTTTGGGTATCTTTTCTAATCACAAATGTTGCTTTTGCACCGCATACCATCCTCTGGAGGTCAGGCAGATTATTTACCTACAAAATGTTGGAAAGTCAAATTGAAGTAGATAAAAAATTATAGATGGAATGGAGGAAGTTCATATTGTAGCAATCACTCCACAAGCCAAACCTCCAATAAGCTGCTGGAAAACTCCAGTCTCTCTTGCCTCTGTCTGTGTATTGTGAATTAAGACTCCCCAACCAGCAAAAGCAGTTGATTTAAAGAGCTGCTAAGGAAATCATTCTACACAAGGACTCATTTCTGAATAAATATGGATGGGAATGTGCTGCTCGTTGCCCGTATCAGGCTGTGCTTCCTTGACAGGTCAACCGTGATCCCGGTTCCTGGGATGGTTGGGGCACTCCAGATGTCTTGGGCAGCAACTCCCTATAGCGATCGCAAAAAGTCAGTGTCTAGCGAAAAAATTGTCATGCGGGGTAACTGTCTAGCGAAGCACCACTGTAGTTCAATTCTGGCCTTGCTTTACTCTAATAAGGTGTGTGTTATTTTGCCATGTTTGTATTACCTTTTTACCCACTCACATTTTTGTCAAGTCCACAAGCAAGCAGTGCCACCTGCTGGTTCACTGGGGACAATGCACCCAGTAGCTTGTAAAGATGAACTATCCACTGGCCCTCCTTGTGGCATGTGGAAAGAACTCACAAGGGCTCTACCTGCATGAAAGCTGTTCATACAAACAGAATTGGAATGTCTATAACTCACCTGCAGAATGCATGCATGGGACACAATACCCCAGTTTCACACCACCTCCAAGAATGGGGGAACAGGTGAGGCAAAAGCTCTACCTTGAAAATCCATCACCAATGGGGATTGCATCTGAGCTACGCAGAGTATGTCTTAAAAAATCTATAATTAAAAAAATATGTGGAAGGCCCAGGATAGGCGCTTAAATGCAGAGTGTGTTTTGCTGACTCTGCAACCCCATTCCATCTAAGCCAAGAATGGACCAACTTGCAGTCCTCCAGCTACTGCTGGACTGCACATCCCATGAGCCTTAGACAGCACAGCCAGTGGTGGAACTTGTAGTCCACAATCTTAAAGGGGGCAATGACCTTCTAGTGAAGTAATTGCTTCCATTTTATTATTTTGTGGAAACCAAATATGCACTGCCTGGAACACCCGTGAAGTGTGCACATTATTTCTAAAACCTCCATGTCCGATACATCAATACATTGGCAAAAGTATGTCCCTGGAGGGCTGCTGCCATTACATTACTGGCAAGTACAGTGGTGCCTTGCTTTACGAGCACTCCGTTTGACGAAGAAATCATATTATGTTGAAGATTTTGCGATCGCAAAACGATGTTCCCTATGGGGGAATTTTGCTTTGCGATGATCGGTTCCATTTCGGTAACTGATCATCGCAAAGCGATGATTTTCGGCCAGCTGATCGGCAGCTTCAAAATGGCCAAGGGTGGAAAACATGGTCGCCTGCTGTTTTCTAGCACGGATTCCTCGCTGCACAGACAGAGAAAATGGTCGCGCTATGGAGAATCTTCGCTGGACTGTGAGTTTCAAGCCCATAGGAACACATTAATTGGGTTTTGATGTGTTTCTATGGGCTTTTTAAAATCGCATGACGTTTTCGTTCGACACCGATTTTTGCGGAACGAATTAACGTCATGCGAGGCACCACTGTAATAATTTTTTTCCCCTGGGGGAAGATACACTGAAATGTTGCTATGCAAATGTCACCAGGGGGAGGAGATGATGACCAGTACTACTGTGCGGACATCCCAAATCCACTGTGTGCAATGCATTTCTGCAGGAGCAGCCAGTGCAAAAGAGGGACATTTTCCTAAACAGAAACTCTTTCCTGATCAACATTCTCTCTAATTTCCACACACCTCCCTGGGGTGACATTCCACAACTAGAACAAAAGGGGCTGGAAACGATAGGTGTGTGTCCACGGAGGGGTTGGTGGAGTCAAGCAACTCGGGCTTCTTAGAGGGAGACTTGCATTGCTATACTGATATATCAATAAATTATTTTATATACAGTGGTGCCTCGCTTAGCGATTGCTTCGTTTAACGAAGAATTCACTTAACGATGTATTTCTTGGAGGAATTTTCCGCATCGTTTAACGATGTTCTCTGTGGAGGATTTTCACTTAACAATGTTCGTTTTCGCTCATTTTTAAGTGTCTTAAAATGTTTGAATGGGACAGTTCAATGGATTTAAAGGGGAAAAACAAAAATCACCAAAAACTAACGAAGACTCAGAACAAAGCCAAAATAAGTTTGCACATGTTTCACAAGGTGCACTACCGAACCCAAGCATTTAAAACAGGTTTCAAACATTTTAAGACACTTAAAAATGAGCGAAAACGGAGATCGGAAAGCCATTCAAAAGCATTGCAGCCGGCTGCAACGCTTTTGAATGGCTTTCCGTTGGGGGAAACATTGTTTCACTTAGCGATGTTTCCTATGGCGATTTTTGCTTAAGGACGGTAATCTGTTCCCATTGGAACGGATTAACCGATTTTCAATGCATTCCTATGGGAAATGGTGTTTCGCTTAACAATGTTTTCCCATAGCGATGGTTTTTTTGGAACCAATTAACATCGTTAAGCGAGGCAACACTGTATATACTGCGCTCTCTCAGAAACAAATCTCCCTCTAAGATGCCCGAGTGCGAGTCAATAAAAATAAATTATTTTTATCTCAATAAACATAATTTATTGATAAATCATTATAGCAGAAACAAGTCTCCCTCTAAGATGCCACGGCATAAAATAAAACAGGAGGAAATTGTTACTGATAAACGTTTTTCGGACAGTAGTCCTGGGATACAAACCACAGCACAACAGAGGTATGGAAAGTATTGGAAGAACTTTTTCCTAGTGTGACTAGGGCCTTACTCTGCTTGGCAATTCAAGAGTGTGACAAATGTTAAGGACTGGCACATCTATACGCCAGCTTTCCATTTCTAGACGATACACCACCAATTTCATTCAAATGGGTATTTATGTTGTCCAATATAGAAAGTGGGACATTGTTCTCTTGCAGTATTTTTCAAAATGGCTGTTACTAAATTCTGCATTCTTCTTTTGGATCCCAAAGCTGCACTTTAGAAAAGAACCTCAGAGCATACTCATAACAGAGGATATGAATTCCAGGAAATTCTTCTGGCTGCACTGAAAAATCCAGATTTAAAAAAATCCGTTCAAGTGTTCAAAAGGAACCCTTCACTTCAGGACGGATTTGAAACAATGCCGAGGGGCTTCCAGCCATATCATCTGGAATCATCACCTGATTCTTCCGGACAGTAATTCAAGTCAATTGCTGCTGTGCCTTGTGTGGACGCAACACTCTGCTTTTGGAACTGTTTTTTGTTCTGGCCATCTGGAGTGTCTGAAACCTGCACTCTCTGAGAGGCATTTTGGAATTCTGCTGAAACCAGGGATGCAAATATCCATTGTAGAATTCAACAGCTGTCAGCTTCTTCTTAAGGATCACGGTCTTTGCTCCAACCCAGCCTTCCTAGAAAAGGGAAATAGGCAAAGTGAGACTGGGAAAGGCCAGAGCACTTCCTGCAAGTCTACAGGGTCACTGCCCACAGCTAGAGGCTAAGCATGCTGTCCCTCTCGGCTTTCAAGGCTTTGTAATGCCATCTTTCTTCGGCTACAGGAGTCAGCTTGGAGAACATGGGGGGGGGGCAGTGCCTGATTTAACCACAGAACTTTGTCTGGGAGAAGGAGGAGGCAGAGGTTCCAGAAAGGCATTAGCATCCACCATAGTGTGCATTTTGAAGCCAGGGTAAAGACGACATGAGCAAGCAAGTAGAGCATAAAGTTACACTGGAAACCATTCCTTCAGTTTAACAAATTGGGACTAGACCACTGCCCCAACAGGGAAAGGGGCATTTTAAAGAATAGAATACCACACTTAGGAACATACCTTGCAATGGATCACTAATGTTTCTGACTTCTTATCGTAGAACACTGATCCTGGGAGAATCTCATTTTCAGGTCTTAACCTATCTGGACAGAAAACACATGTTCTACTCACTGCTTTCCCACAACAAGTGATTATTAAGTTCAACCTCCTTCCAAAACCTCATCAAAGCAACAGATCTTAACCGTGCTTCCCAGTGCTCCTTAAGTTCTGGCCTCGGTAAGGCTCAAGGAGAGACTTTTATAACTCAGCTGGATCAGGTAATAAATCTTAACACACCTCATACTCTCCAAATTTGTTTCTGGGATCAATACATGCATGGTGCTTTTTGCTGACCTTACATGTCACAATGCACTATAACACCACTACCACTTTCCTATGTAAGGGGAGTGGCTTAGCTTTCAGTTACTAAAGGCTTTATAGATCCAAAGCAGTACTTTCAGAAGGGGACATACAGCCAAGCTGGATGGCAAAACAGTAGTAAAAACACTTGCAGGAAACAAATAATGGGGAACAAAAGAAATATAACCTACTTCACAGAAT
The DNA here is from genome assembly GCF_051106095.1 of Pogona vitticeps. Classification (NCBI taxonomy): domain Eukaryota; kingdom Metazoa; phylum Chordata; class Lepidosauria; order Squamata; family Agamidae; genus Pogona; species Pogona vitticeps. The sequence goes on along the minus strand of NC_135794.1, from coordinate 8,468,176 downwards.
GCCCCGCAGTGCCATTTAACCTTTATTCCCCAGCGTTTTACAAATGGGAATATTAAATGATTCATTTACGAACCAATAAAATCCGGCAATGTCTCAACTTCTGCAAGATCCAGGAGCTTTACCACACTGCCCATCCACAGTGTTCGCAGGGGCATCTGAAAAGATACAGCACAATAAAATATTTAGGCACAGCATATATTAACACGAGGCATCTTATGTCTCAAGAAGTGGCGTTGTCCATGAAAGCTTACACTGAAATATAGCAGTTAGTCTTTAAGGTGCGACAAGAGCTTTGTCTTACATGGGAGAAATTCAGAGTTACAGTACTTGCTGCTTTACAGGAATTCTAGGGAACTGTCTTACATTGAGCCAGACCACGACTCCACCTGGCCCAGAGTTGCAATGACTGGAAATGGTTCTCTAGGGAGTTCAGACATTCAGTTCCCCAGGCCTACCAAGGACTTAACGTGGGACAACTGCATGCAAAGCATGTACTCTTGACAGACCAAGAGCGCCTCCTCTGGGAAGGTGCCATGCTCAGTTACCAGTAGAGAAAAGAACTAATTCCTCCTTTCCCCTGATGGTGTTTCAGCAGAGGCATGGCATGTGTAAGATGAACAGGATGTCGGCTCAGCCTGGAGGAGGTCTCCAGGCATAGGAGCAGAGCAGTCTTGTTAGTCTAGGGCCGCAAAACCACCAATAATTTGCATAGCACTTTACTCAGTAACTGGCTTTATCCACCACCAGCTTCTCTGGCCTGCAATTAAATGTATCAGCACCGAGAAAGAGGAGTGTGTCACTGGAACGTTTAATACATGAAGCGAAATCTAAGGCTAACAACAATAACACGTATTTCACCTGCCAAGCTCTATACAGTTATGTTGGGGAAAAGGCACAGAGTTTATGTTTAGTATTTGATCACTTTCTATTTGAGGGTGGACCAGAAGCTTCAAATCTGCTACTGTAGAAGTACTTTTGGTTGCTTTTCTTGATGTTGAATGTTCCTATGTGTTCTTTTCAAGTCACAGCAAAGTAAAAGTTGGAAGCGAGTAATTTTTGTAAACATATTTGCAAGAGTGTTCTTACCAATGTTCCCAAGGCACGGTGCATCCTTAATATTTGCTCAGGGGCCTGCTCTTCCCATTGAATGCAGCTCTTAGCAGCAGTAACTTTAGGAGCTTTAAGACAAAATAAAAGCAAATGCAGGAGTCAACAGACCACATTTTACACCTTAGCTTTTTAAATATTTGGACATCTCTTCTAAATAAACCCACCATTCAGATAACTTCATCACTAGTATTAATTTACTATAGTGTACTGTGATGTCATCATCCTTCTTCATCTTAAAAGAATGCCACCAAACTCACCTCTTGGGCTCCCCACCCACCCACAAATACTGATGCTCTACGGTGATTCATTAGAAGAATCAACTGCTGTTCCTAATTTTCCTAAATGAAAGGGGGGAAAGAAACCATTCCTGGTGAAAAACTGATTGACTTATTTCAAACACCTTGTAGAAGAACCCTAACTAATAAAATAATAGTAAATTAAGAAGGGAATTGCACCAGTCTATTACACCAGTTATTTCCAGCCTTTCTGACACCAGGGACAGGTTTAGTTGAAGACCTTTCTCCCAAGGACTGGGGGAGGGTACTTGTTATGCAGTAGGTTGTTGGAAAACAGCTTTGAATCAAGCCCATTACATGTATTGTACCAGGACAAGATGAGTGGTGAGCAGGAGGTGAGATGCAATTGAAGTTCCGCCTCCTGTTAGATCAGCAGCGGCTTAAAATCTAATAGGAGTGCACACTCCTACATTAGACTTTAATGCCACAGGCCCAGTCGATTTTGCAGCAGCAGGAGGGGAGTGAAGCTCCACCTCCTGTTAGATCAGCAGCAGCTCAGAACCTGATAGGAGCGCGCTGACAGGAGGCGGAGCTTCGCTCGCCACTCACCTCCTGTTCGCCGCTCATCTGTCCTAGTGGCCCGGTCCTTCCAAGGCCACGGACTGGGACTGGTCTGTGGCCCGGGTCTTGGGGACCCCTGTATTAGGCAATACTGACTTCACTCAAGAAATACTCCAAACATACCAGCTGTTGTTCCTTCCTTTGGCTGCTCTCTCGTTCCTTAAACTTTCGGCTAAGTTTTCTAGAACAGCAATGAGCTGAGAAAAGAACATCCAAAGCATACATTACAAAAGATAGACTCCAACCAATGTGGTCATATTTATTCAAATTTCTAAACCAGGGAAGCACGTTTCTCTATTTTTATTATTTCATCTGTCTAAAAATTAATGCTTCAACCCTCGGATGATCAAGTTCTTCTTGTTTGGTTCACTGATACATAAATCCATCACTACCATTTCTTGTTGCAAAACCCACTTTGAGGAAGGGCCATGTTAACTTACCATGTCTGCACCCAGTTTGGATAACACTGACTCCAATTCTTTTGCCGTGCAGTTGGGTAGAACTGGAACGGTTTCCTGTTTAATTATGGGACCTACATCAAACCTATGGACATAACACATAGCATTACCTTTTTACTTTTAACTTGGATTTATGGTTATAAATAAAGAGTAAGAGCTCATGAGAATTCATAAATCAGTGGGAAGACAAGGAGGTGTCAGAAAATTATAGATACACATCCCTGTAAGAAACAAGCCTTCAGTGTTTGATCTTACAAGGCCGCCGTCAGTCAGAGCTGCTTTAAGTGCCCTATTCTATAAAATCTAGATAGTAGATATACTACTGAATCAATAATCTATTTAAGAACTGCAGTACAGAGATACCAGAGCAAACATGAACTAAGGCAGTTTTTGCTGAACATCTCTACATACTTCTACATCTCTACATAAAACATACTGCCCAATGGTTTTAGATCACATGAAACCTGCTACAACATTTTTGTAGTGTGAAAGCTTTGCTTTAGGTTCCAGACGACCAATGCCATTCGAACCTCTCCTCTCGTTCTCCCGCCCCTAGTCTTCATTCAATGCCCACTGTAGGATATACCTCCTAAACAAGTTCTTTTTGGCCCTGCTTCCACTTGTCATTACTGAAAAATGTTTTGCATTTGGGGCGCTCTCCTTACTCTGTCACTCTGGCTACAAAAACACTGACAATAACAAACTAAGTTCTTATTATTTATTATTAACTAATAACTAGCCATTCTCTACTTTTTTTAACAAGGTCCAGACAGCCCAAAGATATAAAATCAAACTGCATAATCCTAACCTTTGAATACATAATTTTTTTTAAAAAGAGAGAAAAGCATCTGTAATGGCACAATGTAGTTTTAACAGATGGGAAGATCACTCAGCACCCACAAAATTTTCAGAGTTGCTAACAAAATAGGTTTTGACATGTTATTCCATTAGATAAAATAGCATTTATACCTCTTTGGCCTAATCTGCATTATTGTCACCCCAGTAACTGTATCTCCATGGAGTACTGTGTGGATGATTGGTGCGGGACCACGCCATCTCGGAAGACAGCTGGGATGGACATTCAATACGCCACTGAATCAGAAATTTAGAAGAAATTTGGAAATCAGAAGAGAATACTAATTCTATAATATACATAAGCACATAAGTGACCAATTTATTTATTTATTTGATTTATATACCACCCATCTGGCAGCCAAGGCCACTCTGGGCAGTTTACAACAAATAACAAAAAACAACAGCAGAGTAACAAACTAGCAAATAGCAACATTAATACATAATACAAAAATTATAATACAATAAACACAATTAAATGTATAGAAAAATAAAAACATGGAACATGGCAGTATGATAGAAGTTATATTATTGGACACTACTATGTCAGAGTATAGATAGTTCAGGGAAGGCCTGTTTAAATAATGAGGTGTTTAGTAGCTTTCTGAATGTGCCCAGTGAAGGGGCCAGGCGGACTGCGGGCAGAAGAGAGTTCCACAGTTGCGGAGGTTCCGTTGAAAAGGCCAGACTTCCGGTGGTTGTTTTCCAGGCCTCTCTCGGGGTCAGGCCTCTCAGCCGCCCTGCCTGCAATGACCTTATAGGATGGGCAGACCTAACCGGAAGGAGGCGCTCGGCCAGATATCGAGGTTCCAAACCATTTAGGGCCTTATAGGTTAGTACCATCCCCTTGGGTAGCCAGTGTAAGGCGGCCAGGGTGGGGGATATATGTTGACATTTTCTAACCCCACTCAGAAGTTTCACCACCGCATTCTGGACCCATTGCACTCTCCGTAGCAGTTCCAAGGGCAGCCCCACATAGAGATTACCAGCACATGGACCAGCGTGGTGAGGGACCTGGTGTCAAGGTAAGGACGCAGCCGGGCTTGACACCAGGTCAAGCTTTAGGTGGAAATAAGCCGATCGGGCCACAGAAACTATTTGAGATGTCATTGACAGTGATGGGTCCAAAATCACGCCCAAGCTATGAACCTTATCTTTCATGGAAAGAGTGCCCCCCAAAAAAGATAGGGAGGGACCCAGACCACAGACACTAGGGGGCCCCATCTATAGGATTTCCATTTTGTCCGGGTTCAGCCTCTGTATTCCCTCATCCATCCCACCACCACATCCAGGCAGCACTCAAGGGACAGAACAGCGTCCACTGCAGAAGGATGGAAGGATAGATAGAGATGGGTGTCATCCGCGTATTGGTGACACAAAGCTCCAAACTCCTGATGACATCCCCCAGCGGCCTCATATCGATATTAAAGAGCATTGGGGAGATGACCGACCCCTGCGGGACTCCACAATTGAGAGCCAACGGAGCGGACAACATCTCTGCAAGCTGAACTCTCTGAGGACAGTCCTCCAGGAAGGATCGGAGCCAGGCCAAAGCCTGAGCATCAACCGCCAACCCCGAGAGCCTCCCCAGGAGGGTACCTGGGGTATCAAAGGTGGTATCAGTGGTATCAAAGGCCACTGAGAGGTCGAGGAGAACCAGCAAGGACATTTTGCCCCTACTGGCCTCCCTCAAGAGGTCATCTTGCAGGGTGACCAATGTGGTCTCTGGGCCACGATGCGGCCTGAACACAGACTGGAACAGATCAAGGGCATCAGTCTCCTCCAGGAGAGCATGAAGCTGGTTGGCCACCACTCTCTCTACCAGCTTGCCAATAAAGGGCATACTGACGACTGGACAACAGTTGTTAATATCATCAGCAGCCAGATTGGTTTTTTTTCCAGATAGGCCAACCCCTCTTTAAATAGGCATCTTAACATTCAATAAAGTTGTTGCAAATATATACTGCTCAATTATGGTCCCTTTTCCACTTTATGTACAAATGTATGTTTCTATCAAGGTGCATTTGATTTAAATCACAATTTAAATCATGCTTTATATTTAAAACATTGTGGGTTTTTTGATTATTTACATTTTTTTTTAAAAAGCAACTTTTAAAATTTTTAATTGCAATTTAAATCAATTTGATTAAAAAAAAATTCTTCCCACCCTGGGCTGGCATTCTGACAATTAACCTTATAAACTGTAGACAGTAGAGAAGCAGAGATTTGAAGGATAAGGGAAGGAAAGTGGAACAAGAAAACAATCTGATTTTTTTTGAAATTGTTACATAAAACTGAAATTGTAAGATACAAACAATTTAACACAGTGATAAAGATCCCCTATTTTCTTCACCTTGGAAGAGAGTGATAATAAGTTGAATACTTCAGGGAATACTTCTAGCAGGCTCCACTTCAGGCACCAGTAACTTCATCCCACGCAGCATCCCTCCCCAGTGGTCAGAGACCTTCCACTTATATATTAGCCAAATACTCTGAATTATTTAGATCACACTGAGCATGCTCCAAGACCACAGTCTTACTATGGGAACTTCAAGATGAGGTCCTCATGGAGAAGATGGCCAAATGATGCCACCACACCGATGTCAAAGTGCTCGCACCAGGCAACATCTGGCCAGAAGTGGACAGGGAGTTGAGACTGCTCTGCATAGTTCTTGACAGGCAGTCCTTTTGGCAGCTGGGGCTGTACAGTCACCACCTCCAGATGGTCTACAAGAGCATTCGGTCTGGGCTCCCTGCAACAGGACATTTTAAAAAAAGAGGTCAAATAGAAGATTTGACACTGCCAAGTTACCACCATGCCAAGATTTGAACCCCACAAGAAAACTTCTTTATACCAAGTCAGATATCTGCTCATCTAAGCCTGTACTGTCTCCTCTAGGGGAGGGAAAACTCCTGGGGCTAAAACTGGCTGTCTCTACTTTCACAAGGGTGATGTCCTTTCCCTGTAAGATCAATGTTTGGTGATTTCCCAACCTTTGCACAGTGTTCTTCTTCCTCAATTCTAAAAGAGGTTGAACCTCTAAGGCTTTGTTAAAGATATAGTAAGTTCAAATGCTCGTTGATCCTTTGACGCCACCCACCATCAAAATAAAAACACCCTGAGATTGCTTTTGAAACAGAATGAGCCTCTCACACTGAAAGGTCTGCTTAAACTTGCCTCACATCTCTTAAAGTCTTGGTCACAAAGAAGTCACCAGAGATTACAAGGAGTGAGCCTGTCATTTGTGCACAAAGGATATGCTCTGCTGCTGAACTAGTCTTTTTATTCATACTTCTACTCCCAAACACTCTGGATCCCCATTATTCTGTATCTTGTAAATCATCTATGATGGCTTTCTGCAGACTTACTGCCATACAGTTAAATTACGGACTACAAGCCTTTAGTCATTCAAGAGCCTCCATTACTGGACAAAGTATGTGCAGTTGAACGCATACTTTGTCCAGTAATTATTAAGTCCAGAGCACAGAAAAGAGTTCCGACTCCTGTCCTCTGAAGACGCCGGCCACAGACACTGGTGAAATGTCAGGAAGAACAACCTGAAGAACACGGCCAAACAACCCAAAAAGCCTACGAGAACCATCGGATCCTGACTGTGAAAGCCTTCGAGAATACAATTCTTAAGTTCTTTGCACAATTTCTACATTTGCTGTAGATGTGCTTCTCATTTGCTATTTCAGATGGCTTCTAACACTGTTTCACATCATTGATACAGAGAAGGAGAGAAGCTGCTTGGAGGTTTTTCTCATGCCAGTGTAGGAATTAGATAAATAAATGAATAGATCCTGAGGGTCTCGGGAAAAGTCCCTGCTGAGGCTGTCAAGATGGAACCTGTGCAGAGCGACTCTAGAAGGGCTTTCCAGGGAAGGGAGATACCGAAGGAGGGATTTTAGGAATGATGCTTCCCCCCCCCCCGTGAGTTTTAATGGCCCTGGAGGGATCTGAAGCCAAGCCTGCTGGGTCCTGGTCCGGCCCACGAAGCCTTGCACCACCCGAGGGAACCTCCAGCCCCTGAGCTCCTCGGTTCCACAGCAGGGATGGATGGGAAACCGCCTGCTGCCCACGACCCTCGCCCAGCCCACGCAGGCCATCCCGGGCTCTCCGAGAAGCCGGTCCGCTTCCCGGGGCTTTCTCCCCCTGCCTTCCCCCCCCCCCCGCTCAGCCACCCTTCAACCCAACTTCCGGTTGCCCTCTGACCCCCGACCCCCACCCCCGCTTCCCCTTTCTACCCCTGGGCCACAGGACGCACCGAGTGGCCTGGAGGGCGCGGAGGGTCTCGACGGAGAAGTCGTCGGTGCCGAAGAAAAGGACCCTCCAGGGCGGCCCCGCTCGCCTCCTGGGCAGCTCCCCGGCCGCCGCCGTCCCGTGAGCCCGCCTCCAGCCGTCCCGCCCGACCCGCCACAACCAGCCCCTCATCGCCCCTCCACCCGCCTCCTCCTCCCCCCTCAGGCGTTGGCGTCGCGCGGCGATGACGTCGAGCGCGCTCGCCCGATTCCGAAGGCACAGTTGCGGGCGGGGAGAGCAGGCGGCGTGGGCGGGGCCTGGAGCCAAACGACGTCCTGGCCGAAGCGTCATCTAGAAACCATGGCAACCGTATCCATGGCTGCCGATCCCCCCCCCCCAGTTCCAGGCCTCCTTGCTGTACATTCTCCCCCCCACAGATCCTGCTGTGTTGACACCCGAGTGCCTTGTAGGCAGGAATGCAACCGGGAGAGCTTCCCTGTTTTTTAGCTTTAATACTCTGTTTCAATAATGTAAGGCGCCTTGGTTCTTTTCTTAGGAGAAAAGGGCGGTGAAAACCTTTTAAATAAATAAAATAAATAAATACTGTGTGTCTGTCTGTCTTTGCTAGTTTCGTTTGAAGTCACAGTGAAGCTCAAGAGACAGGAAAAATAGGAGTGACTGCCAGATTCCAGCTCTTGAGCCTCAATTTACCTCCACAGTTTCAGACCTCTGAGCAGGTGCACAATGTCTCTCTGTGTCACTGAAAGATCAAGCTGTGGGTTGGCTGGGACCACGGTGGGCTTTAGAGGACAGTCAGTGGATCTGAAAAACAGTCTCACGGCCTAACACATTCCGAGACTCTAAAGACGTCACTGTGAGCCGAACAGTCTCCATTTTCTCTGACTACAAATCCCACTCTCCTTCAGATCATCACATCCTGTTCTGAGGATTATGAATGTTCTCGCTCTCTCTTTTTCCCTTGATAACAGATCAAGACTCAGTTCTGTATTTTGGAACAAAATAATATGACGAATGGCCAAAGCTCCAGTGGGAGATCCCCTGGGTAACACTAGTATATATGAAAATATCTCTGTTATGTTCGATCGCAGGCTGTCCATGCGTGTCATGAAAATGGGGAAGAAGGCGAGCACCAGGGTTCATTAATAGCACCATATGTAGGTGACATGGTCAAATGCTGTGGGATTTGCACTACGTCTAAAAGGGGTGAAATGTCAAGTCTTTGACTGACCGCATGATACAAAACCTGCTTGCAATTAGTTCCCGTCTTTTCTGCTCCCAAAGTGGCTTTCCCCCCTCTGTCACTGGGACCTTCTCCTTTTTAAAGCTGGCATGATTCAAATGGGCCCTCTCCTCTGTTGCTATTTTATTTTCTTTAAAATATTTTACCATGCTTTTCTCCTTCGAAAGGACCCAAGGTGGCTCACATCATTAAAATATAATATTTAAAACTAAATCCAAAAGGTATACAAAGGTTGAAAAGGATCAAAGAGTACACACTACAAGGTCAACAAATGCCGACTGGAAAACACATTGAAAATAGAAAGGCAGAACCATCGATTCAGCCAATGAGGGAGGAAAAGCTTGACTGAAGAGAAAGGCCTTGGCTCGCTTCTAGGAGGACAGCAAAGATGGGGCCTGCCTAGCCTCAAGTGGGAGGGAGTTCCAAAGTCTGGGACAAGCAACAGAGAAGACCTTCTCCTCTGTCTCCATCAGATGCACCTGCGAAGGTGGTAGGCCCAAGAAAAAGGCGCATGAGCCCCTGCGCCCCATGCAAGTGCTGTACCGCATTTGCGCATATCCATGAGCGCCCCTGCACCCCATGCAAGCGCTGCACCACTGCTTGTGCATGTGCACAAGTGCCCCCACACCCCATGTGAGCACTGCACTGTACATGCACATGAGCGCCCCTGCGCCACGTGCGAGTGCTGCATCGCCATTTGTGCATGTGCACGAGCACCCCCGTGCTTTGCGCAGGCACATACAGTGGCACGGTGCTCGCACATGCGTGCTTACGCTCTTGAGAGAGAGCGCACACACTTATTCACACATGCAGATGGGTGCGGGGGGTGCCTCGCCTTCCCCAGGCAGTCCGCAGGGTGAAAAAGGTTGGGGACCCCTGCTCTAGCCAGCAGGTCACTAAGGCATGTGTCCCCGTGGCCGGATGAGACCCTCCAAGCTTTCTGGGCAAGCGTTGCAACCAGCATGAATGGTAGTGGCATCCACCCAGATAATGAATATTAATGAGATATATCTGCATGGACCAATGAGAGTGTTCTAGAGGTGGAGTCACCAGAGTCTCTGCAGGAGGAAGAGAGGGAGAGAATAGAGTTTTGATGATGCTGGAATCTGGATGAGGGAGAGTGGTGGTTGAGGAGGAGGAGGAGGAGAATGGAGGATGTTTGGTTAAGAGTTAACAACACTGCTTGTACTGTCATCATCTGTAACAAAAAACAATGTCTGTTTGGTTTTGAAAGATAAACAGTGTTGATGTAATCAACCAGTGGCAGCTGAATGACACATAGTGCGAGCCCTTCGCTTGGTGGAACAACCAGGGGCCACGCGGGAACGTGACAACGGTGAACTCCCAAATCAGTCCCGCCACCCATCTATTCCCCCTTTCCCTTATTTTCAAGTAATGCGGGCAGGGATGACGTTTCTCTGGTGACATCGGGTTTCAATTTAGTTTAAACTAGTTAATGTCCCCAGAGATGAGGTCAGTCCTGCACGCCTTACTTGAGAGCAAGGAAGAGAAGTAACGGATTGGGGTGTGTGTGATTCTATCGGGGTTCTTTCTCAGTTGTGAATCGTGGCGTGCTTTGCAAAACGACTGTTCAGACCTTTGATATTTTGTATTCTGAAACGAGGAAGGACCTTTCCATCATGTTCTTTTTCTATAAAAAGCTTTTTCAGAAATATAGTTGTCTCAGGCTTGACTGCGGGGGAGGATCCTCGGACAGGCTCCTGGGCTGAACCTGGGAAGTTCTACCCCGCTTGTCTGCAAACAAGACCTGGCGTGTTTCTTTCGGGCACGTACCCCCTCCCTGGCTCCTCTAGAACCATACGCTTGCAACGCTTCCCCCACCCTCCAGCACCCACCCCCCACCCTGCCCTGGGAGTCTTTTCTGGCCACACGTATCCGCGTTGTGCTCCGTTTAGGGGATTTCTGGGACTCATCTGTTGGAGTTCTCCCTGTGCTGCCTGGGCGTCCCCAGGGAGGCAACCTTCTCCTGGGTTCTTGGGTGCACCTCCCCCCCCCCATATCCCCTTCGCCCTGGAGTCGGAGAGCCCTCGGGGCTGCCAACCAGGAAAGAATCGGCAGAGGCAGGCCCAGGAAGGAGTAGCGGCCAAGAGGCAGGACCAGAGGAAGGGAGGGAGTTGGGCACGGGAAGGCTCCCTGCGGTGCAGCAAGGATGAGTGGTGAACGCTTGAACCAACCCAGGGCTCCCGTGTGAGCACCGATGGCGGTTTGAGACGCAAGACGGGTTGTGAATCAAACCCCAGCCATGCTGAATTGTTCAGCTCTCCAGAGGAGTCAGACCCTTAGAGAAGGACTAGAAATGCTTGGCTGGGACCACCGTGGGTTTTATTTAGAGGACCAGGAGCAGACCTCAGACCCACATATAAGTCAGGAAAGGGCCGGGCAGCCTCTTCTGCTGAGAGGACATCCTGGAACGATGGAAGCCGACTTGGCCTCCCGGGTCTGGTTCCCTGAGAGGCAAAAGCCGCTTGGGCTTTCCTCACGCGTCCCAGAGGGCTTCCTGGGATGGGATGTTGTGGTAAACAGGGGGCAGTAAACAGGCCAGATCATAATGGTTTTAAGGATGATGAAAGCAGCCTGCAGGCCAGCAGCCTTGCCCCCCTTGGCCAGCTCGGGTCATCAAGACATGTCATAGAGGAAAGACAAGCCCTCTGTCCCCCCCTCAAAATTTTCCCTCAGAGTGAATGTGGTCCTGAGCAAAGAACCATTTTTTTTGCTTAGTTCACTCAAATTATTGTTATTCTTATCATTCTTATCATTATCATTATTCTGATTATTATTATTATTCTGATTACTATTATTCTGATTATTATTATTATTATCTATATTATTATCAATATTATTATCATTATTATTATTATCATTATTATTATCTATATTATTATCATTATTATTATTAGTTTAATTATTGATATATCCTATCCATCTGGCAGCCAGGGCCCCTCTGGGGCCAAAGTGGTCCAATATGGAAGGCCACTTAAAAAAAGGTAGGTGGGGGGGCGGAAGGAGGGCGGGAGGGAGGGGGTCCTTTCAGTCTATCCTCCCAGGGCTTGGCTTCCAGGTCCAGCAGGGGGTTGGATTGGATGGTCTCATCAGCCCTTCCAAGCCCACCATCTTAGGACAGATTTGCCAGACTCTGTTCCTTGCGCCTCTTATTTATTTATTTATTTATTTATTTATTTATTTATTTATTTATTTATTTATTTATTTATTTATATGCCGCCCACACTACCCAGAGGTCTCTGGGCGGCTTACAACTCTCTTATTGGTAACCACCGATCCCATGTTCTCCCTTTCAGAGCTTCAGCATCAGGTTAGCATCCAGCTGCAGGGCCTGGAAGATGCTGATGTGGCTGCCCAAGATCTCCTCCGAACAGCTGGAGAGAGCAAGACGAAGCTGCTGGTCTCTCTGTTGACCGAAGAGATGCTGAAAGAGGTAAGAGGCAATTTTTCACAATCAACAGCAATTTGTTTGGAACGTTGTCTTCGGAGTCTTTGGAGCTGCAGAGGAGGGCATCTCGGCAATGGCTTTTATCAGTCTTTCCATCGTTCCAGGTGGCAGGTCTGATAGGAGGGGACAGTCTGAAAGGCAGGATCTAATTTTTTTTTAAAAAAATAACTTTTATGACATCACAAACAGACAAACAAAACAAACAAAAACATATATATATGTGTGTGGGTGTTTTCCATACAATCATACAGTGGTGCCTCGCATAGCGATTGCTCTGATTAGCGATGAAATCACTTTGCAACACATTTTTTGCAGTTGCAAAAGAGATTGCTTTGCGATGTTCCCTATGGGGGAATTTCACTTTGTGATGATTGGTTCCCTGCTTCAGGCACCGATCATCGCAAAGCGGTGATTTTTTAACAGCTGATTGGCGGTTTCAAAATCGCCGCTGGGTAAACAAAATGGCCGCCCGCTGTTTTCTGGGACGGATTCCTCGCTCTACAGCCACCAAAAATGGCCGCGCTATGGAGGACCTTCACTGAACGGTGAGTTTTAAGCCCATAGGAATGCATTAATCGCGTTTTAATGCGTTTCCATGGGCTTTTTAATATCGCATAGAGACGTTTTCGTTTTGCAGCGATTTCGCTGGAACGAATTAACGTTGCAATGCGAGGCACCATGTATCCAATATGTAGTCTGCCTACATAAACCATATTTCCCTACTAAGATATTTAAACCATATTATATTCTAAAATGGAGAATATAATATGGTTTAAATATCTTAATAGGGCAATATGGTTTATGTAGTCAGACTATATATATATATAAATATATTTTATTTATTTATTTATTTATTTATTTATTTATTTATTTATTTATTTATTTATTTGATTTTTACCCCGCCCCTCTAGACCATGTCTACTCAGGGCGGCTTACAAAATAAAACAAAACAGTATAAAAATATATAAAATCATAAAATTACAAATTTCAATTTAAAACAATTAATTTAAAGAGAGGATTACCAAGATGGAATAGCAAAGAAAAAAGGAGAGAGAAAGACTTAATTGACTGGAGGGAAGGATATGATTGTATGGAAAACACCTTCCCGCATATATGTTTTTGTTTGTTTTGTATGTCTGTTTGTGATGTAATAAAAGTTTTTTAATACAGTGGGGTCTTGACTTGAGAACTTAATCTGTATTGGAAGGCGGTTCTCAAGTCAAAAAGTCTGTAAATCAAATCTCCATTGACCTACAGTGCATTGAAAACCGATTTATCCCGTAACAGGCCGTTTTTGTTCCATTTTGGTTTTTTTCTGGTCTGTAAGTCAAATCTCAATCTGCAAGTCAACCCTAAATTTTGCAGCCAGAGAAGTCTGTAACTCAAAAAGTCTGTAAGTCAAGCCGTCTGTAAGTCAAGGGTCCACTGTATGTCTGTGTGTATATATAATATGGTTTAAATATCTTAATAGGGCAATATGGTTTATGTAGTCAGACTATATATTGAATATGATTGTATGGAAAACACCTTCCCGCATATATGTTTTTGTTTGTTTTATATGTCTGTTTGTGATGTAATAAAAGTTTTTAATATGTGTGTGTGTATAATATAGTTTAAATATCTTAGTAGGGCAATATGGTTTATGTAGTCAGACTATATACTGGATATGATTGTATGGAAAACATCTTCCCGCATATAGGTTTTTGTTTGTTTTGTATGTCTGTTTGTGATGTAATAAAAGTTTTTTAATGTGTGTGTGTGTGTGCGTATGTGTGTATGTGTATGTATATTTTGTATCAATGCTTCAACTATTAAGTTTAGTAAAAACCTTCCTGATTTATAATAATTAACATACATACATTATCTGAAGTATAATCTTACACCTATATTTATCTTTCACTAAGCATTTTCTATTATTATATTTAACATGAAACACTTCAAGTTTAAGAATTATATATGCTTATCTATTACCTATATAGATGAAAGTCCAGAGTTGCTAACAATATATCTTAATATAGTTATTTAAGAAAAAATAAATTTGTAGATTCTTTTCCTGCATCCTTATCAATCCAGTTATACATCAGAGTGTCAATGCTTTTGCAATCAAGAAAAATCAGTACAGTGGTGCCTCGCTTAACGAGCGCCTCGCTGAGCGATGAAATCGCTTAATGAGGGGCTCTGGGCCATCGCTGGAGCATTCGCTCAGCGATGGCCCCTATGGCTTTTTTCGCTTTGCGATATTCGCTAAGCGATTTGCTTAGCGAATATCGCATAACGAAGCGGGGGAGAACAGCTGATCGGCGGTTCCAAAATGGCCGCCGGAAGGTCCGCGCCGCATTTTCCTGCCCTGCCCTCGCTTACCGAGGGCGCGAAAATGGCGGCGCTATGGAGGAACATCGCTTAACGGTGAGTTTTAAAGCCATAGGAACGCATTGAACAAAGTTCAATGCGTTTCTATGGCTTTTAAAATTCCGTTTAGCGATGTTCCGTTTAGCGATGTTCCGTTTAGCCCCGAGGCACCACTGTATTTTAAAGTAAAAAGAAGAGGAAACGATATCTATATATGGTTGTAGTGGGTTTCTCAGGCTCTTTGACCGTGTTTTGAAGGTTGTTCTTCCTGACGTTTCGCCAGACTCTGTGGCTGGCATCTTCAGAGGACTGGAGTAGGAACTCAGTCCATGCTCTGTTGCTGTTTGCTGGATAGTTGAGCATTTATAGCTGTGGGAACAGCTTTTTGTCCTATTCAGGTGATATAGTGATGATGGTGATCAGTGTGTTTTTGTTGTGGATGTATTGTTATGATAAGAGGGAGAGATTATCTGTCACTGTGATTGATGGGTATCTTTAGCTGGTCTTTTTTTGTGCAATGATCCCTGGCTCTCGTGGCTGGATAGAGTTGGTTGACCTTTTGCAGGCTGTATTTTCCAGTGCTGGGAGCCAAGCCTTATTAAGTTTTATAGACTTTCCTCTTCTTTGTTGAAGCTCTGCTGGTGCTTATGGATTTCAGTGGCTTCCCTGTGCAGTCTAACATAATGCTTGCTGGTGTTGTCCAGTAGTCCAGTGTTTTGAAATAGAATTTCACACCCGGCTTGTTTTAGGGAATGTTCAACTACTGCTGATTTTTCCGGTTGCTGTAGTTTGCAGTGTCTCTCATGCTGTTTGAGTCTGGTGTGAAAGCTGTGTTTTGTGGTTCCAATATACAGTGGTGCCTCGCATTACGACATTAATTCATTCCAGCAAAATCGCTGTAGAATGCAAACGTCGTTAAGCAAAATAAAAAAGCCATTGAAATGCATTAAAACCTGGTTAATGCGTTCCAATCGGCTAAGAACTCACTGTCCAGCGCAGATCCTCCATAGGGGTGGCCATTTTTGGGTGCCTGTGCAGCGAAAAATGGCTCCTAAACACAGCAGGGAGCCATTTTGAAACCCCGGCGATCAGCTGTTTTGATCATCGGAAAGCGAAAATTGGTTCCTGAAACAGGGAACTGATCATCGCACAACAAAATTCCCACATTCAAAAATCTTGTCATAATGCGGATTCGTCGATAACGGAGCTCCTGTCTTGCGATGCACCACTGTATACCTGTCCACAACGGCAAGGTATCCGGTATACTCCTGCAGTGGTGAGGGGCTTCCTTTTGTCCTTTGCTGACTGTAATATTTGTGGTGGGTCTGAATACTGTTTGTAGGCTGTGTTTTTTCAAAAGTTTCCCCATGCGGTCCATTACCCCTTTGATGTAAGGCAGAAAGACTTTATTTGTGGGTGCCTGTTTTTCCTCTTCAGTTTGGTGTTGTTTTCTTGGTTTCATTCTTGGAATAGCCATTCGCCTATAGGGCCCAATTCAGATGGTTGAGTTCGGTGCTGAGAAATGGAGCTTCACAGTTCCCATTTGCACGGTCTACCAGAGTTTTGATTATGCCTCTTTTTTGTCGTGGGTGGTGGTTGGAGTGTTTGTGTAGGTACCGGTCTCTGTGTGTGGGTTTTCTGTAGACCTTGTGTCCCAATAGGAGGCCAGTTTTGCGTATGACCACGACATCTAAGAAAGGGAGCTGGCCCTCTGTTTCTTTTTCCATGGTGAATTGTATAATTGGGTGGATGCTGTTAAGCTGGTTTCGAAATTCATCCAGTTTTTCTTCACCGTGGTTCCAAATTGCGAAGGTGTCATCCACGTATCGGAACCAGACTGTGGGTGTGAAGGGTGCCGAAGCCATGGCCTGTTTTTTGAAATGTTCCATGTACGGTCAACCCTCAACTTCTGAACGTCCCTAGATACGGATTTTTCGATTTACGAACAGCTCCGTTAGCAAAAATTGGCATCGACTTGCGAACAGAGCTCGACCTAGGAACAAGGTCAAGGCTCTGTTTGCAAGTCAATGCCTTTTTTTTTTTTTTTTTTTTGCTAACGGAGCCGTTCGTAAATGGCTTCCTGCAAAAAGGCAGGGAGAAAGGGCTGGAACTTCGAATTTCCTGCCCTTTCTCCCTGCCTTTTTGCCTTCAGAGCTCTCACACGGCTCTCTCCGATGTCGGGGGGAAGCCCTTTGAGAGTTCCGAAGCTGCCGATCGCGGCGGCGGGTACCACGAGGGAGGTATCCCAGGGCTTGGCTGCCACCATGGGAGACCTCCCTGGGGGTCCCTGCCGCCACGATCTGCGCCTTCAGAGCTCTCAAAGGGCTTCCTCCGATGTTGGGCCGAAAGCCCTTTGAGAGCTCCGAAGGCAAAAATGCATGGAGAAAGGGCTGGAAATTCGATTTTCCAGCGCTTTCTCCCTGCCTTTTTGCAGGGAGCCATTTACGAACAGCCCCGTGGGGAAATAAAAATGGCATTGACTTGGGAACAGAGCCTCGACCTTGTTCTCAAAGGGCTTTCCCCCCGAGATCGGAGGAAGCCCTTTGAGACCTCTGAAGCCAAAAAGGCAGGGAGAAAGGCCTGGAAATTCAATTTTCCAGCCCTTTCCCCTTGCTTTTTTGCCTTTTGAAATGCTGGAATGGATTAATTCCGTTCCCATGCATTTCAATGGGAAATGGTACTTCGAGTTACGAACTTTTTGACGTACGAATGTCGTTCCAATACGGATTAAGTTTGTAAGTCGAGGTACCACTGTAGGAGTTTGCTATAACTGGGCTGAGGGGGCTCCCCATGGCCACTTCATCTGTCTGTTCATAGAACTTGTTATCCTACTGAAAGTAGGTGGTTGTTAGGCAGTGTTGGAAAAGGGCCTTGATGTCTTCTGGAAAGATCTGCTGGAGGAGTGTCAGTACGTTGCATGGGTGGGGAAATTATTTAGATTTAACTGGGGTGTGGGGTGAGTTGGCTTGTATATTAGACTCTGGCTATGGTGGAATTTCTATGTTGTACTCAGCTGGGGGGTCTGTCTTTTTTTCTTGGGGGTGGGGCTATAGCTTATATTGCTTGTTGTGTTAGAGTTGGCTCGGGTTGGGTGTCCTGTTACTCGAAAATACAGGGTAGGGGTCGTTTGCAATGAATGTTTAACAAAATGTTTGTTGTTCTCGGTATTTTTTGTGAAACTGATGGTTTTTTAGACGTTTTATGTCATATAAGCATTTAAAGATTGTAATACATGGGATATCTAGCAGAGTAAACACCTTGATAATATGGACTAGGTGCACTGTAATGGTTGGGCACTTGAAATGTACAGAGAGTTGAAAATAGATAACAAATGCAGTGATGCCTCGCTTAGGAAACTGCTCAATTTAACGATGAAATTGCTTAGTGATGACTTTTTCTGAGCCTTTTTGCGCTTCATTTAACGATGGTCCCTATGGGCGATTTTTGCTTAGCGATGGTTGGGACCATGATTCGCATAACGATTAAATTTTGGGTCACCTGATTAGCATAACGATGGTTTAAACAGCCTCATGTTTGCTGTTTATAATGTTTTTAAGTTAAAGTTTACTGTTTAAAATGTTTCAAACAATAAAGTGCACTTAATAAGCCCTTTGTTAAACAAATTTGACTTTGTTCTGACTCTTTTTTAATTTGTTGTTGTCCCCCCCCCATTGAGATGCATTGAATAGGTTTCAATGCATTTCAATTGGGGAACCGTGTTTCACTTAGCGATGTTTCCTATGGCGATTTTTGCTTAAGGATGGCAATTTGTTCCCATTGGAACGGATTATCCGGTTATCAATGCATTTCTATGGGAAACCGTGTTTCGCTTAGCGATGTTTTCGCTTAGCAACAAATTTTTAGGAATGAATTAACATCACTAAGCGAGGCACCACTGTACTAAATGCCGAAGGGGCCAAGGAATGTGGGGTCATGGGTGAGATGTAGCATACTCATCAACCACGGGTGGTCTTGGAAGGATAAGAGTGGGCGGAGTTGGACATAATGTGCCTGACTTAACAACCACAGGTCTTGAAAAATACAGTTGTGATGCAACCTCGATATAAGAGCCTGAAGCTGGACATGATAAACCTTTCATGCAAGGATTGCTGACCTCTCAGGAGGGGTACAATATAGAATATTTGATGGTAGGGCAAGGATTCTGTAAGATTAAGCAGGTATTTGCATGCTTGTTATCCATGGGGTGGGCAATTTACTGTACTGTATGTAGTGACATGTAATTAGTACGATTAAGAGCATTATGTCTATGATGATATATGCATGGGGCAAAAACATCTATGCACGATATACATGGGGCATAAGATTACATTATTTTAGGACTAATAATGGGGATTATACATATATGTATGCGTGCTTTTTTATTCTTTCAGCAATGGGGGTGGGGGAGCACCGGACGATAGGAAACGGATGAGGGCAAGCCTGGGGAACAGATTTGTTTTGGTGCTTACTAGTAATATTTAGTCAGTGGTGTAAGACAAAAGATAGTTTAGTTAAAATATTAGCTTTGGGGGGCAGGGTTGGGTTTGGTCGCTGTCGGCCGGAAGGATTGTGCACGCTGGGCCATTTGACCAGCACTTCTAGCCAGGGTCGGATCATGGAATCAATCCAGAGTTTAGGAAAGTTAGTATCTTTTTCTGAAGATGATGGTTCTGAGAAACCCCCAGCCGCCCTCGTTACCAGCCTGGCTGGATGGGAGATTCTGGCCACGGACAGCCAAAATATTCCTGACCTCTGGATTCATTGGTTCCCGGAAAGCCCATCCCCCATTTCAAGTTTGCAAGGGAATAAAGAAGGAAGTAATGATGCCTCAACCTGATCTGCTTGTTTAGGGAGCTCCGGAGGAATGCAGCAAGAGAGCCAGCAACCTCCTTCTGTCTTTGGCCAAAGGCCACTTCCATGAGGTCATGGGATACCTCCAGAACATCTTAAAGGAGGTGGACACGCCACCCCACCCCATGCTGCTGAAGACCCTGGAGAACTTCAGCTCTCGCTACGGTCTGCACCTCTCGAGTTTTTCTTCCATGGTTGTGGGTTTTGATGTCCTCCTTTCCCAGATGGCTTGCGGGGAGGGGGATTGGGGGAGGACTAGTGAACTGAAGAAGCTGGACCAAAGGTGCCAAATTCATGAGACCTCCATTAAAATTAGAAGTGGGAAGGGACCCCCTTTTCCCCAACTGCACAATGTCCGACTAATTGCAGGAAAGCCCACCCTTTCCCCAGTGTTCCTTGTTTGTTCTTGAATCCCTGGTAGAGGGTGGTGTCTATTCTGCCGGACCCCCTCGCCTTGCTGTTTTCCCTGCTTCTACCTTGGGTCTCAAAAAAGACTCGCCCAAGCTTGCCCCGGAGTGATGTTGACACTGAGCTGTAGCAGAAAGCGGCTACAGCGTGATCATCCTCCTCCTCAGAATGCCCGTTGCCTTCCCTCAAAGGAGTGTTTGGGTTGTGCCTCTTAAGCTTCCTGCTGGGCTTCACTACCCTGTTTGATTTCTTCCCCATCACATCTTGATGGAAATGAATGAGTAGATCATGGTGTGGGTCTTTTTCTCCTTTTGCAGCTCTCCGGACCGTGCCCTACATCATTACCAGCTTCCTTTACCTTCAGGTCATCCTGATCCTTGACCTGGGAAGCCGAGAGAAGGTGGCCATCTGTTCTGGTGAGTGGGAAAGCGGATCTCTTCCTCGGGAGTTGGCCTAAGAGCCCTCCCCATTCCTATCCGTCTGACGGCCTTTCTAGACGGAGCCCCTCTTCTCCTTAAAGTACAGACTTCTGTGCCGAGGTCATTGGCATATTCCCCACCATCCCATCTTCCCGTCTTCTTCCCGTCTTGCGTTTCCCGGTGACTTTCCTGAGACTTGCTCCAGCTTTTGAAGAGACAAACGGCTTTCTTCAAGGGCAGAGAAATGGATTGTTCAGTTTAACCCCAAGTGTTAGAAGGGGAGGAGACCAAAAGCAACACACGAGGTGCAAGGGGCAAGTAGAGCAGGTCGAGCGAGGGTTCTGCAAAAGAAAGCCAAGCGGGTTTGGGAAAGGAGCAATGGGGAAGGATCCGGTCCATTTCCCGTAAGGGTCAGACCCTGTCCGCCTGCTAGAAGCTCCATGTCTCTGACCCCAGGGAAGGTCCTCAGGGGTCAGGCTTTCACCTTCGTCCTCTCCTTTCACAGCTGTGGAGAAAATGTGTGTCTCCGTCGCCCACTATTATAAGAACTGGAGGCTGTGCCACTACCCTCGGGAGGCGGAGTCCAGCTTTTGCCGTCCCCTCCTGTCCATCTACCAGCGGCTGAGTGGATACTGGCAGCAGGAGGAGGACAGAAATGTAAGCAAACTCATTTTTATTTCAATTTGGGTGAGTTCCCGGTTGTATCAGGTAGAAGGAGTCGTGCCAGCCTGGGAGAGGGGAGTCTTTTTTCGTTCTCGCTGCTCCCTGCACAGGAAGAGGCTCGTGTCTCTGACACGAAAGGGCTTCCCTTGCCTTGGCTCTGGTCAGGAAGGGCCAAGGAAGGGGGAGCAGCGCCTTCCCTCTGACTCAAAGCCAATCGGGAGGGAAGGCGAGACGTAGTGCCCTCACTCGGAATAGTTGCTGGGGAAGGAGCTGCAATGCAAAGATTGCTCTTCCATTGGGCGGAGAGGGGGCAACCTTGATTCTCCCCTCCCAGTGATGCCTTGCAAAAAAAGAATGAAAAAGATACACAGCCCCTCTTTTGCTCCTGTGTTGGTCATCGTGAAGCGTCCGGATGATGGGCTGCTTTGCCCGGTGACTGCACAGCTGGGAAGAATCCTGTCTGTCCAGAGTGCCGGGATCTTATGGTCAGCATTGGTTTCACCTCTGACGAAGGCCAGCCAAGCTTGTCCTGGCTTGAGATGAGATTCCTTCTCCTCTGGGGATGGATCCGTTTCCCTGCATTGACTGAGGGACCGAACCCTAAGGAGGTTCTTTGCATTTCTCTCTCTTGCAGGTGAGCGAGGCGGCTTTGAAGGCTCGGTGGCCAATGTTGGCCGTTCTCGTTCGGTACCAGCCACAGCAGGACGAAATACTTAGGAAGTTCCCGGATGTCATCAAGGAGAGCAGGATGGTGGATGCTCCCCTCATGGCCAAAGTAAATGGATAGTCATGGGGGAGGCGGGAAGACATTCTTTGGAGACGTGTGCGCTCGGGAGGATGATGGCACAGAGGTGCTCTCCAGGGTCTCCCTGCTTGGGCTTGTCCTGGATCACCAAAGCCAGGCCATCCCTTAAGCCGGCAGAGGCAGCCCTACAGAGGAGAGTGGAGACGCCAGGATTTTTGGGGGTGAGGGGGCAGTGAAACGGCTCCAGACCTAGGAAGACATTTACAGGCCCTGAGCGCCAAGAGTTGCGCACGGGGCACCATAAAGAGCACCACTGTTGCTGGGTGGGAGAGTCAAAAGATGGTAGTCCAACCCCCCCTCCTGAAAGCCTTTCTGAGCTCTGGGAGAATAGGAAGGGACCCCTCGCAGGCTTCTCTGGGGCCTTGACCACTGTCCTGCCCAGGAAGCGGTCCTGCTGCTCTTCAGCCCCGGGGGCTCAATTTACATGGCTGAGAAAAGGCACACCACCAAACAGACACTGACTTCTCTTCCCCCCCCCCCACCGCCTATGTTTTCTTTTTAGAGACTTTATCTGTTCCTGGAGGGCTGCGTGGACTGTCATCCCCCAAACCTCAAGAAGGTCTTCTGGACTCTTGAGAAGTCCACGTTCAGCAAGGTAAGTCAGAGAAGGCTCTGATGGGGATCCCTCCCACCCAAAACGGAAGCCCCCGTTGGTTGCTCTCCACATGCCCCAGGGGTGGGGCGCTAGAAAGATATCATAAGAGTGGCATCACTAGGCTACACTGCCCAGAATCCTCCAGCTGACACAGGGATGTGGAACAGTTTTCACCCCATCCCAGAGCAGCCTGAAAATCATCCCACTCCCCAAGAGCTTTGCTGCTCTCCCTTCTGGTGATTTGGAGATCTCTCCAGCCTCTTTCACGTCATGGAGAGGAAGGGTGGATCCCATCGCCACAAGGAGAACGTCATGAGCTGAGATGAAGACGAGGGCCTAGAGACGTGGGTGCAAGGCAGAAAGGTCTCTCTGGCTTTCCAAGCCAGGAGTAAAAGCAAAGTCTTGCAACCCAACACAGACAAAGGGTGAGGCCCAAACATTGAGGGGATTCAGAGAAAACCATGCAGTCCGGATGGAAAGTGGTTTCCATGTCCAACCAAAAAGAAATTTACTTTTTTTGTACTATAGTAAAAAAGACCATTCTGGCTGTGTGATGATAGCTCTATAATCCAAAAGAAAGAGGAGGAGGAGGGAGGGAGGAAGGGAGGAAGGGAGGAAAAAGAAAAGCATACAAAAAAAATATAATTGTCCAAACTCTGGCAATAACGAATCCCTGCCGGGGCCCCAGTGAAATTGCCAGGGAGTCCAAACAGGAGCCACAGCCAGGAGACATCTGCACGACCTGAGTCTGCTCAACAGAGAGAGTAAAGGCCGAGAGAAGGAGGTTCCAGTCCTCAGAAACGTTCCCTGGCAGGAAGCAGGCCCTGGTCTTGCAGAAGGAATGGCCACCGGGACCAGGAGCTCTCCTCCCAAGGCGCTTTTAGGGGCTTCCGGATCCCCCTCAGATGGGCTTTCTTCAGTACGGGAGGCAGGCTCGGAGAGGCAACCGACGAGATGACTTTCCTCCGTTTTTTTGCCAGGCGAGGGAAGCGACCCTGTTCTTCCTGAAGGAGCTCCTGAGCTCCCCGAAGGTCGAGGGATGTCTGGAATGGGAGATGGTCACCTACCTCTTCCGTCAGGTCGCCGTTCGTACCAGTCAAGGGGTAAGTCAGCGCGAAAGAGCCCCGAGAGATCCTTCCTCTGGCAGGGACGAGGCGACTCGGGGACCCCTTCCAAGCCCATCGGGAGGCCTCTCTGGGCCTGCCTGTCTCGTGAGCACCTGCCTCCTGCCATTCCAAAAGACGTTTCCCAAGCTCTGGGCTCTAGTAGGCGTCCCATCATCCCTCCATCATCAGGAGTGCACTGGTTGGAAACGTTGTGCAGGGGTGGGTGTGCAGTCGAGCCCCTCTTGGAATCGGCTGGGTGGGGAAGAGGCCCTCCCATCTGTGTGTGTGTGTGTGTGTCTGAGTCCCTCCTTTTCGTTCCAGCCTTGGCTGGGTTGCACCTTGGCACAGGGGCACCTCCTCCAGGTGCTGCCACCACCGTCTGGCTCAAACGCTTCCGAGGTGCGCAAGCTTTGTGCTTGTGTCACTCCCCGCGGGTGAGGGGGCGCTTTTTGGGAGGGGGGGCCTTTTCTCTGGAGACGGTTCTGGTTTCCTGACCTTGCTGTTTCTGTGGTTCTTGTGTGTCTGTGTACGGCAGGTCAGAGACAGTGCCAGAGGCCTGATGCCAAGGGAAGCCGATGTCCAGGACTTGTCCATCGAGGTCCTGGAACACGTCAACACTTCGGCCACCGGGATGTTTAAAGTGAGTGTCTTGGGTGGATTTGCCCTTCAGAAGACCGGAGGAGTTTCACCCCTCTTCCTACTCGGGGTGAGGTCAGGCAGGGAGAGAGCTGGCATTTTAGCCTGGGGGGCGCTTTATTTCCCAGCAATCTTACGGCACTCGGGGAAGAGAACGCCAGCCTGGCCCCAATCTGTGATGCCAAGCTACTCCAGACCGAGGCTGGGCTCTGATTCTCTGACGGTCCCCTCTCTCCTCTTGGCAGGCTCTGTGGCCGAAGCTGTTATCCTTCTTGCTTCCTCCGGAATACACGCCAGCACTGACCCCGCTCTGCAGATGCCTTAAGGAGTTGGCCGTCCTTCGGCCGGAAGGATCCCTCCTCTTCCTGGGATCCTGCAGAGGAGGTCAGTTGGTCAGTGGGTTGGTTGGGTACCAACGGCAGTCCCCTGGGCTTGAACTGTGCATGGCTGGGTGGGATTGGCACTCACCTCTCTTCCCATGGGAAGGAATGGATCCCTCTCTCCTTTGGAGAGGTCATGCCTCGCTGAAGAGGTCTCGGGTGGGTGGGGAGCCTTCCAGGGGCCAATGTCAGACATATGTCCCAGGAAAACCCAGGCCAGAGCACCCCCAGAGGGGCCAGAGATCAATGTGATAAGATGCAAGGCAGGGCCTCTGGGCTTGAAGGAGACTCGCCGTTCCTTGAGCCCGGAGGGAAGGGGAATCCTCCTATTTCTCAGTGAAAGCTCGGGCCAAGGGGAGTCCGGGGCGCTCCAGAAAGGAGCAGGCCCACCTCCGGCCCACCCCAGACCTCCATGTCCTTTTGTGGCTTTCCGAAGGCGCCCGGTCCGTTGCTGGAAGGATCCTAGTGACTAGACCTGGGAAGGAGATGAGGAACCGTGGGAAACCTTTCCATGATTCCAGGGGTTGCATCACTAACATCCTCCCCCCCCTCGACCCCTGTTCTTCTCCTTTTAGTAAAGCTCCCAAGTCCGCAAGAAGTCTTCGGACGGCTTCTGGTGAGCAATGCTTAGAAAAAGCATCTACGTTTTTGTCTTGGGGGGGTGGGTGGGAGGAGGGTATGGAGGTGAAAGGTCCTCTCAGTTCCTTGACCTCCCATTTCCCAGAGTGTGTGGTGGCTTCTCGGTGCAGGGATTCCAAAAGAGAGGTATTGCAGAAACTTCTTCGGCCCAGTACGCTGGCTGGGGAGCTGAGTGGGAGACCCTTCTGGCCATCCCGTAGCAAAGTGCTCCCCGTCTCCCCCTTTGAACGGAGATGTCGTTGCCTTCTTCATTGCAGAAAATTAGTTAAAGGTGGGCTAACGAGAAATGTAGGAAGAAAGGATCTCCCTGAAGGATCGGAAAGTTCCTTCAGCTGCAATATTGTTAGCTGGCTTCATGACAACCCAGGGAGAGGCAAAATGCAGCCCTCAGCCCTGCTGGGGCCAACCAGCTCCCCCGCTTGTGTCAAAAACTGAAAACGCAACAACCGAAGGGGCCACGAGAGGGAACTAGAGAAGACGTCCCGGTCTTGTTCTGGTCTCTCAGTGAGGAAACCACCCACTTTGCTTTTTTGGGGGGCAGTTTTCTGTGGGATGGTGTCATCTCGTGGAAGGGCTCTCCCGTCCAAATCCAGCGGAGACACCCAGAATCCTAAGGAAAGCGTCAGTTAGGATAGTGCCTGCGTAATGCTAGGCACTACTCTGGGCGGTTTATGTAAAAAATAATAATAATTAAGGACAATAAATAGAACATCATCTAAAAGCAACGCATCTCATATAAACCAAGGAAATCAAAACCATCCGTACCGCAGCTCATCAATCAGACTAACCAGGCGATGGCATGAAGGGTGGCCTCGTTGCCACCAGAGCCTGACGAGAGGATGCCCTCCGAGGCTTCAGGGAGCAGCCTTGCTTTGAGCATCCTCTTCAAGGCCGGGATGTTGCCCAGCGCAGGACCCTCCCCCCCGGATAGGAAATGGACCAAGCAGAAAAGGCGCCAACGGGTCCCTGGGACCCCCCTCCTCTCGGGAGGGCGATTGCCTGCCTATTTCCAGGAGAGGAACTGCTCCTGAATCTGAGCCGCTGGCAGTTAGAGATGGACGGGTGAGTCCTGGCTTCTCCTTCGGGGGCCCTCCTTTCTCATGTCTCCTCTCCTGCCTACAGGTATTGTCCTCCTCCGGGAGCCAAAGAGGCTTCTGGGCCCTCCAGCTTCTGCACGCCCTGCAAGCTGACATCCACGAGGCTGTTGTTCATCTGTGGGCGCAGCAAATCCCAGTGCTTTGGGGGTATTGCCAGGCAGGTAGGTCGCCCGATGGGTGCCTGACAGGAGGATTCATGGTGAAATGCTTTCCCGCCCCCCCGGCCCCTCTCAAAATCTTAAAAGTGCTGCGCTTCACTTTGCAAGCTATCCGAGGAATAGCGCTGTCTTCCAGAAGGCCCCTTGATCTTGCTTCCATTTTTCTAAAGTTCCTGACATTCGTTTTATCCGTTCACCTGATTTTGGATTTTTTCCTGGACGAATTCAGGAGCACCTAGCAATCCAAAAATAGGTTTGCCTTTTCAGACCTTTTGCCCCAGTTCTGAAGTGCTTCCCTAGACAGCCCCCCCCCACCTCCAAAGGAACGTACACGAAGCAGGTGGACCTCTATATAGGTTCTGGCAGGCATGGGGGGGTGGCTTAAAGTCTCTGAGCAGTTTTCAAATTCATAAAGGAAACAGTAAGGAAATAGTTATGTTACTTTTGTAACATACATTCATTTTCTATTTGTATTTTTACATGGATTCTATTAACATGTCAGAGAACTTTAGTCATTTTGATGATGTCGCTCTCTCTATATATTTTGAATCTATATGTAAAGATCACGATGTTTACTAATAGGGTACACACAAAAACAGGGCACAGACAATAAAAACAGGACTGATTTTCCTACCATTTGGTACTTGAAAGATTGTGAAAAATGTCTACACCTTGTGCATGACACACCTATAGTGTGAAAGTCATGTGTTCCAAGTGATGATGTTGACCATCCTTGGCTAGTTTGAGGGATAGTAAGGAAATATTATTCTTGTGAAATAGCACCACAATTGGTAAACAGATTACTTTTGCCTCCTTTTTTCACATGTAGCCAATTATATTTAGAGATGCCTTTCAAAATCCTGCCTGGGGGTCTCTAAGAGGGAGGTTTTTGCCTATTTTTAAGAGTACGTTAGTAGGACGTTCCTCTTTAAACAGTGAGGGATGACCAACAGATTCCATTTCAAGAAGTCATGGCTCAAGTACTACTCTTGAAAAATACGGTCCCAAACTCTACACCACACCCACACCCACCCACCCCCGTCCCAATTGAGTTGGTACAACGATGTCCTCTTTTCCTTCCAGAAGGCACCAGAGGAAGCCAACCTGAGTGGCAGCAGAAGCTTCTGCAGGTGAGGTTCTGCTCTTCTTCGACCAGGAACTGGCTGGAGGGAGAAGAGGGATCTCTTCGACAGACCAGGCTGGGGGTGGGGGTGGGTTCTCCTGGACTCTGGTCCATTAGCCTGAGGGCAAAAAGGAAGAGCCTGTGAAGTCAGATGCCCTGGGCAGCAAATGGGAAGAAGGACAGACAGGTGTAGACGACGTAGGACACAGCGGAGAACCGTCCTCCCCCAGTGTTTGACTCGGAGACCAAGCTGGTCCATTTTGGCTCTCCGGTTTGGCAGCCCATTGGCTTTAGACTAGGTGAAGAGAGTGCTTAGCCCCTTTTCCCCTCAGCTCCTGTGGGAAGTCATAGTCTCCATTTCTTTAAGAAGTGATTTTCCAAGGACATTTTTAAGGCATTTGGGCAGGGGAAAGGGCAGGAGTGGAGTCTTAGGAGCAGACGTCGAGGCCCTCGTGAACCAAATGTCTGGATTCATTCATGCTCTCCTTCCTAGTTCCTGAGGAGGTCCCTGAAGACCATGGAGGACGACAGGTGGACCAAGAACCTGATCTTAGCCCTGGAAGATCAGATGGGCAGCTATGCAGACGGGTCCCTTGAAAAGGTTCGTTCCCCCGTTTCTCGTAAAACGCGCAGTCCTGTGGCCCCTCAGCTTCTCCCCCAAGCATGGAAAGCTGCTGCAACCTGGGGGAGACCTCAGTCCCTCTCAGCCAACATTCGTCCAAAGCAGCTGCTGCAGAACATAGTGGCGGAAATCCTGTTGCTTCGCCTAGGAAGTCGCCCTGGTGGAGGCCCCTTGAATGGGCGGGGGTGGGATGGGTCGACGCCTCCCTCAGGATTCTGTTGCTTCAGTGGGCCTTCTCGAGGGCCACTTTCCACACCAAGCAACCGGATTTCGGCCGGAGTTGTCCAGCCTCTGCTGGACGGCCTCCAGTGAAGGACCGCCGACCCAAAGATCTAGACAGGTGTCCGATTGTTCGACTGAAACCTCCCCCCCCGGTCTACCCCTCCTTCTCTTTCAGAGCGTCCTCTATCAAGTCCTGGGCTTGTCACTGGCCTGCTGCGCGGACCGCACGTACGTCCTGCACTGGCTGGAGCGTTTGATTGAGAACGCCAATTATTTGGAAGCAGCCGAGAAAGAGGTGAGTCTCTAGCGATTCAGGGCAGCCTTCAGAGTTCTGTACCCACCTGGCGTCTCTTTTGTCCTTTGGGGGGTGGGTGGGGACGGTGGCGGCTTCTTAATAGATGGACGCCCTGCTCTTCAACCAAGAAGGGTTTTCTACCTCTCTTAAGTTGAAACCCTCCACAACATTGCAAGGGAGTGAAGAGCACCTGGCTGTGCTAGGATGCCACAGAGTCAGGAACATGATGGTGTGCTAGGGGTGGTCTTCCCTCCCTTCCACACGGGGAGATCTAATCCAGTTTAAGTCATTTCTCACATCAGCATCCCTTCTCCAATTTTTTTCTCTCTCTCGGTCCCCTCCCCCCCCACCCCCCTTACAGAAAGTTGCCGAAATCCTTTCCTTTGCTGCGCTGGACCATTTAGATCTGACCCTGGCCACCTTGGATGACTGCGGAGCTGGCATAGATCTCAAGATGGGGCTGTCTGCCCTCCTCACTCACCATAAGGTAAGCCAGTGGACGGGGCCAGCAGGTCAATGCCAACTCTCAAATAAGCCACCCTGGATTCAACAGGATCTAAAACTGGAGCCTGAGCCTCCTCTAATGCCAGCCATTCATCTTCACATTCCATGGGATCGCTGGCTGCAGAATGAGGAGGTTTGCTCAACTGATGGGATTTACCTAAGTGTTGACATACGACTCAGCAGTGCATTCTGTGGCTGAATTCCTGTTGGGCAGCTCCACCTGCACCTGGGGATGACATCATCCTCATTGGTGGCAAATCCCTGCTCATTATGAGCCCATTGCTGCTGCTTGATGGCAATTTCAGGGTGCAGAACCCCAAAATTGCCAAGAGAAGCCTGTCACCAAGCGGCATCTTCTGCAGTCGATTTGTGCACAGAATCATTGTGCCTGCGGAGCTGCTCAACAGGATTTCAGCCCCTGGGCTTCTGCAGATGAGACAGGTGGAGTGCTGGATTGTTTCCAACACCCAAAAACTGAAGTTAAGCATACAATCCTGAAGCATTTTTAATGGTGGAAAGTCAGTCCGCCTTCCCCCACTCATCCCCAGATCACAGGACATAAGTAATTTGATAAAACCAAATCAATCCTGCTGCCATGGCGATCAAAGAAGGGACAGAAGAGGGAAACGGGCAGAGAGAGACAGACAGACAAACAGATGATAAGGTAGCAGCCTCCACCTTGCTAAAACACCCCTTTCTGTTGCCTACTTAGGATTACAAGACTGGCAGGCGAGGGCACCTCCTTAAGACCCTGATCCTGGCCTACAGCCGGGTTGCCATCCGGGCCCCCAAAGAGTTCCTGTTGAAGAGTGGGGAGGCAGAGATCCTGAAGAAAGTCCTCAAACTTTACAGGATGAGCTTCCAGGTAAGAAGTAGAAGGGGGTCGGAGGGTTGGATTCTGGTGAAATGGGGCACGGAGGGAGCAGGTCGCTGTGGGGAGGGGTGGGAATGGAAGAGAGGGAGTTCACTGTACTCCAGAAACCAGCCAAAGTGACCTGCCCTAAAATTCAGGTGCCACATTGCAGCTTGTGTGTCTCAGGGTGCTGCCATTAGCCTTTTCTTGCCTCACTGAGAACTGAAGCAGATGAGACGCTTAGCTCCTATTCAGAAGTGGTGCTCCTCAAGTGCTAAAAGATGTCTGGTTGCCATAGTAGCTGACTTCCCTCACCTTCATCCCCTGCATTTTGTAGGTTTTGTTTCATGAGTGGCCACTTTCAGTGCTCATCTTGGATTGTCTAGGCATCTGGCTCTGAGGAAATCTCTTTCTGGGAGCCAAAACAAAGAGAAAGAAAGAACGAGAGAGAGAGAGAGAGAGAGAGAGAGAATTGATCTCTCTTTTAAATGCCTGTCTCAATCCCGAAATCTCACTTCCCTCCTTCCTAGCAAGGAAGAGGTGACATCTGCCAAGAAGCATTCAGTTTTGGGCTTTTTCCATTCAGAACCGTTCAAGAAAAATCCAGACCATTGAGGGGGAAACCCCTCTGATGATTCTGCGCCATTTGCATAGCAAAGCCGTTTATCCCCTGGCCCAAGGCCTGTGTCCTTAACATTTTAAACAATAAATTTAAAAAAGGCCAGCTGCCTTTCTAGGCTTGTGCAAAGAGGTCAGTTTCTCCATTTTATTTTTCAGGTCCTGGGAGTCAAAATTGAGAGCCAGGTAAGCTGTCGCAGATCTGAGGGTGTGATCGGGCACCTCCGTGTCCGAATTTTTCCCCTTGAAGTGGAAGCAGGATGGAGGGCCCCTGCTAGGGCCCCTATTCATATGTGGCATTTCCCCTAGTGGAATCTCTTGTCCTACTATGATGATGATGATGAGGATGATGATGATCAACTCCTCCCCCCACTTGAGGAATCCTAGAGAGATGCCGCCAGACGGCATGAACCGGGGGGGGGGGGGAGGGCTTGCTATTGTTGTTGCCCTGTCCAGTCGCTTCTGGATGGCAGCCCTCGTTCCGCTTCCAGAGGGTGGGAGACGTTCACACCAAGCTCACCCTGGAATCCTGGAATCCTGGAGTTGGGAGGCCATCGAGTCCAACCCTCTGCTCGAGGCAGGAATCCGAATCAAAGCAGATCCGACCGAGGGTTGTCGAGTTGGCTCTTGAAGGCCTCCAGGGTTGACTCCCGCTCGCGAGTTCCCAGGGCCAGGCCGCGATCTGAGCCCCGTTCCAAACTCAACTGGCTATAGCATGCTGGCTCTCGGAAGGCGGCAGGACTGCGAAAGGATCCTCACACGATCAACCCTTTGAGGAGGCTTCTTTCTTGAGGTGGAGGGACCCGAGAGAAATCAGCTTGATAGGCCGACAGAATTCCTTAAAAGGGGTTCCTTCCCACCCCTGTGGAATTCGTGTCTGCTCACTGCGGTTTCTGTGGCTGGTGGTTTCGCAGAGTCTTGAACGAAATCCTTCCTGACTTTGGGCAAGGCTCTTTGAACCACATCCTTCTCTCGGGTTTGATCTTTTCTGAGAGAGACTCACCATCGTTCGAGGCGAATCTGGTGGGGAGGCAAGAGGAAGCCTTCTCAGGGGCTGCCCCCAGGTTCATGATCTCCCTGCTGAGGGAAGTTAAACAAGCAGATTGTAGACATACATTTGGTACCAGTACCAAAGGAGGAGGATGATGACCATTGGGTTCTTTTAGGCAAGACAGGACACTCACCTGAAGCTGATCTTCTGCGAGAGCGTCGCCAGCATCTGCAAAGCCATCTCTGAAGCCCAGGACGGGAACTTCCAGCTGGGCTGCAAAAAAGAGCTCTTGGAGGCTTTGTTGGTAAGCAACGTGGGGGGGTGGGACACCCGAAGGGTCCGGTGGGGTTCCCAGAAAGCCCAGAAGAGGGAGGGGGTGTCTCTTCAGACCCGGGGGGGGTCTTCCTCGTGGCACAAAGGAGACTTTTGGAAGCTCCGCCAGGGAGACCCTTCTTGGAGGGCTTCCACCACGAGAGCCCCACACGCTCTTTGGGGAGGGGTCTCCTTGGGAGCAAAGTGTCCAGCCGGCAGCTCTGCTCAGAACGGTTGTAGCCCCAACACCTCGGGGAATGGCTGTCCGTGGAAAAGACGGGACTCCCCCTCAGGAAAGCACCTTCAACCCCCTTCTGGGCGATTTTAGAAAGCATTTT
The DNA here is from genome assembly GCF_051106095.1 of Pogona vitticeps. Taxonomy (NCBI): domain Eukaryota; kingdom Metazoa; phylum Chordata; class Lepidosauria; order Squamata; family Agamidae; genus Pogona; species Pogona vitticeps. The sequence continues at coordinate 8,435,942 of NC_135794.1, read as the reverse complement.
GGTCGTATCCTCTGTTGAGTGGATGAAACCCTGATCTCTCCTCCCCCTCCTTCTTGTTTCTCCTTCTTCTTTGCTCCTTCCACCACCACCACCACCACCACCACCACCACCACCACGGGGGTCTTCAGGCCTTTCTTGGGACGGAGCGCCTCGAAAACTTGAGAAGCTCCCTTCTCCCAGCAACCATCTTGGCCTTAGTCTCCCTGAGGTAAGTTATCGATAGGCAACGGAGAGGCCAGCTGGGCTAGGGAGGCCTCCCTCAGGGAGCAACTGGTGTGGGGCGGGGGCGGCTCTTCGATGTGACATGGGGGCTCCCCTGTCAGTGCGTTTGGTTGACGGGCACGAGACGGGCAGGGAAGTGAGGCTGCCAGCTGGCTTCAAGGCCATAGGGTTTCCCTCCAGAGACACAGTCCTCCAAAGCTGCTGTCCTTGCCCTGCCCACTCGCCAATGATTATACAGAGGCAGAGGCAGTCTGATTGCTTGTCACGATGCTCTCACATGTAGATCAGAATGAGAAAGAGCCAGCCTGAGATTTGGGCTGCCTTTCTGCCTGGGACCTTTGTAAACCTCTGTCTGGATTCTCAATCTACCTTCCTTCTGCTAGCCACCTCAAGCCGCGCCTGCCAGTGGAAGCTCTCCGGGAAATGCTGGACGGAGTCATCAAGAGTCTCTTTCTCCTCCCTCCCCTGGAGCGTCTTAAAAGGATAGCATATGATGAACAGGATGCGTCCAACATCGAGGTATGTCAGGCAGGTTTTCTTCTAGGTCTTCCTTTTTAACCTCTGATGGGAGCTTTCCTGAAACATCCTATTGCATAGGAGGATGCAATATAGAAGAGGATAGAAGGCTGAAATGTCGCTTTGCCTTTTTTTTTTTAAACCGCCAAGGCCTCTTAAACATCCTAATGTCATTGTGCGGTCAATGTCTGTTTGTTTCCACTCTTTGCTGGGCCTCGCTTTGCCCACCCCCTGGTTTATGAGGAGCCCATGGCGTCAGGGGAACGGTGTAGCTCTCGGGCCTCATTCCCTGGGTTGTCCTTTCAGCTCATGTACACCAGATCCGTTGAGGCCATGGGGAAACTCTTCGAGGTCCTCGTTACAGAAGAGCCAACCACAGAGAGGATTGATGTCATGTTCCAGGTAAGCATAAACCCAAAAGGAAATCCCCTGGATTGGCATTTACATTCAGTATTGCAGAAACTTTGCCAATTTCATGGTCAAACTATAAATTGAGGATAATCTTTAATTAGCATATTGTCCGAATTGTCCCCATCAGATCATTTCAGTATTTATATAGGATCAAACTAGATCTGACACGCAGTTGTCCATCTTTCTCTGGAGGGCCTCCAGTGTCGGAGCGCTCGGCCAGATCCTTGGTTCCATCGTTCGACAGGAATCTGGTTTCCTGTCCCTTGAGTCCATCATCCCCTTATGTGCTTATGCGCTTTGGCATGACTGAGAACCCCTCCTGCCCCTCCTCAGTGTGACCACCTCTCGGCCTTCTTTCCTCAAGGTTAACCATGCCCAGTTTCTTCCGTCTTTCCTCACAGGGCTTGGTTTTCGGTCCCCGGATCACCCTCGTGGCCCTCCTCTCCACCTGTCCCAGCCAGTCTGCATCGCCCAGACTGATCTCTCAGACACGAAAGCTTTCCTCAAGAGCGAAGTGAGGTTGCCTCTTAGAACGGCCGAGCCGGAAGGGAGGCCTAAGTCTGGGCCCTCCTCGAGGAGGCCGAGTGGGGAATCGAACTCCCCACCTCTCACTTCCACAGCCAGAGCCCTGAACCCCTGAGCTCTCCGGGAGTGCTCGAAGGAGGGATGATCCACAACATGTAGATCGGGGGGGGGGGGAGCCTTCCCTCTCTCTCACCATTTCCACAGTTCACCCACCGGGCCATGAATGACCAGCTGTGTTTGGCAGCCAGATGGGCTACGTGGCTCCCATCCGGCTGAGGGATATCTCAAGGAAAAGCAGAATAGGTTTGTAAAATGGAAAAGGTTTGCCTCTCAGAGAGGTCTCATAAACGGGTCTGTGTTCTTGCTTGGCCTCCAGCCGATCGAGCCCTGGTTCCTGGAGTGTGAGGGGAGCCGAGAGAGGGCCCTGCAGGCCAGCTTCCAGGTTCTGGCTCCCTTCCAGGCCAGCTTTCGTCTTCCGGTGAGTCCTCCTCCTCTTCCTCCCGCCTCCTCCTCCTCCTCTTGCTGGCCGACCAGAAGACCCTGTGGGAAGAGTCCCGATATTCAGGAAGGCTCCCCGGAAAGAGGCAAAACTCTCCCTCTCCTTGGTGTCTTTGGACTTGGGCTCCATGACTTTAGGCCAGCCTTTCCCAGCCCGGGGGCTTCTCTAGAGTAAGGATTTCATCTTCTCCTGTGTGGGCTCGGCCATCGGATCAGATGGGACAAGCATGAGAGAACTCAGCTTGAGTGTGTCTATAGAAGGGAATGCCTTTCTTTCGAAGGGTAGAGGCCATTTCTGCTCTGCTGATGTGGTGATATGCACGTCCATCTGGTTCCCTTCCATCCGATGCCCATCAGGCTTCATGCCTTTGGTCTTGGGGTGGGGTGGGTGTGCATTTTCAGAGTGATGGAAATCATTGATGGTGTCCAAGAAAGGAGCAATGAATGGTTTCCTTCTCAATCAGCACCAAAGAGCAGAAGTGACTTTGCAGAACAGACGTCTCAGAGGAGACGAGAGTCTGGCGACCGCCCTGGGTCTCCACTAGGACTGTCTTCTCCTCGATTGACACTCACTCCCCTCCCGGTAGCACCTCCCACAGCAGGGGCTGTAGAGCCAGGTGGGCTCACCTTGGACCCGGGCTGGCTGTGGCTTTCCTCCCCGTTTCTCTTCCCACCTATGCCAGCCTGATGTGTCCCAAGCCTGGACAAGAAGGCGGCCCCAAGGGCTGAGGGCAGGCCTGATCCAGAGCTCCTCTCCCCTCTGGGACGATGCAGACGAGCTTGCTTGGTTTGGGGACTGGCCTTCCAAAGGCAAGGAGGGTTCCCTTGGAAGTTGGCTTTCACAAACACAGGAAGGCCACCTCCTTCGCCTCTTGGCAAGATGAACATGCGATTCGCGTCAATGACCAGGCTCTCTGTAAGGTCTGTTTCAGGCCTCCGAGAATCCCTTCTGCTGCAGATCTTGGAGGAGAGGTTGGTTCTGCAAATCCTCAGGCCTTCCAAGGCCATTTCAATCGGTTTTATTCTCTTCTTGGTAGGACGGAGAGAATTTCAAAGGTTACGGTTTTGCGGTATCCTTCCTAGCCCCTTACATCCTGGAGAACTCCATCGCATGCCGGCAATGGGCAGCCAAGTGCATAGGCTGCCTGATTCATATTCAAGGTGAGAATGCGTGTGTGGAGGGAGATGGGATCAAGGGCTTCAAGGCCAATCAATGGGTGCCTTCACTCTGTGACCGCTAGCGTTCTTGGAGTGACTCTGTCTGGAGGTGAACCTGGATGGATGTAGGACCCCGGGAAACCTCTTTCCAGCTGAGATGGACCCCACTTACAAACGGACAAGGGGATTATCCTCAGGGGAGGCAGAAGGTGCTCCTTCAAGGCGTCAGATCCCAAGGGTGAAAAACGCTGCCCGTTCGAGGTGGCTTCATCCCCAAGCCTGCAAATCAGGGCTTAGAAAATGACGAGGATGACCTTCAAACAAATTGGTTTAGCCATTAGAGGACACCAAGAATCCCAGGTTGACCCATGTTAGTTTTAACAATGAGGGACCCTGTGGGTGTGAATTCCACTTTGAGCCCTTTTTGGTTCTTTCCAGTGACGTTTTATGTGTCACCAATTCATGACTTTAGGAGTCCAAAACCAAAGGAAAGAGAGAGGTGGCCGGACAAGGCAGGGAAGCAGTGGCGGACAGTGGGAAGGGAAGGGGCAGGCTGGGGTGGGGTGACATGGAGTAGGAAGTTGGTTAAATCGGGCAAAATCAGTTGATTCCGAAAACTTTGAGTCCTCCAGTTTAGACGACCCCGAACCAACCCGAACTAGCAAGTCAGCGATTTTTTTTTCCTGGTCTGCTTCTCTGTTTGTTCCTTTCTTTAGTCAACATTCCCTTCCCAGATTTGTGACCCTGACTTTCAGTTAATATTGTGGCCCACATTTTGGGCCCGATTTGTCATACATTGTTTAACTATTTCATCTTGCGTTTTGAATTCTGGTAGATAACGATACCACATTTTAATCCGTTTTTCCCTTACATTCAGAAGAAGTAACTTATGCGGTTTTCCTTACAAAAAACGACTGCTTTATCGCTTGTACATCTTGAGTCTCTTTGTGTTTTTGCCCACCAATCAAGTATTGTGCCTTGTTCTTCTAGTTCTTCCCTTACTCTCACACTTAAGGCCGCTTTTAACAAACCTCTAAATCTCAATAGAGTTTCTTTTTCCCCATTAATGTGGGTTGTGTGAATGCTTCTGTGGGTGAGACCCATTCAGGAACTTTCTGGTCCTTTTCTTCCCGGATCTTGGTCCATACCCAGTTTAAAGCTTTCCTTATCAGATGGTTCTTCAATGGTTTATCGTCTTTTGCTTTTTGATACCCTAGGAAGGTGGTGCCATCCTAGATTTAAATCATGTCCTTCTGATTTCTATCTTATGTCAGTTTCTAAAGCAGTCCATTTCTTTACCTAAACGAGAGCACAGGCTTTATAACATGATTCACCCTCTTTTCTTTCCAGGCGGATCGAGAATCACGGAGGCGGAAGAAAAAGAGGTGACGTCTGCCCTCTGTGATCTCCAGGCAGAAGTCCCCACCGATCTGTCTGGGGCTTGGGCCAGACTGGCTAAGGTGATTCCCTTGATCGGGTGGGAATCTCCCGAGCGCCTGGGTCACATCCACCTCCCGAATCGGTTGGAGTCCTGTTTTCTCAGCGAGCCGAGTCAATGGCCAGGCTCATTGGCAGTGCCTTCATCTCTGAGATGAGGTGCCTGGGTATGAAATCCGGGTGGCCTGAGCCGTCCTGTGTCCTCGCGGAGAGGCTCCAGTCCTTGTCCAACTCCAAGCCCACATTGGGGCCTTTCCGGTTCTCTAGGGGAACCTGCTGGAGTCCACGGGGAAGTGCCAAGGCCGCCTTGTTTTGGAAGAAAGAGCAAGATGCAGAGAATTCCTGCAATCCCTGGGCAAAATCCTTGGGCAGGACTCTTTGGAAAAGCATAGAGCTGCCCATCCTTGGTCTGGCAGGAAATCTCACTGGGGAAGGAGAAGGTCTGAGCTACAGAAAAAAAGCCTGTCCTTTCTTTTTTTGGCAGGTGGTCAGCATCCATCTCGCGAAGGATCAGCTGTTGGACTTCACCGAAGCCATCCTGGAAGACCTCGTGTCAGGGATTCCCAGCTATGCCAGGGCTGGTGGTTACTGGTTGCTCGCCAACCTCCAAAACCATGGGGAGGCCATGAAGAGCAAGGTAGCCATTTGCCAGGAACCCTCCTTTTCTCCAGGCAGGAGATGCAGAAGTCAGAAAGAGATCTCCACCTGCATCTTTTCAGCTTTGCCCAAAGGATGCTGAACTTCCTTTTGTAAACTTCTGCCATTCTGCAGAATCCAGAATTTCTCAGCCAGCAGAGCCATGGCCACCTCGGGTGGGGGATTCTGGGTGCTGTAGTCCAAAAAAGGCCCTTTTCGTCTCCTATTCATCCCCGTTGTTTTCTCTAGGTTGGCCCTTCATCTGGACAAAGGGGTCTTGGGACGACCTTTCTGGCCACGTCCAGACGTGGGCCCAGCTCTATAAACCACGTGGGCTGTCACCTCAACCCGGGGGGGGCAGCGGCAAGGGGGCGCCACTGTGGTCGTGAGCTCACTGGAGGCCCCAATAGATGGGCTTCCGTTCCAAGTCACTTCAGCCAAGCTAAGACTTGCTCAAATGAGAACGGTGTCCTTTCAGGGGGGCAGGAAGAGTAATTTTGTCCTTCTGATTGCTAAATAGAATAATAAAGAAATAAAACCATTCTTCACTGAAGCATTGCTTTTATGATGAAATAATCTGGAGGATTAGCTTTACAAGAGCAAATCTGAGCCAGGGATCCCCGTCTTGCTCCTTCCAGGTGCCCGAGCTCCTCGATACTTTCTGCAGCCACCTGCCGATCATCACTCAGGGAGGCATGGAGGAGGTCCTGCTGGAGGCGGTCTGCATCATGGCCCGCTCCCACCTGGACACAGTCTTGGGCCACCTCCTCCGCCGAAGCCTCCCCTTGGACAGGTGGGTGCTGGAGGGAAAAGACAGCTTTCCGTCCTTGGGGGAAGAGGCTTCTTTCTTCTCGGTCAGGCCCCGGTCCCTTAACTGGGGCGCTTAGATCGAAAGGACGGATGCAGTCCTGGTGGGAGACCCCACACAAGGTTTCTCCTTGCCCTGTGAGAAATTGGTTTCTCACTGCCGGGCGGTGCAGACCCACCAGGGGCTTCTTGCGCCCAAGCTGCTGGTTCTGAAGGCCAAGTCCAGGCTCAGGCCATCTCTGCAACTCCCACCTTCTCTCCTTATAGCGAGACTGGCAAGCTGTGGAGGTCTTTCGATCGAGACCCATCCCTGGCTGTGCGAGTCCTGGCCAAGCTGATGTCGTGTGTGAACCAGCCCTCCATCCTCGGATCAACAACCAGCTCTAGCATTGATGAAAGCGGGGACTATGCGGAGGAAGAACCGCTCAAAGTACGCTCCAAGGGACACGGGATGGCCCATCCTTTGAGACCACGTTGGGAAAACCGTCTCGGCTGTTCTGCTCTGAGAGCCGCTGAAATGGGTGGCTCCAAGGAGGCCAGAACCCTTGCCTTGGGGAGGAGGGGAGGATCTGAGACCCCCAGTAACACCTGGTCTCTCTTCTCCCCCCCCCCGTTCCCTTCCTCTTCCTCCCCTCTTCAGGCCACCTGTGCGATCTTTGAGGTCCTCTCAGGACTGCCCTCTGAGGTGGATCTCCAGAAGGTGTTCCCGGAGCTCCTGTTCACCCTCCTGTGGCAGGTCAGCCAAACCCTGGGGCAGAAGATGCCCCCGTGTGAGGGTCGCCGCAGGCTGTTCCTGAGGGAGCAGCACCTGACGCCCGGGAACCCTTGCAGGTAACGTCCCCTCCCTTGGGCAGGCTTGGGAAACCTGCAAGCCTGAGGGGTGGGTTTTTTTTGGGGGGGGCAGGCAGTCTTTCTGCATGGGGGAAGCGTGCCCACGTCTTACGTGCAGCAAGGAATGGCCCCATCCCACGAACCTCTGCCCGGGTCCCCTTCTGGGCCGAAGGCGGCATCCTCTCCCGGCCGCGTGGAGGTCTTTGCCAGCCCTGCTCCTGGAATTTCCCCGCTTCTTCTTCTTCTTCTTCTTCTTCTTCTTCTTCTTCTTCTTCTTCTTCTTCTTCTTCTTCTTCTTCTTCTTCTTCTTCTTCTTCTTCTTCTTCTTCTTCTTCTTCTTCTTCTTCTTCTTCTTCTTCTTCTTCTTTGGAGGGGGGGGCGATTCTGAGGCCCTCTCTGGGTCCTTTCCTTCTGCAGCCTCTCTGTGGACACCCTGAAGGCTCTGGTCGTGAAGGGGACACCAATTGCATCCCAGGAGGAGATCAAGACGGCAGACTTCTGGGCCTTACTCGGGGATCCTCGGACCCACCCTGAGGGCCTTTGCCAGTTGACCAAGTAAGTGACTTATGAATAGCCGAAGGAGAGGAAAGGGCTCTGGGGCTGGTGAGATTCTGGGAGGTGGAGCCCAGGAGACACAGGTTGTCTTTCCCTGCGATGGCTGGTCGTCCAGGTGGCTGTAGAATGGCCTCCAGCCTGGATCATCGGCCACAGTGGATCATGAGAAGCAAAGGAGGGAGAGTGGGGTTGCCCCACGTCTGGCGTAGGGGCTTCCCAAGAAGCATCCCTAGTCCCCTGTGGGAAACGGAGTCCTGCCATTTCCCCTCCTGCTCCCCTGATGACAGAAAGGCAGGGGTGGTGGCACCCCCAGAAGCTCATCCCATCCAAGGTGCTCCCCACCTCCCCTCCTTCTCCCTCTGTTGGGAAATCGAAACCTGGAAGGAAGGAGGGAGGGAGGGAGGGAGGGAGGAAGAAGGGAAGGGAAGGGAAGGGAAGGGAAGGGAAGGGAAGGGAAGGGAAGGGAAGGAAGGATAGAAGGGAGGGAGGGAGGGAGGAAGGAAGGAAGGAAGGAAGGAAGGAAGGAAGGAAGGAAGGAAATTAAGGAAGGAAGGAAGGAAATTAAGGAAGGAAGGAAGGAAGAGAAGGAAGGAAGGAAGGAAGGAAGGAAGGAAGGAAGGAAGGAAGGAAGGAAGGAAGGAAGGAAGGAAGGAAGGAAGGAAGGAAGGAAGGAAGGAAGGAAGGAAGGAAGGAAGGAAGGAAGGAAGGAAGGAAGGAAAGGAGGAAGAAGGAAAGGGAAGGAAATGAAGGGAAGCAAGCAAGCAAGCTAGTTCTTTGTTCATTGGCTTTCAGCTTCTACTCCTCTTTTTCATTCTGTTGGTACTTGTGCTCAGGTGAGAGGTGTAGCGAGGAGGAAGAACGAGTTTAATTGAAGTCAATAGATTTTGTGTTCCTTTGGGTTCTCCAGGTCTGCTCACGCTCTGGCTCATAAATGTGGAGGGTTACAGTTCTTCATCTCCTGCTGTTCAGCTCTACCAGTCTCCCTGCCTCTATGTCTGCCCAAATCTGTTTTCTCCCTCCCATTCTCGCACTTGTGGGGCGCTTTTCATGCACGCATCCGGCCACCCTTCCTGCATTCCAGGGCGACCTGCACCCACAACTCCTCCCACGGAGGGCAACCTCTCCCTGCCCCAAGTCCAATTGGCCCGGCTCCTTCCCTGGGCAGCAGTTGTGGAAGCTGGTCTTCTCCTTGACGGTTCCCTTGTTCATCCTCTCTCCCAGGTGCTTGCTGGAGAACGGCTTGCTGAAAGACCAGGTCATCCAGGACGTCCTCCCCTGGATGGATGCCAGCTCAGAAAAGCTGCGGCTCGCAGGAACCGCTCTCTTCACAGAGGTGAGAGCCAGGGGTTGGGGCACTGGGGGGGGGATCTGGGGCTGTTTTCTGGTTCTGTACTTGCCCACGGAGCTAAGCAGATCCTTGTGGAAGGCAGAGGTCTCCTCCCTCAGCTGAGAACATTGGACTTGCCCTAGATGAAACGGGCAAGAAATATATGGCACCGCATGGAACGAGGAGGAAGAAACTGTCCTTTCTTGCACACACAAATGAGGCCAGATTTACGTCCCTCTTTGAAACTCCGAGTCCCTTGATTCTGGCAGGGTCAGAAGGCTGAGCTCCGGAGGCCGAAGGGCCCAGGGACGCAGGGTGTAACGAACGTCTCGAACTCTTGCAGGTGATTCAGGAGCCCAGCTTTACCCGATGGGCCGCACTCAGGGCCTTCGTTCCGACCCTGATCCGGAACGTGGAAGATCAGAACGCCGGGATCCGCCGCATGGCCCTGCGCAGCCTTGGCCGCCTTCTCCTGGTGGCACCGGACCAGGTCAGCCCTTCCCCCCCTGGAGCGGCCCTTGTTTCAAAAGGCGTGGGCTGGTAATGGGTTCAAGACACGCCCTCCCCATTCCCTCCTCGCTGGGGATAAAAGCAGGGACCAATCCAGAGACGCCAGAAACGGTAGAAAATCCACATTCAGGGCACTTTGGAGAAGAAGGGGGTTCGGTGCCCTTTCCTGGATTCCAGTCCACCTCGGTGGATCCACGGAGGGCCAAAGGCCAATCTCAGGTGGACCCAGTGGTGGTCCAGCCTTCCAAGGGCTGGTGGTCGTGGGAACCTCCGGCACCAAGTCAGGTCAACCATGACCTCTTCCCCCCATCCTCTCTTTACTAAAAAGCTGAAGCCTGTCCGGCTCTCCATTCCTGCCGAGTAGAGAGACGGGCACTTCGTAGTCCTATTCCCGGGGAGGCGAGGACGAAGCGCGGCCCCAGAGGTGCCACCGAGGGTCCCTCGCTCCCTTAGAACTCGCCCAGTCCACTCACCGGGTTCTGCGCGGCGCCCACGCCCGTCTTCAGCGACACGGTGCCAATCCCCAAAGCAGACAAGGCAGCCGGCCCTTTCCTCAGACACCTCTTCTGATCAGGATGATCTTCCTCGCCTGGATTCCTCATCGCCTTCCTTGTCCTTTCAACCCACCCGTTTTGGGACTACCTTCTGGGAGAGCAGAAAGCGAGCTTTTTTTCGGAAGGGAAGCCCCTGGGAGGTGCGGGTCGCCCGCTAGGGAAGAAGGCCTGGGCTCCGACCCGCCACCTCCTCTGGCCAGCGGGCTCTGGGGAAGGACGAGGGGCTGAGAGAGGGTCCTGGTCTTGTCTCCTCCTTCCAGGTGAAAGGACTGAAGAAGGACCTTCTCATCCTTCTCTTCAACCACCTCCGGGACAGCGCGGCGGTTGACGAAGCTCTGGAGGCACTGGCGCTCGTTGTGCCGTGCCTGAGGATGGGGAAAGTGGCCTTCCTCTTCCGCGATCTCTGCTGGAGGGCCAGCAAGTACCTCTCTGAGGTAAGTGGATGGCCGTCTCCCCCCTCCAAGGGCCCACCCCCCTTTCCCTCCCTGACTCAGGAGAGCCGAGATCTCCCCTTCCCAGGCATGGCTGATGTTCTAGCTTTGCCCACTGTCCGCCCAGAGACGGTTTCTGAGCTGATGATCCTCACCACAAGAGAGGCTTCTCTGGTCACGGGTGGGAAACAAGATCCTCGGTAGATCCCGCCGAGAAGAGGCCGAGAACCAGTCTCGAGTGTCAGATCTTCTGTTATTTTCAAACAGACTTCGACAAACTCGGCTGCTCTCCTCCCTCCACGCCTGCTCCTCGGCCATCGAGGGATCCTAATCCTACGGTCCCACGAGGGCCCGTGTCAGGATGACTGAGGGAATTCTTAGGGGCTTGAAGTATCTGTCGGAGACAGAGACCATCACCCAGAGCCCAAGTTCCATCCCAGGGATCTCCAGGGAGGGCTAGGCCAGAAATCTGGAGACTGGCCAGCCATGCCATCAGCGGACGAGGGCCTTCCCCCTCCAGATACCCACCGCTTTACAAGCCCTGCTCAGGAGAGGGTTTGCCTGTCCACGTTGACAAAAGGGCTGCCAGTCTGAACTGACCCACGTGGGTGGAGTGGTTCCCTGTGATGGCACCAGGGGAGCCTGCCTCCTCCTCCTCCTCCTCCTCTTCCCAGGCCCTTGGAAACTTCATAATCTCTCTTCCACCCCATGAGGGAAGAACTCAGCCTTCAGGGCGACCCATCCCCTTAGCCAGGGCCTCCACTAAGAGGGGAGAAACCTTCACCTGCTCCTAAGGAGCCTCCCAGGGATGCCGGTCGCCCTAGGTTTCCACTAGGAAAAGGCAAGCCCTCCTTTGCTGAGCGCCGCGAGCGAGTGAGCGAGCCGCCGAGGAGGGGAGGTCTGTCCAAGGCCCGGACAGGGCTCCTCCCTGAGCCGTCGGACACACGGACGAGGCCGGGCAGATTCCGGGGCCTTCCTCCTCTTCGCCAAAACGTTACGGTGCCTTTTTGATCTCTTGCCAAAGAGTGGCTTTGCTGTCCATGAAGGTGAAGCCTTGTCTTTCCCCGGTTTTAGGAGGACGATGCTATCCGTGCTGCAGCGTTCCATCTCTTCGGTGCCTTGGCCACCCGGGCCAAGCAGGGGTACAAGACCTTCTTTGCCAATCTAGTGAAAGAAAACTTGGCACTCTTGCTCATCTATCAGGGCGACCCGAACCCCAAAGTTTCAGAGGTAGGACTGGAGCATTAAGGCATTGGTTACATATGTATAGTTCTCTGTTTTCCTGCAAAATGTATTTTTAAAGTAGATGTTACATAGGATGTTGAGAATTTTCAAGGTGTTTTCCCTTCTTAAGACAAAATGACTTCTGATCTAAGCCCCCAACCCTATTTCGAACGTCCCGTCCGTGGCCCAGAGAGACCTGGTTGGGAGACAGCTTCCGAGTGCCAGCAACCTCCCCGAAAGAGGATGCTGGGGGTTTTCTCTAAGCAACAGTCCCAGGATCCCACGGGACCCGATGACCCCTTGGCTGGGCCTCCGTCCTGCCCTCTGCTCAACTGCAGAATGCTCAGCCAGCCTTTCTTCGGCGCTTGGTTCTGCTCCTTGCACAGGAGACGATGGCGCCTGGGGATGTCCCCATGGAGCTCAGGGAAATAGAGGAACCCACAGTGTGGGAATTGGGGCACCAAGCGAGCAGAGCATGGAAACATGGCTGTTTTGGACTGGATTGTAAGGGAGTAAGGGAGAGAGGGGGGTCTGGAAGCTGCCATGCCAAAAAAAGAGAGAAAATGTTGCATCTCTTCCTCCCGTAAAGAAGCTTTTCCACACTCTGAAATAGATCTGAGCCGGATGGCTGAGATTTCTGTTCTAATCCGAGGGCTGAGTTTCAGCAAGAAAGTCTCAGCCACTTTGGGCCAAGACACCTGGAAGGCCCTCTCTTCGAGGGGGGTCCCTGCTGCACATCCGACCTTGTTGGAAGGCTGGGCTGGTGGGTGCGGGAGACCAGGCTTCTCCCGGACCAGCACCTCAAGGACAGGAGGCCCATCCAGGAAGTCAGGCTGCCTCCAGCCTGGTCAGACGTCCAGGGGTCAGCCGAGGTGATATGGTCTGAAAAGGCCTTTCCTCCTTAAGAACCCACTTTGTATCAAGAGGTCTTTTCAAATACATAAATTGGACAAAGACGGCTTCAAACAGACTTTTCTGAAATGGGACTCGATGTGATCTTGGGCTAGATAAAGATGAGCAGCACTCAAGCTGGCCTGATTTTGGAGGAAAGCTTGTAAATCTACCTGCTGGCATTATGGATGCTTTATGTGTGTATGGTGCATGCCTTATCTTCGTATGATGCGTACATCCGAAATTTGAAAGTCCATTCTCTGTCTTTTCCTCTCCTTTTTTAGGCATGCAAAACGGCCTTTTTGCAGTGTCTGCCCTTTGTGACCAAAAGACACCTTCAGCAGCTGCACCAGACCACCGAGAGCAGCAACATAAACGCTCTCTGCCAACAGCTAGTGAGCAAGAGAGAAGGGGGGGGGGGAAGAGAGGCTTTTGGACCGGGAGTGAGAAGGCGGGGGAGGGACAGGGAGTTGAATTAACCAAGCCTAAGTAGACTGTCATTGCTAGCTAATGTATTGGCCACATCTTTCCGAAAGGTTCCAAGGGGGCTTTTATAATTATTTAAAAAACAACAACACCAAAGTTGAAATCTAATCATAAACGGTTGCAGTGTTTGAAAAGCATGACACGAGTCTCCTACTAAAACTCCCCAATGAAGAAAAAAATCTGGTTCTGATCTGGTTCCAAGGCTACCCCTTGACAGCCTTCTCTGGAAGGTTGGCAGGAACCGAATCCAGCTCCTTCGGCCACGCAGGGACGAGAGGACACACTCCCTCGTCAGCCACAGAGAACCCAGGGTGGTGTATGTAGTGGACAGAGCGGTGGACTAGGACTCCGGAAGCCTGGCTTTCCATCCTCCCTGCGGCGAGGAGACCAGGTGCCAGGGCCCGTTGCACCCACACGCCCGGTCGTGCCTCCGGTTCCACCACGGAGGTGCAGACGGAGACCTTGTCGATTGGATGTGGCAAGTGAGGAACAAACAGGACAGAACCCCTGAAAGGAATCTGGCCGTTCTCGTAAGCTGGAAAAAGGGATGGATCGGTTTTACTGACATGTACAGTAGTAATCAGGAAAAAAAACACCCAAAAAGTGTCTCTTTCAAAAAAGGCAACACAGCATTGTGAGGTATCGGCCCAAGACTTGAATAAAATCCTTGCCGTCACCCTCAGGAGTATCATGGTGTTCTTTTGACCATGGATTTGGGCGGCACAATGAACTGAAGTGATTTTTACCTCCCTCTTTAGGTCCAAGAGGGCCCCCACCTGAGCATGGGCCTCCAGAGAGACCTTGTGCCCTACTTCCAGAGCAGGCAGGAAGAGCTCCAAAGGAGAGCTGTGGAGATCTCAGGTAACCGGACAATCCTCTGAGCGGCCCAGCGGGGAATCCCAAAGAGAGGTCTGAACCACCGGGCTGGGCAGCAGTTCTGAGGGAGAAGATGGTCTCTTGAAGGATCTGAAGGGCCCTTCCACAAATCCCAGAAGTCAGGGAGGCCGGAGGAAGGGAAGAGACACCTACGAGGGTCTCAAAACCTCCAAGAAGTGCCGACGGGGCTCAAATGTCGCCCAGCTACCCTCTACCCCAGTCTCCCTCCCTCTTCACTTCTTTTGGAAACTCTACGGAAGTTTTCCCTCAGAAATGCACGTGCTCTCCAGGGGGTCAATTCTGTCACGCTTCGGGTCTTACCAGCTTCCTCTTCTCCCTCATTAACCCCTCTCCAACTTTTGTTTTCCTTTTTATATGGAATTCGTGCTACAACCCCTGCTCAGTGAGGGTGTCGGAAGCAGCCTCAAGCGGATTCCCACCATCGGGAAGGGTCGAGCCCTCTCTCGACTTCCAAGGAATCCCATCTAGCAGCTTCTGTGGGCAAAGGGAGAATAGTGGGAGGGGCGCTTCCTTTCGGTCCAAATCCTCCCCACAACCCGGCCTCGGGAAAGGCCACCTGACCCTCTGCTCCCTTCATGCCTTTCCCTTAGGAGCCCTCCTCCAGAGCACCCCAGTCACAGCGCTAGACGAAAGAACGCTGCAGCGTCTTCTGACCGGTAAGGCACGGGAGCGATGGGGGCCATCGGGTCTCGCTGCCCACCTCAGTGCTCTCTCCTTGCTGAAAGAATGGGTGGGTCGTTGGGGGGAAGAAAGGGAGGGAAGATGAAGATTCCTTTCGCTTCCAGAAGGAGGCCCCATCACAAAATACGGGTTTGACCCTCCATTGACCAGACATTGGATTCCGGAGGGTCTGGAGGAAGCCCAAGCGTTGAGCTCCCGCATTGGCCGCCTAATGCAGGGTTGATCTGTGGATGCTTTGCCCACCTCTTGTTTCAGAACTCGCCCCATTGCAGGGGGACGCGAGCACAACCCTGCAATCAGCAGCGGAAGCTCTACAGGACCACGTCCATCAAAAGAGGGCAGAACTTCAGGACGACGCCACGCGTGGAAGCCGCACCACTCAGAATTCAGCCACGTGGTACCGGCGGCTACTTGGTTTTCGCCGGCACTAAATGTACGTATGTGGTTCTAAAATGGTTTTCTATAGTTTTAACAGCCAGGGTTGGTTTTACATGGCGTTCCTGAAGTACTCCACCCAGGTGTTGTGGGAGAGAAGGCCGAATAACCAACTCTGGACGCGGCGGTGGTGGTGGCGGCGGTTGAGGAAGGAGCAACTTGAGGGGAGGTGGAGGTGGCGGGGAGGGTTCAACAGCAGCACAAGAGGAGAAGGTAATTTCTCCTTTGTTACAACCGTTTTTCTCTGAGCTCCTCCCGAAAGGCACACCTTGGAAACGCATCAGGGTTGGACTGGAGCCGGGAAAGTGAGGGCACCGGGTTACTCTACAGGCAGCCTGAATGGAGACCTTTTTCCTCGTGTGATCACACCGCTAGATCCTTAGAAAGAAGGGTTAATGTGCTTCATTGACAAAGGGGGGAAGTGAGCTCAAACGTTCCTTGGAAACATCAGAAGGACCCTCCAGGGCCTCTCCGCAGACTTTCCATTGCTTTCTTGCTCTTTTCTTCTTCCAGGCCATCCATCGAGAGCAAAGGCTTCACCCCATGAAAGAGAACTTCTACAGCCGGGCATTCGCCAACCATCGGACGAGATCCAAGAACTGACTCGTGGGACTGGAGGAACAGGCCGACGGATTCGACGTTGAGAAAAGAAGGGAGAGGCTCAGGTTTGAGGGTACCAACTCCTCGCCATTTCTCAGATCCTCCTCTGGCCTAGAGAAGGTCAGGTAACGAATGAATTCTGCAGGTTTGGTCCACCGCTGATCTTCTCTGAGGAACTGGAATCCGTCAGGGATTGAAGACAGCTCTTCTTCCTGAATCTTCTTTTGTTGAAGAATTATTTAGATCATTGAAGAAAAAATGGCAAAGCAAAGGAGATGCACAACCATAGGTTAAAAAAACCATAATAATAAGATGAAGACAAACTGAGGGGGATTAAACTTTCTGGTCACACTGATCAAATAAACCCAGACAAAAATCAGAGGTTTCCAATTTGGTACAAAAAATATATATAGATGGTTGTTGTGGGTTTTTCCCATCCCTATCTAAATTCCTTTCCTAAACCTTTCCTTTCCCATCCCTACCTAAACTCTTTTCCTCCCCCTTTCCTTTCCCATCCTTATCTAAACTCCTTTCCTCCCCCTTTCCTTTTTCCAACCCTGTCTAAACTCCTTTCCTCCCCCTTTCCTTTCCCATCCCTATCTAAACTCATTTCCTCTGTCTTTCCTTTCCCATTCCTAACTAATCTCCTTTCCTCCCCCTTTCCTTTCCAATCCCTATCTAAACTCCTTTCCTCCCCCTTTCCTTTCCCATCCCTAACTAATCTCCTTTCCTCCCCCTTTCCTTTCCTTTCCCTTCCCTAACTAATCTCCTTTCCTCCCTCTTTCCTTTCCCATCCCTAACTAATCTCCTTTCCTCCCCCTTTCCTTTCCTTTCCCTTCCCTAACTAATCTCCTTTCCTCCCTCTTTCCTTTCCCATCCCTAACTAATCTCCTTTCCTCCCCCTTTCCTTTCCCATCCCTAACTAATCTCCTTTCCTCCCTCTTTCCTTTCCCATCCCTAACTAATCTCCTTTCCTCCCTCTTTACTTTCCCTTCCCTAACTAATCTCCTTTCCTCCCCCTTTCCTTTCCCTTCCCTAACTAATCTCCTTTCCTCCCCCTTTCCTTTCCCATCCCTAACTAATCTCCTTTCCTCCCCCTTTCCTTTCCCATCCCTAACTAATCTCCTTTCCTCCCCCTTTCCTTTCCCATCCCTAACTAATCTCCTTTCCTCCCCCTTTCCTTTCCTTTCCCTTCCCTAACTAATCTCCTTTCCTCCCCATTTCCTTTCCTTTCCCTTCCCTAACTAATCTCCTTTCCTCCCCCTTTCCTTTCCCATCCCTATCTAAACTCCTTTCCTCCCTCTTTCCTTTCCCATCCCTAACTAATCTCCTTTCCTTCCTCTTTCCTTTCCCATCCCTAACTAATCTCCTTTCCTCCCCCTTTCCTTTCCCATCCCTAACTAATCTCCTTTCCTCCCCCTTTCCTTTCCCATCTCTATCTAAACTCCTTTCCTCCCTCTTTCCTTTCCCATCCCTAACTAATCTCCTTTCCTTCCTCTTTCCTTTCCCATCCCTAACTAATCTCCTTTCCTCCCTCTTTCCTTTCCCATCCCTAACTAATCTCCTTTCCTCCCTCTTTCCTTTCCCATCCCTAACTAATCTCCTTTCCTCCCTCTTTCCTTTCCCATTCCTAACTAATCTCCTTTCCTCCCCCTTTCCTTTCCCTTCCCTAACTAATCTCCTTTCCTCCCCCTTTCCTTTCCCATCCCTAACTAATCTCCTTTCCTCCCCCTTTCCTTTCCTTTCACTTCCCTAACTAATCTCCTTTCCTCCCTCTTTCCTTTCCCATCCCTAACTAATCTCCTTTCCTCCCTCTTTCCTTTCCCATCCCTAACTAATCTCCTTTCCTCCCTCTTTCCTTTCCCATCCCTAACTAATCTCCTTTCCTCCCCCTTTCCTTTCCCATCCCTAACTAATCTCCTTTCCTCCCCCTTTCCTTTCCCATCCCTAACTAATCTCCTTTCCTCCCTCTTTCCTTTCCCATCCCTAACTAATCTCCTTTCCTCCCTCTTTCCTTTCCCATCCCTAACTAATCTCCTTTCCTCCCCCTTTCCTTTCCCTTCCCTAACTAATCTCCTTTCCTCCCCCTTTCCTTTCCCATCCCTAACTAATCTCCTTTCCTCCCCCTTTCCTTTCCCATCCCTAACTAATCTCCTTTCCTCCCCCTTTCCTTTCCCTTCCCTAACTAATCTCCTTTCCTCCCCCTTTCCTTTCCTTTCACTTCCCTAACTAATCTCCTTTCCTCCCTCTTTCCTTTCCCATCCCTAACTAATCTCCTTTCCTCCCCCTTTCCTTTCCCATCCCTAACTAATCTCCTTTCCTCCCTCTTTCCTTTCCCATCCCTAACTAATCTCCTTTCCTCCCCCTTTCCTTTCCCTTCCCTAACTAATCTCCTTTCCTCCCCCTTTCCTTTCCTTTCACTTCCCTAACTAATCTCCTTTCCTCCCTCTTTCCTTTCCCATCCCTAACTAATCTCCTTTCCTCCCTCTTTCCTTTCCCAACCCTTACTAATCTCCTTTCCTCCCTCTTTCCTTTCCCATCCCTAACTAATCTCCTTTCCTCCCCCTTTCCTTTCCCATCCCTAACTAATCTCCTTTCCTCCCCCTTTCCTTTCCCATCCCTAACTAATCTCCTTTCCTCCCTCTTTCCTTTCCCATCCCTAACTAATCTCCTTTCCTCCCTCTTTCCTTTCCCATCCCTAACTAATCTCCTTTCCTCCCCCTTTCCTTTCCCTTCCCTAACTAATCTCCTTTCCTCCCCCTTTCCTTTCCCATCCCTAACTAATCTCCTTTCCTCCCCCTTTCCTTTCCCATCCCTAACTAATCTCCTTTCCTCCCCCTTTCCTTTCCCTTCCCTAACTAATCTCCTTTCCTCCCCCTTTCCTTTCCTTTCACTTCCCTAACTAATCTCCTTTCCTCCCTCTTTCCTTTCCCATCCCTAACTAATCTCCTTTCCTCCCCCTTTCCTTTCCCATCCCTAACTAATCTCCTTTCCTCCCCCTTTCCTTTCCCATCCCTAACTAATCTCCTTTCCTCCCCCTTTCCTTTCCCTTCCCTAACTAATCTCCTTTCCTCCCCCTTTCCTTTCCTTTCACTTCCCTAACTAATCTCCTTTCCTCCCTCTTTCCTTTCCCATCCCTAACTAATCTCCTTTCCTCCCCCTTTCCTTTCCCATCCCTAACTAATCTCCTTTCCTCCCCCTTTCCTTTCCCTTCCCTAACTAATCTCCTTTCCTCCCTCTTTCCTTTCCCATCCCTAACTAATCTCCTTTCCTCCCCCTTTCCTTTCCCATCCCTAACTAATCTCCTTTCCTCCCCCTTTCCTTTCCCTTCCCTAACTAATCTCCTTTCCTCCCCCTTTCCTTTCCTTTCACTTCCCTAACTAATCTCCTTTCCTCCCTCTTTCCTTTCCCATCCCTAACTAATCTCCTTTCCTCCCCCTTTCCTTTCCCATCCCTAACTAATCTCCTTTCCTCCCTCTTTCCTTTCCCATCCCTAACTAATCTCCTTTCCTCCCTCTTTCCTTTCCCATCCCTAACTAATCTCCTTTCCTCCCTCTTTCCTTTCCCATCCCTAACTAATCTCCTTTCCTCCCCCTTTCCTTTCCTTTCCCATCCCTAACTAATCTCCTTTCCTCCCTCTTTCCTTTCCTTTCCCTTCCCTATCTAATCTCCTTTCCTCCCCCTTTCCTTTCCTTTCCCTTCCCTAACCTCCTTTCCTCCCTCTTTCCTTTCCCATCCCTAACTAATCTCCTTTCCTCCCTCTTTCCTTTCCCATCCCTAACTAATCTCCTTTCCTCCCCCTTTCCTTTCCTTTCCCTTCCCTAATCTAATCTCCTTTCCTCCCCCTTTCCTTTCCCATCCCTAACTAATCTCCTTTCCTCCCCCTTTCCTTTCCTTTCCCTTCCCTAACTAATCTCCTTTCCTCCCCCTTTCCTTTCCCATCCCTAATCTAATCTCCTTTCCTCCCCCTTTCCTTTCCCATCCCTAACTAATCTCCTTTCCTCCCCCTTTCCTTTCCCTTCCCTAACTAATCTCCTTTCCTCCACCTTTCCTTTCCTTTCCCTTCCCTAACTAATCTCCTTTCCTCCACCTTTCCTTTCCTTTCCCTTCCCTAACTAATCTCCTTTCCTCCCCCTTTCCTTTCCCATCCCTAATCTAATCTCCTTTCCTCCCCCTTTCCTGTCCCATCCCTAATCTAATCTCCTTTCCTCCCCCTTTCCTGTCCCATCCCTAATCTAATCTCCTTTCCTCCACCTTTCCTTTCCTTTCCCTAACTAATCTCCTTTCCTCCACCTTTCCTTTCCTTTCCCTTCCCTAACTAATCTCCTTTCCTCCCCCTTTCCTTTCCCTTCCCTAACTAATCTCCTTTCCTCCACCTTTCCTTTCCTTTCCCTTCCCTAACTAATCTCCTTTCCTCCACCTTTCCTTTCCTTTCCCTTCCCTAACTAATCTCCTTTCCTCCCCCTTTCCTTTCCCATCCCTAATCTAATCTCCTTTCCTCCCCCTTTCCTTTCCCATCCCTAATCTAATCTCCTTTCCTCCCCCTTTCCTTTCCCTTCCCTAACTAATCTCCTTTCCTCCACCTTTCCTTTCCTTTCCCTTCCCTAACTAATCTCCTTTCCTCCCCCTTTCCTTTCCCATCCCTAATCTAATCTCCTTTCCTCCCCCTTTCCTTTCCCATCCCTAATCTAATCTCCTTTCCTCCCCCTTTCCTTTCCCATCCCTAACTAATCTCCTTTCCTCCCCCTTTCCTTTCCTTTCCCTTCCCTAACTAATCTCCTTTCCTCCCCCTTTCCTTTCCTTTCCCTTCCCTAACTAATCTCCTTTCCTCCCCCTTTCCTTTCCCATCCCTAATCTAATCTCCTTTCCTCCCCCTTTCCTGTCCCATCCCTAACTAATCTCCTTTCTTCCCCCTTTCCTTTCCTTTCCCTTCCCTAACTAATCTCCTTTCCTCCCCCTTTCCTTTCCTTTCCCTTCCCTAACTAATCTCCTTTCCTCCCCCTTTCCTTTCCTTTCCCTTCCCTAACTAATCTCCTTTCCTCCCTCTTTCCTTTCCCATCCCTAATCTAATCTCCTTTCCTCCCCCTTTCCTTTCGAATCCTTATCTAAACTCCTTTCCTCCCCCTTTCCTTTCCCATCCTTATCTAAACTCCTTTCCTCCCCCTTTCCTTTTGAATCCTTATCTAAACTCTTTTCCTCCCCCTTTCCTTTCCCATCTCTGTCTAAACTCCTTTCGTCCCCCTTTCCTTTCCCATCCTTATCTAATCTCCTTTCCTCCCCCTTTCCTTTCCCATCCCTGTCTAAACTCCTTTCCTCCCCCTTTCCTCCCCCCCCCACTTCCCATGTTCTTTTGAGCAATGACAGAGTTCCTACTCCAGTCCTCTGAAGATGCCGGCCACAGAGACTGGCGAAAGGTCAGGAATAACAACCTTCAGAACATGTCCAGAGAGTCCGCAAAACCCACAACAACCATGTCACTCAAGATTTAGAAATCTGATCCATTTGTAAACTTTATAAAGAAGAAAAGACTAATAATCATATCAATGAAAAAGAAAAGTGGAAAGGGTGATTTCGCCAGGAGCTTTTCTCTTATGATCCCAAGGTAGACCAGATTAGTCCCCCTCCGAGTGCCTTTGTACTTTTCTCCTGGAAATATTGATTTCTCTACAGGAAAAGAGACCTGAGAGCTGACATGAAATCGCTCCCTTTTCTGCCCAGAAGTAGGGCTGCATATTTGACAAAGCTTTCCTGAAAGCATTAGTTCCATCATGCATTGGCTTCTATGGGTGCCCTAGAAATCAATCCAAAGGTCCAGCGGTGGACAAATCTGCAGACTTCACAAAACTCTTTGGGTCTACTTTGAAAAGGATCTGAGGAAGAGGTGATACGTTGGACCTAAAAACCTAACAAAAAAAAATTGCCGACTCTTCACCAAATCTTTGTTGTTTTCTGTTAAGATGTTAACAAATGGGGTTGGGAGTTAAGCAGAACCAGAATATGATGGACAACTGATCAAAGGGATTGTAAACACCTGAAAAGTTTCTGGAAGACCAAAGGAAATCTTTTTGGGTGAGGTTACAAATTGCAGCCAGGAAACGCCAAAGCAGAAAACCCTCTGCACGACAGGAATGAAGAAGACATCCCACAAGAGCCTGTAACTCCTAGCAAGAGACCTCCAGCTTAAAGCCTCTAAAGACAGCTTGAAGATGAAAAAATAAGTACCCTCTGTCCTCAGTGGAGAAGAAGAAGAAGACGTCTCACGAGCTGTCCTCGTTTTGCACAACAAGAGATCTACAGGGTGAAGCCTCAACATACAGCATCTCTCTGAAACAATAAACTACCAGTCAAGAAGGATAAGATTAAGACGTCCATATCATTTTTCATGTCAATGTGTACGTTATTATAGAGAATGTATTCAAGTTTCCCACCTTGTAAAACGGCTATACTTTTGATTCTTCTTTATTAAAATGTGATACAGAAGTTTTCACAAATTTGAATGCAGTCTTGTTTTTTGTTAGCTTTGTGTGAAAGAGGGATTCTGTCCTGCGTTGGTTACTGAATTCCATCACCTTGGGGATTAAATACGTAGAGTTTGCTGATCTGAAAGAGCCCTGGCTGAGATCAGACCCTGGGACGAAATCACAAGGCCCCCCGTCTGCTCTCTCGATCTCCTTGGAGAACAAGCTTGGCCAAGCCAAGGCCTTCTGGGCGTCCGGGATCACAACTCTCCCGGGCCTCAGCCAGCATGTCTGGGGGTCAGAGATAGGGAGAGGGGGGCCAGATTGAAGAAGGTTGCCTTCCGTTCGAGGAAAGAATTCTCCTCCAAGGCTGAACGCTTCCTCTAGAATTGGTTGGGGGCTCTGTGCCCGAGATGGGCAAGACTGAAGCCGAGGGCAGATGGGTACAAGGCCCGAAGGAGAAGAGGGCGCTCCTTTCCTTTGGCCTCCTCTGCCACGTCGCTCAAGCTGCTGCCGGAGAGGAGAGGTTCCTTTTTTGGAGAGTCCTCAACGGATTGCTTGCTTCATCCCATTTCTTGGTCAGCCTTCTCCTGGTGAGGGCACCCGAGGTGCCCCGTACCCATTAAAACACCTGGTCAGCCGAAATACACCATGGATGACAAAGTTTTAAAAAGTGAAGCATACAAGAATAATTAAAAAGCAATCCGTTCATTATGTAATAACAAAAGGCATTTTTAAACTTTCAAACCCCGCTTAAAACAAACATATGTCCAGCGTCCTGGAGCATCCACTCAATCCTAGATATTAAAAGCCTACCTAAGGAGGCAGGTCTTTCAGTGTTGCTGAAAGGAGAAAAGGGAGGTGGCCCACCTCCGTGCCAAGGGAGGGCATCTCGCAACCGGAGGGAAGCCCCTCTCTCTACGTCCCTGTCAAAGAGTCCTGGGATGCCAAGTGGGGCCAAGAGAAGGGCGAACTTCTAACCATCACATTTAAGTCCCCAATGCCTTTTAAAAGTTCTGATCATTTTTCATATTTGCTCACTTTTAATTACTCAACTGTATTTTTATGAACAGAAAGTTTAATTGCTTTTTAATTTGCATTAAACGTTTTCAAATCTACTTTTCTAACATGGTGAGCTGCCTTGTGTCTCCTGATCAGGAGAGAGGCAGAACAACAACAACAACAAGGTAGGATCTGTGACGGGTCATCAGGAGAGAGACGGTCCACCAGGGAGCCTGAACCCAGACGGTAAAGGGCTTCCGACTGTAGGTCATCACCAGCACTTTGAATTGGGCCTGGGAACAGGCACGTCGCCAGTCCAGCTGTTGTAGCAGGGGAGCTAGAAGCCCCTCCTCTGCTTGAGATGGAAGGCAGGCAATCAAGGCTGAGTTTCATGCCTTGGCTAGTCAACTTCATGCTTTCGGAAGTGAAGGATCGGCCACCTGCCCACCGGTGCCCAGAGGACACCCATGAGTACTCACAATGCTTTCCCACACTTTGGGGGAGGCTCTTATGTCAAAGCGAAGTGGAAAGATCAAAGAATAATCTAGTAAAACGATGCTACCTGGAGACAGGACACATTTTCTGTGACTGTAGAGAAATTCAGTCCATGCAGCCCTTCTGTGCATACAATGTATGCCCCACCACATGTACAAAAGAAGATCTAGCATCTAGCCAAGATAAAGCAATCTAAGTTGAACACTTCTGGCCAAAATAATAATCATTTTTTTAAAAAATCTCTAATTTGGAGAACTGTCTGTCAGATCTGCTTGGACCTGGGTTTCTGCCTTGAGCTGTGGGTTGGACCCGATGGCCTAAGAGGTCCCTTCCAACACCGTTGTTGTACGATTCTATGAAAAGATCATCACAAGAAGTGGGTAAATAGGTCACCGCTTGAAAGGAATGAATTAAAGGTCATGTTAATCTGTAGCAAGTGATTTGGGGCAACATGCAAACATAACTCCTTTCTTTTTTCTTTCTTTATTCATGTCAGAGAGTTGAACGATTCAAAATTATGAATTTATATGAAATACAGTAAAATTAAAACAAATTGAAATGATAAGATAATTAGACCCTTTTTAACCAGACGTGGGCTACTTCAGTCGCATTATCTTAGCCATTTGCCAGCTCTTCCTTTGTACACGTGTTGGGGAATGAATTGTATGTACATGTGGGCTTCGTGGACTGAATTTCTCCACTGTCAAGAAAAATGGCCCGCTATCCAGGTAGCCCCAATCTGACTTGATTGTTCCTACCTTGGGTATTCCAACTTAATTTTATTTATTTATTTATTTATTTATTTATTTATTTATATTTATTTATTTATTTATTTATTTAACTTATATGCCGCCCACACTTTGGAGTCTGTTCAGGAGCTTCCAGGGGCCCCGCTAACTTCTTCCATACAAAAGTCTTGTTTTCAACCCTCTTGCAGGGATGGCATTGTGGGAGACTGCCAGAAGCTCCCGGTCATCAGCCCGTCTCCCTGCAGGTGGATGTCCCACCTCAAAACACCTCAGCACTCAGCACCGGCCACTCACCCAACTATTGGGGCTGGAACGATGCAGCTCCAGGATGCCCCCGGAGAGGCACGGGCATGCCAATAGCAGGGATGTTTGAGAAAGGGGGCTCCAGCAGCGAGGAAGAGGAAGAGGATACGGTGGCGGTGGCGGCTTCAGCCAACGACAAAGACGAGGATGCCTGCCAAGCTGAGGAGAGGCCCACGGCCGCAAGTCCCGCAACTGAGGGCTTGGAGACAGTGAGGAGCCGTGACCCCTCGATGGAGGAGATGGTCGCATTTCCTTCCCACTGAAAGAGGCGGACCAGTCAGTCAGTCCTTCTGGATTTGCTGCTTTGTCTGCTTGGGTGTGTTATCCACAGGGCCGTGTGTGCAAAGTGGCCTGTTCTCAACATCTAAGCTAGTGTGTTCCTCTCGGGCATGGTGGAGGATGTTGGAGAGGATACGGTTCAGTCAAGCTGAGGTAATAATTCAACTACCAGTCTGGCCAGCTGTTGTGGCGTGTATGTCTGCGTGCGGAGGCACCCTTTCGTCTTTTCCTTCAGCCAATAAAACCTCTTGGGACAACCTTGCGAGAGTAAGCTGCAGAGAAGAACTCAGTAATGAGAGCTCTCACATTCAAAATAATAATAATAATAATAAAACCAAATCTGAGAAGTGTGTCTGCTATGAAGCCAACCTTAACTACCGTCAAGCCAACTTGACTCCATTTGGAAAGAAAGTACCTTGACCCCTCGTTTGTTGTCGGCAGTCCAGACAGGAATGAACTTCAAAATGGAAAAAAAATTACCGAAAGCAGACCGAAATCTTGGGTATAGATTGACGATAGTACAGGTATCTTAACAGCAGGTGGAACTCATTGACTGCTAAGCCACTCTACCATCATCCTGCTGAAGATCAGAGTCGAACTTCTCTAGGCAGGGCTGTCAAAGGAGGTGAGGTGGGTGGCTCTTATGGGGAGGACTTTTTCAGCCCTGGGGGGGAGACCCTCCTCCCAGTTCTGCCCTCCCCAGGAAGGCCTTTTTCTTCCTTTGAGGCGCTGTAATCACTCAGTTGCTAAGAGTGGTGTTCCTTTCTAGAATCGGGGATCAAGAGAGTTGTGGGGGGGAACCTCAGGGCACTGGAGGGCACGGGTAGAATGGCCGAGAGTCAAACGAGGCCTCCTCCGTTGTTGATTTAATTTCATTTTATTCCAAAGATTAAAAGAACAGAAAGTTGCTTCCCTCTCCACCCACCCCCATCCCACCCCCCAATTATATTTTAGTGTTTGGTACATATCAACTATAACTATAAAGTATATATATATAAAGTTTAGAATAAAGACTCTGCTGAGGCAAGACATTCAGATGTGGTTATAAGTATGCTACTTAGTGCCGATAAGGGATTTCAAGGGCTAGGGTCAACTATAGAAATCAGCAACCATTAGACCCAAACAAGAGTCCTTGAGAAGAAAAACAAATGGCAGGGCTTCACTGTCGTACGTCAAAGAAAAATGAGACCAGTCGTGCTCAGCGGCTTCTGCTTCACCAAGCTTCACGGCTGAGAATGGTTGGGTGACACTGAGTGTCCCGTTGGTTTGTTGTGCCCCTGGTGAGGATGAGGTGGAGACAGGTGGAGCTTCTCAGGAGGAGAGCCATGAGGGACCTGAGACACTGTAGACTCCTCTGTGGACTCAGAAGGCTCCAAGTGGTCTTCATCCCCCGCGGCCTTCTTTTTCCTCTGTTCTTGCTGAGGGAAAAGAAGATGGAGAAAAGGGGGATATTAGGAGCAACAGGAATGGTCTCAAAAAGCTTTGTGCTCACTGACCCACCTGAGCGAACTATGAGAGGGCTTCACACCACAAATGGGTCTCTGGACAGGGAGATACGCTCTTTCCTATCTAAGCTAGGATACCCTTGTGATCTCCTAACCATGTGTTGATGAGGAAGTTCTGTGTAGGCCATTTTCATGGCCTGCCATTTTTACATTTCGATTCCGTCTCCCCTCACATGCCCATCTTTCTTCTCCTAGTTAATGGGGTGGAGGCATACATTTAGTTGCCCCGTTTATATGAGACTTATTGTATGTCTATCCCATCTTTCTTTCAAAAAAACCACCAAAAATTTTCAGAGTACTGTAGTCTGAATGCACATCATCACCAAGTTACCCTCACAAACTATCCTGGGAGGTACGTTAATCTGAGGAGATAATTAGGTGAAGGTCACCCAGCAAGCTTCAGGACAGAGTGACTGCATTCAGCTGGATGTCCAGCCCTGGAGTCAAGAAACGCTGATTCCTGGACTTCATGAGCAATTAAATATCTTTTTAAAAGTTCTTCCAGTAAAAGAGCAGGAGCTGTACTGAATGAAGCGAGCTTCTTCCAAATACACCCCAGCTTCTAAGAATGTGGCTAGAAGACTCACCTCTCTCCTTCTCTTTATAGGGTACATTCTTTTTTGCCTCCCCTATTTATTTAGTTCAACCTCTCTTCTGCTGTTCAGGGTCAAGTTTCTGTCCCCAAGATTTGAAAGAGACAGACGTCTCCGTTTTGAACCTCACCTCCTGATCCTGCAGCCGCCTCTTGTGAGCCATCTTATAGAGTTTGTGGAGCTTCTTTCCATCCAGTTCAATAAACTTGGACACAAATATCCAAAGGTACCTCCCGACTCCCTGCCTACGATTTTCAGAGAGACTTTGGTGCATTATCTAATATTGCCACCCAGCTTCCCCAGAGACTGGCAAAGCCAGAATAAAACCATGCAAACTGAGAGAAGTCATGCAAACAGGCTTAAATGAGAAAAGCAAAACGTAAATAGATGGAAGACATTTAGTTCTGTATAAAGGATACAGAGCAGAGGTTGCCATGGTGCAGAGGCACATGTTCATACGGACAGCACTTTTGCTGATCTGTGCAAGCAGATATGCACAATAATATAAACAAAATATAAAACAGCAGAACATGTGAACAGCATCCTTGAAGGTGCCCTGTTTTGGAGATGGCAGCAAGGAGGAAGGGAAGGTCTACCTATGGTGCTCCAATGGTGATAAACAGACCACCAACGCATGCAGACACCCCAGTTGTTAACCCATATGCAAGTGAATCATGTGAGGGCAGCCAAAATGGCCTCTGCTGGTGTAAGCAGGAAGAAAGGGACAGATCCTGTCCAGTTCTGTGCAGCAGGTATCTTGTGTACCTTCTCTCTTTTGCCCTTTGTTTTCTTTCTCTCTTTCTCTCCTTCCTTCCCCTTTTTACTCGCAGTCCCCTTTTCTTTGCCTTCCTCATCTTTCTTTGTCTTCTGCTTCTTTCTCGCAGGGCTTTGATCCTCTCCATCCACCTAGAGAGAAGAGAGGGACATCCAACCCATCAATTCATATCAATCATTTCTCATCCCTCCTTTCCTCGGAAAGAACCCAAGGAGGACAAAGCCAATCAACGAAAAGCATTAAATTAAAAACAATGATACTGCTTTTAAAATTGGAAGGCAGCCAGTGAAGCAAAAAGAATGCCTTCTAGCCAAACTTCAGCTGCTTTGCCAAAAGTCTTAGCATACAAAAAAATCTAAGTTGAGTTTCTCTGAACGTCTTCCACAGACTGCTTGTCTGATTGCCGAGGAGGAGAGACTCCATTTCCATGCTCACCCCTGACTTTGGGAGACTTCTTTTCCTTTTTTTCTATGGGGCCCCCTCTTTCCCACCTGGCTCTAGGGTAGGAGAAAAGCCAGTTAAAGGGTAAATACAATAAACTTCCAACCTGCCCATTTCATTCTTTGGAGTGAGCAGCTATCTTCCCTTATCTCATAAAATCAATTGCCATTTACACTGTGGATATTCAATGCTAGATAATAATTAGTCAACAGGGAAAAGAGAAATAAAAATTGGCACCAAACTAACCCCATTTCTGCAATCAGAAACCTGAATCCCCCCCGTTCCCTGGGGGGGGAGGGATGTTTTTCTGAGGAAGGGTGCTCCAAGGGCTGCAAAAACAGCCTTTGGGGTCCACTTGTGGCCTGAAGGCTTAAGGATTCTCATCATGATCACAGACAATATGGCTTTAGATGGATCAGACGGATGAATACCGAGCACGCAGGCCGCTTGGATGTTCTTCCAGAAGCTGGTGTTTTTCGCTTAGCTGGTTGAGGGATAAGCATCAAAATTGAAGGTCTGTCTGACTGAACTGCCAGATCTTCTGACTCTTTAGAACTCCTGTCCTCTTCTAACTGCTTCATCGGTTCAGGAACTGCCTTTTCCATGCTTACTTTTTTCGAGATTGTTTTACACCCCAAAATCAGTGGTCTGGGGGTTGGCGGTGAGGAGGGCAAATCTGGAGGCTGTAGTGCTTTCTCCATCAGGTAGATTCTAAGGTCACATTTCCGGTCCTTCAATTCGATTTTAGTGAATTTTCGACAATGACGACAGATCCAGGGCTGGTGGGCTTCACCCAGACAATACAAGCAGCGCGAATGGCCATCGCTGATGGCCATTTTAGCTGAACAGTCCAAGCATCTTTTGAATGGGGGCTCCTTGGATGCCATGAATTTGGAAGGAAAATGTTTAAGGAACTGGGAACAAAAAAATAACTCTCCTTTTTCTCTTTTTTCTTCTTTGGGACTCTCCAAGGATTAGGAAAAATCAGAAGGGTTGGACTCACAGGAAAATGG
This sequence comes from Pogona vitticeps, assembly GCF_051106095.1. Taxonomy (NCBI): domain Eukaryota; kingdom Metazoa; phylum Chordata; class Lepidosauria; order Squamata; family Agamidae; genus Pogona; species Pogona vitticeps. The sequence continues at coordinate 8,406,697 of NC_135794.1, read as the reverse complement.
GAAGGTTGGGAATCTGAAGACTGAAGTAAGTAGGAGCTGCTAGGAAACACCAACTTCAGTCACCAATGGCTGAAAAGAAGTGAGGAGAGTGACCGTTGGGCACGGTGTTCTACTCGGAGGGAGGGGGAAGGCTGCTCCCATCTTGCGTTCCATGGAAGCTTCGGGATTCCAAGGTTCCATGGATGTGCAGAAAAGCCCATGCGTGTGATTCACAGGGACCATGAAGAAGAATGGAGAGCTTCATGCCCACATGGAGTTTACCTGATGTCTCTCTGTCTCCTTGCTCTCTGAAGAACAACGATTCCCTTTGTACCAAGCCCACGGCTGCACGGCACTACCATGGCAGAAACACACGGATCAGAGGCCGGTTCTTCTCAAAACCAATGTAACATCATCAACTTCATCTGTGCCTACCAACTCTCCTGCAAAAATGATTCACCCAAACTGTACTGCCCTGCTATGTCTCTAAAGCATGGCTGGGGGGGGGATCACAGATCCTCATCAATCCACCATGGTTTTACTTGGCACTTGCTTCAAACCACATATGCCTCATATTCCTCCTTGGTGTACACAGAGAGCCCCTAAACATCACAGAACCCTTGCTCTATTGTACCACTGAGGTCTGAAATCAGGGATCCGTAAGATTAGCCCATGAAGCCCTACACAAATCACCTTCAAATCACAGACCCTGTCTTTGTCTACAGGCTGAGCCGTACCAATCCCATTTGCTGTTGTGATCCCTACGGATCATCCTTCTGAGATCAATAAACTGAGTAACCGTCTCCACAGGTCACTGCGTGGGCAATATGTGAGCTGTGCGTCTAAGCTGTAAACCCCCCAGAGAGTAGTCCCACATGTATTCCTCAGCACCTGATATACACAGCAATATTGCCCCACTGCTGAAGGAAAATCTCCATGAATTTATTCAGTCCTCTTTTAAAACTCTCCAGATTTATGATCATATACCTCTTGGTGTTGTGGCGCTGCAGGTTAAGCCGCAGAAGCCTTTGTGCTGCAAGGTCAGAAGACCAGCTGTCATGAGATTGAATCCACACAACGGAGGGAGCTCCCATCGCTTGTCCCAGCTCCTGCCAACCAAGCAGTTCAAAAGCATGTAAAAATGCGAGTAGATAAATAGGGACCACCTTGGTGGGAAGGAAACGGTGTTCCGTGTCTAGTTGCACTGGCCATGTGAGCATGGAAACTGTCTACGGACAAACGCTGGTCCTATGGCTTGGAAATGGGGATGAGCACTGCCCTCTAGAGTCGGACACGGCTGGACTAAAGGTCAAGGGGAAACGTTACCTTACCTCTTGGCAGCAATCTCCATAGTTTAACTGTTCTCCTTTTGGGTATCTTTTCTAACCACAAATGTTGCTTTTCCGCCGCATACCATCCTCTGGAGGTCAGGCAGATTATTTACCTACACAAGTTGGAAAGTCAAATTGAAGCAGATAAAAATTATGGATGGAAGGGAGGAAGTTCATATTGTAGCAATCACTCCACAAGCCAACCCTCCAATAAGCTGCTGGAAAACTCCAGTCTCTCTTGCCTCTGTCTGTGTATTGTGAATTAAGACTCCGCAACCAGCAAAAGCAGTTGATGTAAAGAGCTGCGAAGGAAATCATTCTACACAAGGACTCAGCTCTGAATAAATAGGGTTTGGGAATGTGCTGCTTGTTGCCCGTTTGTGTGGACCCGAAGGTCAGGCTGTGCTTCCTTGACAGGTCAAACGTGCTCCCGGTTTATGGGAAGGTTGGGGCGCTCCAGAGGTCTTGGGCAGCAACTCCCTATAGCGATCGCAAAAAGTCAATGTCTAGCGAAAAAATGGTCACGCGGGGTAACTGTCTAGCGAGGCACCACTGTAGCCCAATTCTGCTTTACTTGCTTTACTCTAATCAGGTGGGTGTTGTTGTTTTGCCATGTTTATATTACCTGTTTACCCACGCATATTTTTGTCAAGTCCAGAAGCAAGCAGTGCCACCTGCTGGTTCACTGGGGACAATGCACCCAGTAGCTTGTAAAGATGAACTATCTGCTGGCCCTCCTTGTGGCATGTGGAAAGAACTCATACATTGCAAGGGCTCTACCTGCATGAAGGCTGTTCGTACAAACAGAACTGGAGGGTCTATCCCTCACCTGCAGAATGAATGCACGGGACACAATACCCCAGCTTCACACCACCTCCAAGAATCAGGGAACAGGTGAGGGAAAAGCTCTACCTTGAAAGCCATCGCCAATGGGGATTGCATCTGAGCTATGCAGAGTATGTCCTTAAAAATCTATAATTAAAAAAATATGTGGAAGGCCCAGGATAGGCGCTTAAATGCAGAGTGTGTTTTGCTGACTCTGCAACCCCGTTCCATCTAAGCCAAGAATGGACCAACTTGCAGTCCTCCAGCTACTGCTGGACTGCACATCCCATGAGCCTTAGACAGCACAGCCAGTGGTGGAACTTGTAGTCCACAATCTTAAAGGGGGCAATGACCTTCTAGTGAAGTAATTGCTTCCGTTTTATTATTTTGTGGAAACCAAATATGCACTGCCTGGAACATCCGTGAAGTGTGCACATTATTTCTAAAACCTCCATGTCCGATACATCAATACATTGGCAAAAGTATGTCCCTGGAGGGCTGCTGCCATTACATTACTGGCAAGTACAGTGGTGCCTCGCTTTACGAGCACTCCGTTTGACGAAGAATTCGCATTATGTTGAAGATTTTGCGATCGCAAAACGATGTTCCCTATGGGGGAATTTTGCTTTGCGATGATCAGTTCCATTTCGGTAACCGATTATCGCAAAGCGATGATTTTCGGCCAGCTGATCGGCAGCTTCAAAATGGCCAAGGGTGGAAAACATGGTCGCCTGCTGTTTTCTGGCACAGATTCCTCGCTGCACAGACAGAGAAAATGGTCGCGCTATGGAGAATCTTCGCTGGACGGTGAGTTTTAAGCCCACAGGAACACATTAATTGGGTTTTGATGTGTTTCTATGGGCTTTTTAAAATCGCATGACGTTTTCGTTCGACACCGATTTTTGCGGAACGAATTAACGTCATGCGAGGCACCACTGTAATAATTTTTTCCCCCTGTGGGAAGATACACTGAAATGTTGCTATGCAAATGTCACCGGGGGAGGAGATGATGACCAGTACTACTGTGCGGACATCCCAAATCCACTGTGTGCAATGCATTTCTGCAGGAGCAGCCAGTGCAAAAGAGGGACATTTTCCTAAACAGAAACTCTTTCCTGATCAACATTCTCTCTAATTTCCACACACCTCCCTGGGGTGACATTCCACAACTAGAACAAAAGGGGCTGGAAACGATAGGTGTGTGTCCACGGAGGGGTTGGTGGAGTCAAGCACACTCGGGCTTCTTAGAGGGAGACTTGCATTGCTATACTGATACTGTATATCAATAAATTATTTTATATACAGTGGTGCCTCAAAGAATTCACTTAACAATGTATTTCTTGGAGGAATTTTCCGCATCGTTTAACGATGTTCTCTGTGGAGGATTTTCACTTAACAATGTTCGTTTTCGCTCATTTTTAAGTGTCTTAAAATGTTTGAATGGGACAGTTCAATGGATTTAAAGGGGAAAAACAAAAATCACCAAAAACTAACGAAGACTCAGAACAAAGCCAAAATAAGTTTGCACATGTTTCACAAGGTGCACTACCGAATCCAAGCATTTAAAACAGGTTTCAAACATTTTAAGACACTTAAAAATGAGCGAAAAAGGAGATCGGAAAGCCATTCAAAAGCATTGCAGCCGGCTGCAACGCTTTTGAATGGCTTTCCGTTGGGGGAAACATTGTTCCACTTAGCGATGTTTCCTATGGCGATTTTTGCTTAAGGACGGTAATCTGTTCCCATTGGAACGGATTAACCGATTTTCAATGCATTCCTATGGGAAATGGTGTTTCGCTTAACGATGTTTTCCCATAGCAATGGTTTTTTTGGAACCAATTAACATCGTTAAGCGAGGCAACACTGTATATACTGCTCTCTCTCAGAAACAAATCTCCCTCTAAGATGCCCGAGTGCGAGTCAATAAAAATAAATTATTTTTATATGAATAAACATAATTTATTGATAAATCATTATAGCAGAAACAAGTCTCCCTCTAAGATGCCACGGCATAAAATAAAACAGGAGGAAATTAACTGGTACTGATAAAAGTTTTTCGGACAGTAGTCCTGGGATACAAACCACAGCACAACAGAGGTATGGAAAGTATTGGAAGAACTGGAAAACTTTTCCCTCGTGTGACTAGGGCCTTACTCTGCTTGGCAATTGAAGAGTGTGACAAATGTTAAGGACTGGCACATCTATACACCACAGAAGCTTTCCATTTCTAGACGATACACCACCAATTTCATTCAAACGGGTATTTATGTTGTCCAATATAGAAAGTGGGACATTGTTCTCTTGCAGTATTTTTCAAAATGGCTGTTACTAAATTCTGCATTCTTCTTTTGGATCACAAAGCTGCAGTTTAGAAAAGAACCTCAGAATATACTCATAACAGAGGGTATGGATTCCAGGAAATCCTTTTCTGGCTGCACTGAAAAATCCAAAATTAAAAAATCTGTTCAAGTGTTCAAAAGGAACCCTTCACTTAAGGACGGATTTGAAACAATGCCGAGGGGCTTCCAGCCATATCATCTGGAATCATCACCTGATTCTTCCGGACAGTAATTCAAGTCAATTGCTGCTGTGCCTTGTGTGGACGCAACACTCTGCTTTTGGAACTGTTTTTTGTTCTGGCCATCTTGAGTGTCTGAAACCTGCACTCTCTGAGAGGCATTTTGGAATTCTGCTGAAACCAGGGATGCAAATATCCATTGTAGAATTCAACAGCTGTCAGCTTCTTCTTAAGGATCACGGTCTTTGCTCCAACCCAGCCTTCCTAGAAAAGGGAAATAGGCAAAGTGAGACTGGGAAAGGCCAGAGCACTTCCTGCAAGTCTACAGGGTCACTGCCCACAGCTAGAGGCTAAGCATGCTGTCCCTCTCGGCTTTCAAGGCTTTGTAATGCCATCTTTCTTCGGCTACAGGAGTCAGCTTGGAGAACATGGGGGGGCAGGGCCTGATTTAATTGCAGAACTTTGTCTGGGAGAAGGAGGAGGCAGAGGTTCCAGAAAGGAATTAGCATCCACCATAGTGTGCATTTTGAAGCCAGGGTAAAGACGACATGAGCAAGCAAGTTGAGCATAAAGTTACATTTGAAACCATTCCTTCATTTTAACAAATTGGGACTAGACCACTACCCCAACAGGGAAAGGGGGATTTTAAAGAATGGAATACCACACTTAGGAACATACCTTGCAGTGGATCATTAATGTTTCTGACTTCTTATTGTAAAACACTGAACCTGGGAGAATCTCATTTTCAGGTCTTAACCTATCTGGACGGAAAACACATGTTCTACTCATTGCTTTCCCACAACAAGTGATTATTAAATTCAATCTCCTATAATCTCATCAACGTAACAGACCTTAACTGTGCTTCCCAGTGCTCCTTAAGCTCTGGCCTCGGTAAGGTTCAAGAAGAGACTTTTATAACTCAGCTGGATTAGCTAATAAATCTTAACACACCTCATGCTCTCCAAATTTGTTTCTGGGATGAATACATGCACAGTGCTTTTCGCTGACCTTAAATGTCACAATGCACTATAGCACAACTACCACTTTCCTATGTAAGGGGAGTGGCTTAGCTTTTGGTTACTAAAGGCTTTATAGATCCAAAGCAGTACTTTCAGAAGGGGACATACAGCCAGGCTGGAAGACGAAACAGTAGTAAAAACACTTGCAGGAAACAAATAATGGGCAACAAAAGAAATATAAGCTCTACTTCATAGAATGCCGTGCAATGTCATTTAACCTTTATTCCCCAGCGTTTTACAAATGGGAATATTAAATGATTCATTTACGAACCAATAAAATCAGGCAATGTCTCCACTTTTGCAAAATCCAGGAGCTTTACCACACTGCCCATCCACAGTGTTCGCAGGGGCATCTGAAAAGATACAGCACAATAAAATATCTAGGCACAGCATATATTAACACAAGGCATCTTGTGTCTCAGGAAGTGGTGTTGTCCATGAAAGCTTACACTGAAATATAGCAGTTAGTCTTTAAGGTGCCACAAGAGTTTTCTTACGTTTTATTTCTCTTTTGTTTTTTGCCTGACTTACATGGGAGAAATTCAGAGTTACATGCTTCTTTACAGGAATTCTAAGGAACTGTCTTACATTGAGCCAGACCACGACTCCACCTGGCCCAGAGTTGCAATGACTGGAAATGGTTCTCTAGGGAGTTTAGACATTCAGTTCCCCAGGCCTACCAAGGACTTAACGTGGGACAACTGCATGCAAAGCATGTGCTCTTGACAGACCAAGGCTGCTTCCTCTGGGAAGGTGCCATGCTCAGTTACCAGTAGAGAAAAGAACTAATTCCTCCTTTCCCCTGATGGTGTTTCAGCAGAGGCATGGCATGTGTAAGATCAACAGGATGTCCGCTCAGCCTGGAGGAGGTCTCCAGGCATAGGAGCAGAGCAGTCTTGTTAGTCTAGGGCCGCAAAACCACCAATAATTTGCATAGCACTTTACTCAATAACTGGCTTTATCCACCACCACCTTCTCTGGCCTGCAATTAAATGTATCAGCACCAAGAAAGAGGAGTGTGTCACTGGAATGTTTAATACATGAAGCGAAATCTAAAGCTAACAAAAATAACACATATTTCACCTGCCAAGCTCTACAAAGTTATGTTGGGGAAAAGGCACACAATTTATGTTTGGTTTTTGGTCACTTTCTATTTGAGGGTGGACCAGAAGCTTCAACTATGCTACTATAGTAGTACTTTTTGTTGCTTTTCTTGAATGTTATTATTATGATTTATTTGATTTATACCCCACCTATCTGGACCGATGGACCACTCTAGGCGGAATGTTGCTCTGTGTTCTTTTGAAGGCACAGCAAAGTAAAAGTTGGAAGTGAGTAATTTTTGTAAACCGATTTGCAAGACTGTTCTTACCAATGTTCCCAAGGCATGGTGCATCCTTAGTATTTGCTCAGGGGCCTGCTCTTCCCATTGAATGCAGCTCATAGCAGCAGTAACTTTAGGAGCTTTAAGATAAAAGCAAATGCAGGAGTCAACAGAGCTCATTTTACACCTTAGCTCTTTAAATATTTGGACATCTCTTCTAAATAAACCCACCATTCAGATAATTGCATCACTAGTATTAATTTACTACAGTGTACGGTAATGTCATAATCCTTCCTCATCTTAAAAGAATGCCACCATACTCACCTCTTGGGCTCCCAACCCACCAATGGTGGGATTCAGCAGGTTCGCGCTAGTTCTACAGAACCGGTAGCTCATGTATTATTGGTTCTGCAGAACCGTTTGTTGGCCTGCTGAATCCCACCACTGCCACCCACCCACAAATCCTGATGCTCTACGGTGATTCATTAGAAGAATCAGCTGCTGCTCCTAACTTTCCTAAATGAGAGGGGGGGGGGAGAAAAGATTCCTGGTGAAAAACTGATTGACTTATTTCAAACACCTTGTAGAAGAACCCTAACTAATAAAATAATAGTAAATTAAGAAGGGAATTGAACCAGTCTATTATACCAGTGATTTCCAGCCTTTCTGACACCAGGGACAGGTTTAGTTGAAGACCATTCTCCCAAGGTCTGGGGGAGGGTATTTGTTATGCAGTAGGTTGCTGGAAAACAGCTTTGAATCAAGCCCATTACATGTATTATACCAGGACAAGATGAGTGGTGAGCAGGAGGTGAGATGCAATTGAAGCTCCACCTCCTGTTAGATCAGCAGCAGCTTAAAATCTAATAGGAGTGCAGACTTCTACATTAGACTCTAATGCCACAGGCCCAGCAGATCTTGCAGCAACAGGAGGGGAGCGAAGCTCCACCTCCTGTTAGATCAGCAGCAGCTCAGAACCTGATAGGAGCGCGCTGACAGGAGGCGGAGCTTCGCTCACCGCTCACCTCCTGCTCGCCACTCATCTGTCCCAGCGGCCCGTTCCTTCCAAGGCCACGGACCGGGACTGGCCTGTGGCCCGGGTCTTGGGGACCCCTGTATTAGGCAATACTGACTTCACTCAAGAAATACTCCAAACATACCAGCTGTTGTTCCTTCCTTTGGCTGCTCTCTCTTGTTCCTTAAACTTTCGGCTAAGTGTTCTAGAACAGCAATGAGCTGAGAAAACAAAATCCAAAGCATATATTACAAAAGATAGACTCCAACCAATGTGATCATATTTATTCAAATTTCTAAACCAGGGAAGCACGTTTCTCCATTTTTATTGTTTCATCTGTCTAAAAATTAATGCTTCATCCATTGGATGATGAAGTTCTTCTTGTTTGGTTCACTGATACATAAAACCTTCACTACCATTTCTTGTTGCAAAACCCACTTTGAAGAAGGGCCATGTTAACTTACCATGTCTGCACCCAGTTTGGATAACACTGACTCCAATTCTTTTGCCGTACAGTTGGGTGGAACTGGAACGGTTTCCTGTTTAATTATGGGACCTACATCAAACCTATGGACATAACACATAGCATTACGTTTTTACTTTTATCTTGGAGTTATGGTTTTTAAACAAAGAGTAAGAGCTCATGAGAGTTTGTAAATCAATGGGAGGACAAGAAGCTGTCAGAAAATTATTGATACACATCCCTGCAAGAAACAAGCCTTCAGTGTTTGATCTTACAAGGCCGCCGTCAGTCAGAGCTGCTTTAAGTGCCACTATTCTATAAAATCTATATAGTAGATATACTACTCTACTTTGGTTAGAGTGGGTGGCGTATCAGATAAATAAATAAATAAATAAATAAATAAATAAATAAATAAATAAATAATCTATTTAAAAACTGCAGTACAGAGATACCAGAACAAACATGAACTAAGGCAGTTTTGGCTGAATATCTCTACATACTTCTACATCTCTACATAAAACATACTGCCCAATGGTTTTAAGAGATCACATGAAACCTGCTACAACATTTTTGTAGTGTGAAAGTTTTGCTTTAGGTTCCAGACGACCAATGCCATTTGAACCTCTCCTCTCATTCTCCCGCCCCTACTCTTAATTCAATGCCCACTGTAGGATATACCTCCTAAACAAGTTCTTTTTGACCCTGCTTCCACTTGTCATTTCTGAAAAATGTTTTGCATTCTTGGGGCTCTCCTTATTCTGTCACTTTGGCTCCAAAAACACTGACAATAACAAACTAAGTTCTTAGTACTTATTATTAAGTAGCCATTGTCTGTACTTTTTTAATAAGCTCTAGACAACACAAAAATATAGAATCAAGCTGCATAATCCTAACCTTTGAATACATAAAAAAGAGAAAAGCATTTGTAATGGCACAATGTAGTTTTAACAGATGGGAAGATCACTCAGCACCCACAAAATTTTCAGAGTTGATAAAAAAATAGGTTTTGACATGTTATTCCATTAAATAAAATAGCATTTATACCTCTTTGGCCTAATCTGCATTATTGTCACCCCAGTAACTGTATCACCATGGAGTACCGTGTGGATGATTGGTGCGGGCCCACGCCATCTCGGAAGACAGCTGGGATGGACATTCAATACGCCACTGAATCAGAAATTTAGAAGAAATTTGAAAATCAGAAGAGAATACTAATTCTATAATATGCATAAGCACATAGTGACCAATTTATTTATTTGATTTATATACCACCCATCTGGCAGCCAAGGCCACTCTGGGCAGTTTACAACAAATAAGAAAAAAACAGCAGAGTAACAAAATAGCAAAATTAATACACAATACAAAACTTATAATACAATAAACACAATTAAAAGTGTAGAGAAATAAAAACATGCAACATGGCAGTATGATAAAAGTTATATTATTGGACATGATTGTATCAGAGTATAGTTAGTTCAGGGAAGGCCTGTCTAAATAGTCAGGTTCTTAGTAGCTTTCTGAATGTGCCCAGTGAAGGGGGAAGGCGGACTGCGGGCGGAAGAGAGTTCCACAGTTGCGGAGGTTCCGTTAAAAAGGCCAGATTTCCGGTGGTTGTTTTCCAGGCCTCTCTCGGGGTCAGGCCTCTCAGCCGCCCTGCCTGCAATGATCTTATAGGATGGGCAGACCTAACCGGAAGGAGGCGCTCAGCCAGATATTGAGGTTCCAAACCATTTAGGGCCTTATAGGTTAGTAGCATCCCCTTGAAACTGGTACGGAAGCGAACAGGTAGCCAGTGTAAGGCGGCCAGGGTGGGGGATATACGTTGATATTTTCTAACCCCACTCAGAAGTCTCAACACCGCATTCTGGACCCGTTGCAGTCTCTGTAGCAGTTCCAAGGGCAGCCCCACATAGAGGACATTACAATAGTCTAATCTCGAGATTACCAGCACATGGACCAGCGTGGTGAGGGACCTGGTGTCAAGGTAAGGACGTAGCTGGGTGATCAGCTTTAGGTGGAAATAAGCTGACCGGACCACAGACACTATTTGAGATGTCACTGATAGCGATGGGTCCAAAATCATGCCCAAGCTATGAACCTCATCGTTCATGGAAACAGTGTCCCCCCCCCAAAAAAAAAGATAAGGAGGCACCCAGACAACAGACAACAGAGGCCCCCACCCACAGGATATCCATCTTCTCCGGGTTCAGTCTCAGTCTGTTTTCCCTCATCCATCCCGGCACCGCATCCAGGCAGCACTCAAGGGACGGGACAGCATCCACTGCAGAAGGATGGAAGGGGAGATAGAGCTGGGTGTCATCTGCGTATTGGTGACACAAAGCTCCAAAACTCCTGATGACATCCCCCAGCGGCCTCATGTCGATATTAAATAGCATTGGGAAGATGACCGACCCCTGCGGGACTCCACAACGGAGAGTCAACGGAGCGGACATCTCCGCAAGCTGAACTCTGAGGACGGTCCTCCAGGAAGGATCTGAGCCAGGGCAAAGCCTGAGCATCAACCCCCAACCCCGAGAGCCTCCCCAGGAGGGTACCTGGGGTATCAAAGGTGGTATCAGTGGTATCAAAGGCCACTGAGGGGTCGAGGAGAACCAGCAAGGACACTTTGCCCCTATTGGCCTCCCTCAAGAGGTCATCTTGCAGGGTGACCAATGTTGTCTCCGTGCCATGATGCGGCCTGAACACAGACTGGAATGGATCAAGGGCATCAGTCTCCTCCAGGAGAGCATGAAGTTGGTTGGCCACCACTCTCTCTATCAGCTTGCCAATAAAGGGGATATTGGCAACTGGACGATAGTTGTTAATATCATCAGCCGCCAAGTTGGTTTTTTTCCAGATAGGCCAACCCCTTTTTAAATAGGCATCTTAACATTCAGTAAAGTTGTTGCAAATATATACTGCTCAATTATGGTCCCTTTTCCACTTTATGTACAAATGTATGTTGCCATCAGGGGGGTGCATTTGACTTAAATCACAATTTAAATCATGCTTTATATTTAAAACATTGTGGGTTTTTTTTATTATTTACTGTATTTTTTTTAAAAAAATCCACTTTAAAATGTTTTAATTGTGATTTAAATCAATTTGATTTGAAAATAATTCCCCCCCCCCCCCAAGGCTGGCATTCTGACAATTAACCTTATAAACTGTAGACAGTAGAGAAGCAGAGAACTGAAGGATAAGGAAAGTGGAACAAGAAAACAATCTGAATTTTTTTAAAATTGTTACATAAAACTGAAATTGTAAGATAGAAATGATTTAACACAGTAATAAAGATCCCCCATTTTGTTCACCTTGTGAGAGATTAATAATAAGTTGAATACTTCAGGGAATAGTTCTAGCAGGCTCTACTTCAGGCACCAGTAACTTCATCCCACGCAGCATCCCTCCCCAGTGGTCAGAGACCTTCCACTTATATATTAGCCAAATACTCTGAATTATGTAGATCACACTGAGCATGCTCCAAGACCACAGTCTTACTATGGGAACTTCAAGATGAGGTCCTCATGGAGAAGATGGCCAAATGATGCCACCACACCGACGTCAAAGTGCTCGCACGAGGCAACATCTGGCCAGAAGTGGACAGGGAGTTGAGACTGCTCTGCATAGTTCTTGACAGGCAGTCCCTTTGGCAGCTGGGGCTGTACAGTCACCACCTCCAGATGGTCTACAAGAGCATTCGGTCTGGGCTCCCTGCAACAGGACATTTTAAAAAAAGAGGTCAAATGGAAGATTTGACACTGCTAAGTTACCACCATGCCAAGATTTGAACCCCACAAGAAAACTTCTTTATACCAAGTCAGATATCTGCTCATCTAAGCCAGTACTGTCTCCTCTAGGGGAGGGAAAATTTAACTCCTGGGGCTAAAACTGGTTGTCTCTCCTTATGTCCTTTCCCTGTAAGATCAATGTTTGGTGATTTCCCAACCTTTGCACAGTGCTCTTCTTCCTCAGTTCTAAAAAAGGTTGAACCTCTAAGGCTTTGTTAAAGATATAGTAAGTTCAAATGCTGGTTGATCCTTTGACGCCACCCACCATCAAAATAAAAACACCCTGAGATTGCTTTTGAAACAGAATGAGGCTCTCACACTGAAAGGTCTGCTTAAACTTGCCTCACATCTCTTAAAGTCTTGGTCACAAAGAAGTCACCAGAGATTACAAGGAGTGAGCCTGTCATTTGTGCACAAAGGATATGCTCTGCTGCTGAACTAGTCTTTTTATTCATACTTCTACTCCCAATCACTCTGGATTCCCATTATTCTGTATCTTGTAAATCATCTATGATGGCTTTCTGCAGACTTATTGCCATATGGTTAAATTACACACTACAAGCCTTTAGTCCTTCAAGAGCCTCCATTACTGGACAAAGTATGTGCACTTGATCGCATACTTTGTCCAGTAATTATTAAGCCCAGAGCACAAACAAGAGTTCCTACTCCTGTCCTCTGAAGACGCCGGCCACAGACAATGGTGAAATGTCAGGAAGAAAAACCTTAAGAACACAGCCAAACAACCCGAAAAGCCTAAGAGAACCATCGGATCCTGGCTGTGAAAGCCTTTGAGAATACAATTATTAAGTTCTTTGCACAATTTTTACATTTGCTGTAGAAGTGCTTCTCATTTGCTATTTCAGATGGCTTTTAAAACTGTTTTCCGTCATACATACAGAGAGGGAGAGAAGCCGCTTGGAGGTTTTTCTCATGCCAGTGTAGGAATTAGATAAATAAATAAATAGATCCTGAGGGTCTCGGGGAAAAGTCCCTGCTGAGGCTGTCAAGATGGAACCAGTGCAGAGCGACTCTAGAAGGGCTTTCCAGGGAAGGGAGATACCGAAGGAGGGATTTTAGGAATGACGCTCCCCCCCCCCCGTGAGTTTTAATGGCCCTGGAGGGATCTGAAGCCAAGCCTGCTGGGTCCTGGTCCGGCCCACGAAGCCTTGCAGCCCCCGGGGGAACCTCCAGCCCCTGAGCCCCTCGGTTCCACAGCAGGGATGGATGGGAACCCGCCTGCTGCCCACGACCCTCGCCCAGCCCACGCAGGGCATTCCGGGCTCTCCGAGAAGCCGGTCCAATTCCCGGGGCTTTCTCCCCCTGCCTTCCCCCCCCCCGCTCAGCCACCCTTCAACCCAACTTCCGCTTGACCTCTGACCCCCACCCACCCACCCCCCTCTTCCCCTTTCTACCCCTGGGCCACAGGACACACCGAGCGGCCTGGAGGGCGCGGAGGGTCTCCACGGAGAAGTCGTCGGTGCCGAAGAAAAGGACCCTCCAGGGCGGCCCTGCTCGCCTCCTGGGCAGCTCCCCGGCCGCCGCCGTCCCGTGAGCCCGCCTCCAGCCGTCCCGCCCGACCCGCCACAACCAGCCCCTCATCGCCCCTCCGCCCGCCTCCTCCTCCTCCTCCTCAGGCGTTCGCGTCGCGCGGCAATGACGTCCAGCGCGCTCGCCCGATTCCGAAGGCACAGTTGCGGGCGGGGAGAGCAGGCGGCGTGGGCAGGGCCTGGAGCCAAACGACGTCCTGGCCGAAGCGTCATCTAGAAACCATGGCAACCGTGTCCATGGCTGCCGACCGCTGGCCGAGTTCCAGGCCTCCTTGCGCTACATTCTCTCCCCACAGCCCTTGCTGTGTTGACACCCGAGTGCCTTGCAGGCAGGAATGCAACCGGGAGAGCTTCCCTGTTTTTAGCTTTAATACTCTGTTTTAATGATGTAAGGCGCCTTGGTCCCTTTCTTAGGAGGAAAGGGCGGTGAAAACCTTTTAAATAAATAAAATAAGTAAATATTCTGTGTTTGTCTGTCTGTCTTTGCTAGTTTTTTTTGAAGGCACAGTGGAGCTCAAGAGACAGGAAAAATAGGAGTGACTGCCTGATTCCAGCTCTTGAGCCTCATTGTTTGAGCCTCCACAGTTTCAGACCTCTGAGGAGGTGCACAACGTGTCCCTCGGCCACAGAAAGATCAAGCTGTGGGTTGGCTGGGACCACGGTGGGCTTTAGAGGACAGTCAGTGGATCTGAAAAACAGTCTCACGGCCTAGCACATTCCAAGACTTTAAAATCATGTCACTTTGAAAATAACAGTCTCCATTTTCTCTGTCTACAAATCCCATTCTCCTTCGGACCATCACATCCTGTTCTGAGGATTGTGAATTTTTTCTCTTTTTTTCCCTTGATAACAGATCAAGACCCAATTCTGTATTTTGGAACAAAATAATATGACGAATGGCCAAAGCTCCAGTGGGAGATCCCCTGGGTAACACTAGTATATATGAAAATATCTCTGTTATGTTCGATCGCAGGCTGTCCATGCGTGTCATGAAAATGGGGAAGAAGGCTAGCGCCAGGATGCATTAATAGCACCATAGGTAGGTGACATGGTCAAATGCTGCGGGATTTGCACTGCTTTTAAAAGGGGTGAAATGTCAAGTCTTTGACTGACCACATGATACAAAACCTGCTTGCAATTGGTCCAGACTTTTCTGCTCCCAAAGTGGCTTTTCCCCCCCTCTGTCACTGGGACCGTCTCCTTTTTCAAGCTGGCATGTAGACCTCTGTTGTTATTTGATTTTCTTTAAAATATTTTACCATGCTCTTCTCCTTCAAAAGCACCCAAGGTGGCTCATATCATTAAAACATAATATTTAAAACTAAAACCAAAAGGTCTACAAAGGCTAAAAAGGATGAAAGAGCACACACTACAAGGTCAACAAAAGTCGCCTGGAAAAGACATTGAAAAGAGAAGGGCACAAACATCCGTTTTAAAATCCCACTCGAGAAACCAGCGAGGGAGGAAAAGCTTGAGTGAAGAGAAAGGCCTTGGCTTGCATCTAGGAGGACAGCAAAGATGGGGCCTGCCTAGCCTCAAGTGGGAGGGAGTTCCAAAGTCCATGGGGTGGAAAAGGTTGGGGACCCCTCCTCTAGCCAGCAGGTCACTAAGGCATGTGTCCCCTTGGCCGGATGAGACCCTCCAAGCTTTCTGGGCAAGCATTGCAACCAGCATGAATGGTAGTGGCATCCGCCCAGATAATGAATATTAATGAGATATATCTGCATGGACCAATGAGAGTGTTCTAGAGGTGGAGTCACCAGAGTCTCTGCAGGAGGAAGAGAGGGAGAGATTAGAGTTTTGATGATGCTGGAATCTGGGTGAGGGAGAGTGGTGGTTGAGGAGGAGGAGGAGGAGGAGAATGGAGGATGTTTGGTTAAGAGTTAACAACTCTGCTTGTACTGTCATCATCTGTAACAATAAACAATGTCTGTTTGGTTCTGAAAGATAAACAGTGTTGATGTCATCAGCCAGTGGGAGCTGAACGACACATAGTGCGAGCCCTTCGCTTGGTGGAACAACCAGGGGCCACGGGGGAACGTGACAATGGTGAACTCCCAAATCAGTCCCGCCACCCATCTATTCCCCCTTTCCCTTCTTTTCAAGTAACCCAGGCAGGGATGATGCTTTTCTGGTGACATCGGGTTTCAATTTAGTTTAAACTAGTTAATGTCCCCAGAGATGAGGTCAGTCCTGCACGCCTTACTTGAGAGCAAGGAAGAGAAGTAACGGATTGGGGTGTGTGTGATTCTATCGGGGTTCTTTCTCAGTTGTGAATCGTGGTGTGCTTTGCAAAACGACTGTTCAGACCTTTGATATTTTGTATTCTGAAACGAGGAAGGACCTTTCCATCATGTTCTTTTTCTATAAAAAGCTTGTTCAGAAATATAGTTGTCTCAGGTTTGACTGGGGGGGAGGATCCTCGGACAGGCTCCTGGGCTGAACCTGGGAAGTTATACCCCGCTTGTCTGCAAACAAGACCTGGCGTGTTTCTTTTGGGCACGTACCCCCTCCCTGGCTCCTCTAGAACCATATCAGGGGGACACTTGCAACGCTTCCCCCACCCTCCAGCACCCACCCCCCACCCTGCCCTGGGACTCTTTTCTGGCCACACGTATCCGCGTTGTGCTCCATTTAGGGGATTTCTGGGACTCATCTGTTGGAGTTCTCCCTCTGCTGCCTGGGCGTCCCCAGGGAAGCAACCTTCTCCTGGGTTCTTGGGTGCACCTCCCCCCCCATATCCCCTTCGCCCTGGAGTCGGAGAGCCCTAGGGGCTGCCAGCCAGGAAAGAATCGGCAGAGGCAGGCCCAGGAAGGAGTAGCGGCCAAGAGGCAGGACCAGAGGAAGAGATGGAGCTGGGCACGGGAAGGCTCCTTGTGTTGCAGGAAGGATGAAGAGTGTGAAAGCTTGAACCAAACCAGATTCCCCATGTGAGCACCGATGGCGGTTTGAGACGCAAGACGGGTTGTGAATCAAACCCCAGCCATGCTGAATTGTTCAGTTCTCCAGAGGAGTCAGACCCTTAGAGAAGGACTAGAAATGCTTGGCTGGGACCACCGTGGGTTTTATTTAGAGGACCAGGAGCAGACCTCAGACCCACATATAAGTCAGGAAAGGGCCGGGCAGCCTCTTCTGCTGAGAGGACATCCTGGAACGATGGAAGCCGACTTGGCCTCCCGGGTCTGGTTCCCTGAGAGGCAAAAGCCGCTTGGGCTTTCCTCACGCGTCCCAGAGGGCTTCCTGGGATGGGATGTTGTGGTAAACAGGGGGCAGTAAACAGGCCAGATCATAATGGTTTTAAGGATGATGAAAGCAGCCTGCAGGCCAGCAGCCTTGCCCCCCTTGGCCAGCTCGGGTCATCAAGACATGTCATAGAGGAAAGACAAGCCCTCTGTCCCCCCCTCAAAATTTTCCCTCAGAGTGAATGCGGTCCTGAGCAAAGAGCCATTTTTTTTGCTTAGTTCACTCAAATTATTGTTATTCTTATTCTTATCATTATCATTATTATTCTGATTATTATTATTATTATTCTGATTACTATTATTCTGATTATTATTATTATCAATATTATTATCAATATTATTATCATTATTATTATTATCATTATTATTATTATCATTATTATTATCAGTATCATTATCATTATTATTATTAGCTTAATTATTGATACATCCTATCCATCTGGCAGCCAGGGCCCCTCTGGGGCCAAAGTGGTCCAATATGGAGGGCCACTTAAAAAAAGGTACGTGGGGGGGGCGGAAGGAGGGCGGGAGGGAGGGGGTTCTTTCAGTCTATCCTCCCAGGGCTTGGCTTCCAGGTCCAGCAGGGGGTTGGATTGGATGGTCTCATCAGCCCTTCCAAGCCCACCATCTTAGGACAGATTTGCCAGACTCTGTTCCTTGCGCCTCTTATTTATTTATTTATTTATTTATTTATTTATTTATTTATTTATTTATTTATTGATTTATTTATTCAATTTATATGCCGCCCACACTACCCAGAGGTCTCTGGGCGGCTTACAACTCTCTTATTGGTAACCACCGATCCCATGTTCTCCCTTTCAGAGCTTCAGCATCAGGTTAGCATCCAGCTGCAGGGCCTGGAAGATGCTGATGTGGCTGCCCAAGATCTCCTCCGCGCAGCTGGAGAGAGCAAGACGAAGCTGCTGGTCCCTCTGTTGACCGAAGAGATGCTGAAAGAGGTAAGAGGCAATTTTTCACAATCAACAGCAATTTGTTTGGAAAGTTGTCTTCGGAGTCTTTGGAGCTGCAGAGGAGGGCATCTCGGCAATGGCTTTTATCAATCTTTCCATCGTTCCAGAGGGCAGGTCTGATAGGAGGGGACAGTCTGAAAGGCAGGATCTAACTTTTTTTTTTTAAATAACTTTTATGACATCACAAACAGACACACAAAACAAACAAAAACATATATATATGTGCGGGAGTGTTTTCCATACAATCATACAGTGGTGCCTCGCATAGCGATCGCTCTGATTAGCGATGAAATCACTTTGCAACACATTTTTTGCAGTTGCAAAAGAGATTGCTTTGTGATGTTCCCTATGGGGGAATTTCACTTTGCGATGATCGGTTCCCTGCTTCGGGCACCGATCATCGCAAAGCGGTGATTTTTAAATAGCTGATTGGCAGTATCAAAATGGCTGCTGAGTAAAGAAAATGGCCGCCCGCTGTTTTCTGGGATGGATTCCTTGCTCTACAGCCACCAAAAATGGCCGCGTTATGGAGGAACTTCGCTGACCGGTGAGTTTTAAGCCCATAGGAACGCATTAATCGCGTTTTAATGCGTTTCTATGGGCTTTTTAATATCGCATAGCGACGTTTTCGTTTTGCAGCGATTTCGCTGGAACGAATTAACGTCGGAATTCGAGGCACCACTGTATCCAATATGTAGTCTGACTACATAAACCATATTTCCCTACCAAGATATTTAAACCATATTATATTCTAAAACGGAGAATATAATATGGTTTAAATATCTTAATAGGGCAATATGGTTTATGTAGTCAGACTATATATTGGATATGATTGTATGGAAAACACCTTCCCGCATATATGTTTTTGTTTATTTTGTATGTCTGTTTGTGATGTAATAAAAGTTTTTAATATGTGTGTGTGTATACAGTATATAATATGGTTTAAATATCTTAGTAGGGCAATATGGTTTATGTAGTCAGACTATATATTGGATATGATTGTATGGAAAACACCTTCCCGCATATAGGTTTTTGTTTGTTTTTTATGTCTGTTTGTGATGTAAGAAAAGTTTTTAATATGTGTGTGTGTATCTATAATATGGTTTAAATATCTTAGTAGGGCAATATGGTTTATGTAGTCAGACTATATATTGGATATGATTGTATGGAAAACACCTTCCCGCATATAGGTTTTTGTTTGTTTTTTATGTCTGTTTGTGATGTAATAAAAGTTTTTTAATATGTGTGTGTGTGTATGTGTATGTATGTGTGTATGTGTAAGTATATTTTGTATCAATGCTTCAACTATTAAGTTTAGTAAACACTTTCCTGATTTATAATAATTAACATACATACATTATCTGAAGTATAATCTTACACCTATATTTATCTTTCACTAAGCATTTTCTATTATTATATTTAACATGAAACATTTCAAGTTTAAGAATTATATATTCTTATCTATTACCTATATAGATGAAAGTCCAAAGTTGCTAACAATATATCTTAATATAGTTATTTAAGAAAAAATAAATTTGTAGATTCTTTTCCTGCATCCTTATCAATCCAGTTATACATCAGAGTGTCAATGCTTTTGCAATCAAGAAAAATCAGTATTTTAAAGTGAAAAGAAGAGGAAACGATATCTATATGTGGTTGTAGTGGGTTTTTCAGGCTCTTTGACCGTGTTTTGAAGATTGTTGTTCCTGACGTTTCTCTAGACTCTGTGGCTGGCATCTTCAGAGGACTGGAGTAGGAACTCAGTCCATGCTCTGTTGCTGTTTGCTGGATAGTTGAGCATTTATAGCTGTGGGAACAGCTTTTTGTCCTTTTCAGGAGATAGGTTGATGATGGTGATCAGCGTGGTTTTGTTGTGGATGTATTGTTATGATAAGAGGGAGAGATTATCTGTCACTGTGATTGATGGGTATCTTTAGCTGGTCTTTTTTTGTGCAATGACCCCTGGCTCTCGTGGCTGGGTAGAGTTGGTTGACCTTTTGCAGGCTGTATTTTCCAGTGCTGGGAGCCAAGCCTTATTAAGTTTTATCGACTTTCCTCTTCTTTGTTGAAGCTCTGCTGGTGCTTATGGATTTCAGTGGCTTCCCTGTGCAGTCTAACATAAAGCTTGCTGGGGTTGTCCAGTAGTCCAGTGTTTTGAAATAGAATTTCATGCCCAGTTTGTTTTAGGGAATGTTCAGCTACTGCTGATTTTTTCCGGTTGTTTTAGTTTGCAGTGTCTCTCATGTTGTTTGATTCTGGTGTGAAAGCTGTGTTTTGTGGTTCCAATATACAGTGGTGCCTCGCATTACGTTAATTCGTTCCAGCAAAATCGCTGTAGAACGAAAATGTCGTTAAGCGAAAATAAAAAAGCCATTGAAACACATTAAAACCTGTTTAATGCGTTCCAATTGGCTAAGAACTCACTGTCCAGCGAAGATCCTCCATAGGGGCGGCCATTTTCAGGTGTCTGTGCAGCGAAAAATGGCTCCTAAACACAGCAGGGAGCCATTCTGAGCATCCGACGGCCATTTTGAAAACCCGACGATCAGCTGATCGTTGGGAAGCGGAAATCGGTTCCCAAAACAGGGAACCGATCATCACGCAGCGAAATTCCCACATTAAAATGTTGTTTTGCGATCGCTGTTGTGATCGCAAAAACCTCGTCGTAATGTGGATTTGTCGTTAAACGGAGCGCCTGTCTTGCGATGCACCACTGTATACCTGTCCACAACTGCAAGGTATCCGGTATATTCCTGCAGTGGTGAGGGGCTTCCTTTTGTCCTTTGCTGACTGTAATATTTGTGGTGGGTCTGAATATTGTTTGTAGGCTGTGTTTTTTCAAAAGTTTCCCCATGCGGTCCATTACCCCTTTGATGTAAGGCAGAAATACTTTATTTGTGGGTGCCTGTTTTTCCTCTTCAGTTTGGTGTTGTTTTCTTGGTTTCATTCTTGGAATAGCCATTCGCCTGTAGGGCCCAATTCAGATGGTTGAGTTCGGTGCTGAGAAATGGAGCTTCACAGTTCCCATTTGCACGGTCTACCAGAGTTTTGATTATGCCTCTTTTTTGTCGTGGGTGGTGGTTGGAGTGTTTGTGTAGGTACCGGTCTCTGTGTGTGGGTTTTCTGTAGACCTTGTGTCCCAATAGGAGGCCAGTTTTGCGTATGACCACGACATCTAAGAAAGGGAGCTGGCCCTCTGTTTCTTTTTCCATGGTGAATTGTATAATTGGGTGCATGCTGTTAAGATGGTTTCGAAATTCTTCCAGTTTTTCTTCACCGTGGTTCCAAATTGCGAAGGTGTCATCCACGTATCGGAACCAGACTGTGGGTGTGAAGGGTGCCGAAGCCAGGGCCTTTTTTTCGAAATGTTCCATGTACGGTCAACCCTCAACTTCTGAACGTCCCTAGATAACGGATTTTTCGATTTACGAACAGCTCCGTTGGCAAAAATTGGCATCGACTTGCGAACAGAGCTCGACCTAGGAACAAGGTCAAGGCTCTGTTCGCAAGTCAATGCCTTTTTTTTTTTTTGCTAACGGAGCCGTTTGTAAATGGCTTCCTGCAAAAAGGCAGGGAGAAAGGGCTGGAACTTCGAATTTCCTGCCCTTTCTCCCTGCCTTTTTGCCTTCAGAGCTCTCACACGGCTCTCTCCGATGTCGGGGGGAAGCCCTTTGAGAGTTCCGAAGCTGCCGATCGCGGCGGCGGGGACCACGAGGGAGGTATCCCAGGGCTTGCCCGCCACCATGGGAGACCTCCCTGGGGGTCCCTGCCGCCACGATCTGCGCCTCCAGAGCTCTCAAAGGGCTTCCTCCGATGTTGGGCCGAAAGCCCTTTGAGAGCTCCGAAGGCAAAAATGCATGGAGAAAGGGCTGGAAATTCGAATTTCCAGCGCTTTCTCCTTGCCTTTTTGCAGGGAGCCATTTATGAACAGCCCCGTAGGCAAAAAAAAAAAAAAAAAAAAAAAAAAAAAAAAAGGCATTGATTTGGAAACAGAGCCTTGACCTTGTTCTCAAAAGGCTTTCCCCCCGAGATCGGAGGAAGCCCTTTGAGACCTCTGAAGCCAAAAAGGCAGGGAGAAAGGCCTGGAAATTCAATTTTCCAGCCCTTTCCCCCTGCTTTTTTGCCTTTTCAAATGCTGGAATGGATTAATTCCGTTCCCATGCATTTCAATGGGAAATGGTACTTCGAGTTACGAACTTTTTGACGTACGAATGTCGTTCCAATACGGATTAAGTTTGTAAGTCGAGGTACCACTGTAGGAGTTTGCTATAACTGGGCTGAGGGGGCTCCCCATGGCCACTTCATCTGTCTGTTCATAGAACTTGTTATCCTACTGAAAGTAGGTGGTTGTTAGGCAGTGTTGGAAAAGGGCCTTGATGTCTTCTCGAAAGATCTGCTGGAGGAGTGTCAGTACGTTGCATGGGTGGGGAAATTATTTAGATTTAACTGGGGTGTGGGGTGAGTTGGCTTGTATATTAGACTCTGGCTACAGTGGAATTTCTATGTTGTACTCAGCTGGGGGGTCTGTCTTTTTTTCTTGGGGGTGGGGCTATATTGCTTGTTGTGTTAGAGTTGGCTCGGGTTGGGTGTCCTGTTACTCGAAAATACAGGGTAGGGGTCGTTTGCAACGAATGTTTAACAAAATGTTTGTTGTTCTTGGTATTTTTTGTGAAACTGATGGTTTTTTAGACGTTTTATGTCATATGAGCATTTAAAGATTGTAATACATGGGATATCTAGCAGAGTAAACACCTTGATAATATGGACTAGGTGCACTGTAATGTTTGGGCACTTGAAATGTACAGAGAGTTGAAAATAGATAACAAATGCAGTGAGGCCTCACTTAGGAAACTGCTCAATTTGACGATGAAATTGCTTAGTGATGACTTTTTCTGAGCCTTTTTGCGCTTCATTTAACGATGGTCCCTATGGGCGATTTTTGCTTAGCGATGGTTGGGACCATGATTCGCATAATGATTAAATTTTGGGTCACCTGATTAGCATAACGATGGTTTAAACAGCCTCATGTTTGCTGTTTTTAAAATGTTTTTAAGTTAAAGTTTACTGTTTAAAATGTTTCAAACAATAAAGTGCACTTAATAAGCCCTTTGTTAAACAAATTTGACTATGTTCTGACTCTTTTTTAATTTGTTGTTGTTCCCCCCCCCATTGAGATGCATTGAATAGGTTTCAATGCATTTCAATTGGGGAACCGTGTTTCACTTAGCGATGTTTCCTATGGCGATTTTTGCTTAAGGATGGCAATTTGTTCCCATTGGAATGGATTATCCGGTTTTCAATGCATTTCAGTGGGAAACCGTGTTTCACTTAGCGATGTTTTCACTTAGCAACAAATTTTTAGGAATGAATTAACATCACTAAGCGAGGCACCACTGTACTAAATGCCGAAGGGGCCAAGGAATGTGGGGTCATGGGTGAGATGTAGCATACTCATCAACCACGGGTGGTCTTGGAAGGATAAGAGTGGGCGGAGTTGGACATAATGTGCCTGACTTAACAACCACAGGTCTTGGAAAATACAGTTGTGATGCAACCTCGATATAAGAGTCTGAACCTGGACATGATAAACCTTTCATGCAAGGATTGCTGATCTCTCGGGAGGGGTACAATATAGAATATTTGATGGTAGGGCAAGGATTATGTAAGATTAAGCAGGTATTTGCATGCTTGTTATCCATTGGGTGGGGAATTTACTGTACTTTATGTAGTGACATGTAATTAGTACGATTCAGAGCATTATGTCTATGATGATATGCATGGGGCAAAAACATCTATGCACGATATACATGGGGCATAAGATTACATTATTTTAGGACTAATAATGGGGATTATACATATATGTATGCGTGCTTTTTTACTCTTTCAGCAATGGGGGTGGGGGGGTACCGGACGATAGGAAACGGATGAGGGCAAGCCTGGGGAACAGATTTGTTTTGGTGCTTACTAGTAATATTTAGTCAGTGGTGTAAGACAAAAGATAGTTTAGTTAAAATATTGGCTTTGGGGGGCAGGGTTGGGTTTGGTCGCTGTCGGCCGGAAGGATTGTGCACGCTGGGCCATTTGACCAGCACTTCTAGCCAGGGTCGGATCATGGAATCAATCCAGAGTTTAGGAAAGTTAGTATCTTTTTCTGAAGATGACAGTTCTGAGAAACCCCCAGTCGCCCTCGTTACCAGCCCGGCTGGATGGGAGATTCTGGCCACGGACAGCCAAAACATTCCTGACCTCTGGATTCATTGGTTCCCCGAAAGCCCATCCCCCATTTCAAGTTTGCAAGGGGATAAAGAAGGAAGTAATGATGCCTCAACCTGATCTGCTTGTTTAGGGAGCTCCGGAGGAACGCAGCAAGAGAGCCAGCAACCTCCTTCTGTCTTTGGCCAAAGGCCACTTCCATGAGGTCATGGGATACCTCCAGAACATCTTAAAGGAGGTGGACACGCCGCCCCACCCCATGCTGCTGAAGACCCTGGAGAACTTCAGCTCTCGCTACGGTCTGCACCTCTCGAGTTTTTCTTCCATGGTTGTGGGTTTTGATGTCCTCCTTTCCCAGATGGCTTGCGGGGAGGGGGATTGGGGGAGGACTAGTGAACTGAAGAAGCTGGACCAAAGGTGCCAAATTCATGAGACCTCCATTAAAATTAGAAGTGGGAAGGGACCCCCTTTTCCCCAACTGCACAATGTCCGACTAATTGCAGGAAAGCCCACCCTTTCCCCAGTGTTCCTTGTTTGTTCTTGAATCCCTGGTAGAGGGTGGTGTCTTTTCTGCCGGACCCCCTCGCCTTGCTGTTTTCCCTGCTTCTACCTTGGGTCTCAAAAAAGACTCGCCCAAGCTTGCCCCGGAGTGATGTTGACACTGAGCTGTAGCAGAAAGCGGCTACAGCGTGATCCTCCTCCTCAGAATGCCCGTTGCCTTCCCTCGAAGGAGTGTTTGGGTTGTGCCTCTTAAGCTTCCTGCTGGGCTTCACTACCCTGTTTGATTTCTTCCCCATCACATCTTGATGGAAATGAATGAGTAGATCATGGTGTGGGTCTTTTTCTCCTTTTGCAGCTCTCCGGACCGTGCCCTACATCATTACCAGCTTCCTTTACCTTCAGGTCATCCTGATCCTTGACCTGGGAAGCCGAGAGAAGGTGGCCATCTGTTCTGGTGAGTGGGAAAGCGGATCTCTTCCTCGGGAGTTGGCCTAAGAGTCCTCCCCATTCCTATCCGTCTGACGGCCTTTCTAGACGGAGCCCCTCTTCTCCTTAAAGTACAGACTTCTGTGCCTAGGTCATTGGCATATTCCCCACCATCCCATCTTCCCGTCTTCTTCCCGTCTTGCGTTTCCCGGTGACTTTCCTGAGACTTGCTCCAGCTTTTGAAGAGACAAACGGCTTTCTTCAAGGGCAGAGAAATGGATTGTTCAGTTTAACCCCAAGTGTTAGAAGGGGAGGAGACCAAAAGCAACACACGAGGTGCAAGGGGCAAGTAGAGCAGGTCGAGCGAGGCTTCTGCAAAAGAAAGCCAAGCGGGTTTGGGAAAGGAGCAATGGGGAAGGATCCGGTCCATTTCCCCTAAGGGTCAAACCCTGTCCGCCTGCTAGAAGCTCCATGTCTCTGACCCCAGGGAAGGTCCTCAGGGGTCAGGCTTTCACCTTCGTCCTCTTCTTTCACAGCTGTGGAGAAAATGTGTGTCTCCGTCGCCCACTATTATAAGAACTGGAGGCTGTGCCACTACCCTCGGGAGGCGGAGTCCAGCTTTTGCCGTCCCCTCCTGTCCATCTACCAGCGGCTGAGTGGATACTGGCAGCAGGAGGAGGACAGAAATGTAAGCAAACTCATTTTTATTTCAATTTGGGTGAGTTCCCGGTTGCATCAGGTAGAAGGAGTCGTGCCAGCCTGGGAGAGGGGAGTCTTTTTTCGTTCTCGCTGCTCCCTGCACAGGAAGAGGCTCGTGTCTCTGACACGAAAGCGCTTCCCTTGCCTTGGCTCTGGTCAGGAAGGGCCAAGGAAGGGGGAGCAGCGCCTTCCCTCTGACTCAAAGCCAATCGGGAGGGAAGGCGAGACGTAGTGCCCTCACTCGGAATAGTTGCTGGGGAAGGAGCTGCAATGCAAAGATTGCTCTTCCATTGGGCGGAGGGAGGGCAACCTTGATTCTCCCCTCCCAGTGATGCCTTGCAAAAAAAGAATGAAAAAGATACACAGCCCCTCTTTTGCTCCTGTGTTGGTCATCGTGAAGCGTCCGGATGATGGGCTGCTTTGCCCGGTGACTGCACAGCTGGGAAGAATCCTGTCTGTCCAGAGTGCCGGGATCTTACGGTCAGCATTGGTTTCACCTCTGACGAAGGCCAGCCAAGCTTCTCCTGGCTTGGGATGAGATTCCTTCTCCTCTGGGGATGGATCCGTTTCCCTGCATTGATTGAGGGGCCGAACCCTAAGGAGGTTCTTTGCATTTCTTTCTCTTGCAGGTGAGCGAGGCGGCTTTGAAGGCTCGGTGGCCAATGTTGGCCGTTCTCGTTCGGTACCAGCCACAGCAGGACGAAATACTAAGGAAGTTCCCGGATGTCATCAAGGAGAGCAGGATGGTGGATGCTCCCCTCATGGCCAAAGTAAATGGATAGTCATGGGGGAGGCGGGAAGACATTCTTTGGAGACGGGCACGCTCAGGAGGATGATGGCAGAGAGGTGCTCGCCAGGGTCTCCCTGCTTGGGCTTGTCCTGGATCACCAAAGCCAGGCCATCCCTTAAGCTGCCAGAGGCAGCCCTACAGAGGAGAGTGGAGACGCCAGGATTTTTTGGGGGGTGAAGGGGCAGTGAAACGGCTCCAGACCTAGGAAGACGTTAACAGGCCCTGAGCGCAAGGGTTGCGCACGGGGCACCGTAAAGAGCACCACTGTTGCTGGGTGGGAGAGTCAAAAGATTGTAGTCCAACCCCCCCCTCCTGAAAGCCTTTCTGAGCTCTGGGAGAATAGGAAGGGCCCCCTCGCAGGCTTCTCCAGGGCCTTGACCACTGTCCTGCCCAGGAAGCGGTCCTGCTGCTCTTCAGCCCCGGGGGCTCAATTTGCCTGGCTGAGAAAAGGCACACCACCAAACAGACACTGACTTCTCTTCCCCCCCCCCACCGCCCGTGTTTTCTTTTTAGGGACTTTATCTGTTCCTGGAGGGCTGCGTGGACTGTCATCCCCCAAACCTCAAGAAGGTCTTCTGGACTCTTGAGAAGTCCACGTTCAGCAAGGTAAGTTAGAGAAGGCTCTGATGGTGATCCCTCCCACCCAAAACGGAAGCCCCCGTTGGTTGATCTCCACGTGCCCAGGGGGTGCGCTAGAAAGATATCATAAGAGTGGCATCACTACGCGACACTGCCCAGAATCCTCCAGCTGACACAGGGATGTGGAACAGTTTTCACCCCATCCCAGAGCAGCCTGAAAATCATCCCACTCCCCAAGAGCTTTGCTGCTCTCCCTTCTGGTGATCTGGAGATCTCTCCAGCCTCTTTCACGTCATGGAGAGGAAGGGTGGATCCCATCGCCACAAGGAGAACGTCATGAGCTGAGATGAAGACGAGGGCCTAGAGACGTGGGTGCAAGGCAGAAAGGTCTCTCTGGCTTTCCAAGCCAGGAGTAAAAGCAAAGTCTTGCAACCCGACACAGACAAAGTGTGAGGCCCAAACATTGAGGGGATTCAGAGGAAACCATGCAGTCCAGATGGAAAGTGGTTTCCATGCCCAATCAAAAAGAAATGTACTCTTTTTGGACTATAGTAAAAAAGACCATTCTGGCTGTGTGATGTTAGCTCTGTAATCCAAAGGAAAGAGGAGGGAGGGAGGGAGGGAGGAAAAAGAAAAGCATACCAAAAAAAAATAATAATAATTGTCCAAACTCTGGCAATAACAAATCCCTTCCGGGGCCCCAGTGAAATTGCCAGGGAGTCCAAACAGGAGCCACAGCCAGGAGACATCTGCACGACCTGAGTCTGCTCAACAGAGAGAGTAAAGGCCGAGAGAAGGAGGTTCCAGTCCTCAGAAACGTTCCCTGGCAGGAAGCAGGCTCTGGTCTTGCAGAAGGAATGGCCGGTGGGACCAGGAGCTCTCCTCCCAAGGCGCTTTTAGGGGCTTCCAGATCCCGCCTCAAATGGGGTTTCTTCAGCACGGGAGGCAGGCTCGGGGAGGCAACCGACGAGATGACTTTCCTCCCTTTTTTTGCCAGGCGAGGGAAGCGACCCTGTTCTTCCTGAAGGAGCTCCTGAGCTCCCCGAAGGTCGAGGGATGTCTGGAATGGGAGATGGTCACCTACCTCTTCCGTCAGGTCGCCGTTCGTACCAGTCAAGGGGTAAGTCAGCGCGAAAGAGCCCCGAGAGATCCTTCCTCTGGCAGGGACGAGGCGACTCGGGGACCCCTTCCAAGGCCATCGGGAGGCCTCTCTGGGCCTGCCTGTCTCGTGAGCGCCTGCCTTCTGCCATTCCAAAAGACGTTTCCCAAGCTCTGGGCTCTAGTAGGCGTCCCATCATCCCTCCATCATCAGGAGTGCACTGGTTGGAAACGTTGTGCAGGGGTGGGTGTGCAGTCGATCCCCTCTTGGAATCGGCTGGGTGGGGAAGAGGCCCTCCCATCTGTGTGTGCGTTTGTGTGTCCGAGTCCCTCCTTTTCGTTCCAGCCTTGGCTGGGTTGCACCTTGGCACAGGGGCACCTCCTCCGGGTGCTGCCACCACCGTCTGGCTCAAACGCTTCCGAGGTGCGCAAGCTTTGTGCTTGTGTCACTCCCCGTGGGTGAAGGGGCGCTTTTTGGGAGGGGGGGGCCTTTTCTCTGGAGACGGTTCTCGTTTCCTGACCTTGCTGTTTCTGTGGTTCTTGTGTGTCTGTGTACGGCAGGTCAGAGACAGTGCCAGAGGCCTGATGCCAAGGGAAGCCAATGTCCAGGACTTATCCATCGAGGTCCTGGAGCACGTCAACACTTCGGCCACCGGGATGTTTAAAGTGAGTGGCTTGGGTGCATTTGCTCTTCAGAAGACTGGAGGAGTTTCACCCCTCTTCCTACTCGGGATGAGGTCAGGCGGGGAGAGAGCTGGCATTTTAGCCTGGGGGGCGCTTTATGTCCCAGCAGTCCTACGACACTCGGGGAAGAGAACGCCAGCCTGGCCCCAATCTGTGATGCCGAGCGACCCCAGACCGAGGCTGGGCTCTGATTCTCTGATGGTCTCCTCTCTCCTCTTGGCAGGCTCTGTGGCCGAAGCTGTTATCCTTCTTGCTTCCTCCGGAATACACGCCAGCTCTGACCCCGCTCTGCAGATGCCTGAAGGAGTTGGCCCTCCTTCGGCCGGAAGGATCCCTCCTCTTCCTGGGATCCTGCAGAGGAGGTCAGTTGGTCAGTGGGTTGGTTGGGTACCAAAGGCAGTCCCCTGGGCTTGAACTGTGCATGGCTGGGTGGGATTGGCACTCACCTCTCTTCCCATGGGAAGGAATGGATCCCTCTCTCCTTTGGAGAGGTCATGCCTCGCTGAAGAGGTCTCGGGTGGGTGGGGAGCCTTCCAGGGGCCAATGTCAGACATATGTCCCAGGAAAACCCAGGCCAGAGCACCCCCAGAGGGGCCAGAGATCAATGTGATAAGATGCAAGGCAGGGCCTCTGGGCTTGAAGGAGGCTCGCCGTTCCTTGAGCCCGGAGGGAAGGGGAATCTTCCTATTTCTCAGTGAAAGCTCAGGCCAAGGGGAGTCCGGGGCGCTCCAGAAAGGAGCAGGCCCACCTCCGCCCCCCCCCCCAGACCTCCATGTCCTTTTGTGGCTTTCCGAAGGAGCCCAGTCTGTTGCTGGAAGGATCCTAGTGACTAGACCTGGGAAGGAGATGAGGAATCGTGGGAAACCTTTCCATGATTCCAGGGTTCCCATCACTAACGTCCTCCCCCCCCCTCGACCCCTGTTCTTCTCCTTTTAGTAAAGCTCCCAAGTCCGCAAGAAGTCTTCGGACGGCTTCTGGTGAGCAATGCTTAGAAAAAGCATCTACGTTTTTGTCTTGGGGGGTGGGTGGGAGGAGAGTATGGAGGTGAAAGGTCCTCTCAGTTCCTTGACCTCCCATTTCCCAGAGTGTGTGGTGGCTTCTCGGTGCAGGGATTCCAAAAGAGAGGTATTGCAGAAACCTCTTCGGCCCAGTACGCTGGCTGGGGAGCTGAGTGGGAGACCCTTCTGGCCATCCCGTAGCAAAGTGCTCCCCCTCCCCCCCTTTGAAAGGAGATGTCGTTGCCTTCTTCATTGCAGAAAATTAGTTAAAGGTGGGCTAACGAGAAATGTAGGAAGAAAGGAACTCCCTGAAGGATCGGAAAGTTCCTTGAGCTGCAATATTGTTAGCTGGCTTCATGACAACCCAGGGAGAGGCAAAATGCAGCCCTCAGCCCTGCTGGGGCCAACCAGCTGCCCCGCTTGTGTAAAAAACTGAAAACGCAACAACCGAAGGGGCCACGAGAGGGAACTAGAGAAGACGTCCCGGTCTTGTTCTGGTCTCTCAGTGAGGAAACCACCCACTTTGCTTTTTTGGGGGGCAGTTTTCTGTGGGATGGTGTCATCTAGTGGAAGGGCTCTCCCGTCCAAATCCAGCGGAGAGACCCAGAATCCTAAGGAAAGCATAAGTTAGGATAGTACCTGCGTAATGCTAGGCACTACTCTGGGCGGTTTATGTAAAAAATAATAATAATTAAGGACAATAAATAGAACATCATCTAAAAGCAACGCATCTCATATAAACCAAGGACATCAAAACCATCCGTACCGCAGTTCATAAATCAGACTAACCAGGCGATGGCACGAAGGGTGGCCTCGTTGCCACCAGAGCCTGACGAGAGGATGCCCTCCGAGGCTTCAGGGAGCAGCCTTGCTTTGAGCATCCTCTTCAAGGCCGGGATGTTGCCCAGCACAGGACCCCCCCCCCGTATAGAAAATGGACCGAGCAGAGAAGGCGCCAACGGGCCACTGGGACCCCCCTCCTCTCGGGAGGGCGATTGCCTGCCTATTTCCAGGAGAGAAACTGCTCCTGAATCTGAGCCGCTGGCAGTTAGAGATGGACGGGTGAGTCCTGGCTTCTCCTTCGGGGGCCCTCCTTTC
Organism: Pogona vitticeps; assembly: GCF_051106095.1. Lineage (NCBI taxonomy): Eukaryota > Metazoa > Chordata > Lepidosauria > Squamata > Agamidae > Pogona > Pogona vitticeps. Next base: position 8,375,586 of record NC_135794.1, on the reverse strand, counting down.
TCATGTCTCCTCTCCTGCCAACAGGTATTGTCCTCCTCCGGGAGCCAAAGAGGCTTCTGGGCCCTCCAGCTTCTGCACGCCCTGCGAGCTGACATCCACGAGGCCATCGTTCATCTGTGGGCGCAGCAAATCCCAGCGCTTTGGGGGTATTGCCAGGCAGGTAGGTCGCCCGATGGGTGCCTGACAGGAGGATTCATGGTGAAATGCTTTCCCGCCCCCCCGGCCCCTCTCAAAATCTTAAAAGTGCTGCGCTTCACTTTGCAAGCTATCCGAGGAATAGCGCTGTCTTCCAGAAGGCCCCTTGATCTTGCTTCCATTTTTCTAAAGTTCCTGACATTCGTTTTATCCGTTCACCTGATTTTGGATTTTTTCCTGGACAAATTCAGGAGCACCTAGCAATCCAAAAATAGGTTTGCCTTTTCAGACCTTTTGCCCCAGTTCTGAAGTGCTTCCCTAGACAGCCCCCCCCACCTTCCAGGGACGTACACGAAGCAGGTGGACCTCTATATAGGTTCTGGCAGGCATGGGTGGCTTAAAGTCTCTGAGCAGTTTTCAAATTCATAAAGGAAACAGTAAGGAAATAGTTATGTTACTTTTGTAACATACATTCATTTTCTGTTTGTATTTTTACATGGATTCTATTAACATGTCAGAGAACTTTAGTCATTTTGGTGATGTCGAAACATTGTAATGCTCTCTCTATATATTGAATCTATATGTAAAGATCACGATTTTTACTACTAGGGTACACACAAAAACAGGGCACAGACAATAAAAACAGGACTGATTTTCCTACCATTTGGTACTTGAAAGATTGTGAAAAATGTCTACCCCTTGTGCATGACACACCTAGAGTGTGAAAGTCATGTGTTCCAAGTGATGATGTTGACCATCCTTGGCTAGTTTGAGGGATAGTAAGGAAATGTTATTCTTGTGAAATAGCGCCACAATTGGTAAACAGCATCACTTTTGCCTCCTTTTTTCACATGTAGCCAATTATATTTAGAGCTGCCTTTCAAAATCCTGCCTGGGGGTCTCTAAGAGGGAGGTTTTTGCCTATTTGTAAGAGTACGTTAGTAGGACGTTCCTCTTTAAACAGTGAGGGATGACCAACAGATTCCATTTCAAGAAGTCATGGCTCAAGTACTACTCTTGAAAAATACGGTCCCAAACTCTACACCACACCCACACCCACCCACACCCGTCCCAATTGAGTTGGTACAACGATGTCCTCTTTTCCTTCCAGAAAGCAGTAGAGGAAGCCAACCTGAGTGGCAGCAGAAGCTTCTGCAGGTGAGGTTCTGCTCGTCCTCGACCAGGAACTGGCTGGAGGGAGAAGAGGGATGTCTTCGACAGAGCAGGCTGGGGGCGGGGGGGGGTTCTCCTGGACTCTGGTCCATTAGCCTGAGGGGCAAAAAGGAAGAGCCTGTGAAGTCAGATGCCCTGGGTAGCAAATGGGAAGAAGGGCAGACAGGTGTAGATGATGTAGGACACAGCGGAGAACCGTCCTCCCTCAGTGTTTGACTCAGAGACCAAGCTGGTCCATTTTGGCTCTCCAGTTTGGCAGCCTATTGGCTTTAGACTAGGTGAAGAGAGTGCTTAGCTCCTTTTCCCCTCAGCTCCGGTGGGAAGTCATAGTCTCCATTCCTTTAAGAAGTGATTTTCCAAGGACATTTTTAAGGCATTTGGGCAGGGGAAAGGGCAGGAGTGGAGTCTTAGGAGCAGACGCCGAGGCCCTCGTGAACCAAATGTCTGGATTCATTCATGCTCTCCTCCTTAGTTCCTGAGGAGGTCCCTGAAGACCATGGAGGACGACAGGTGGACCAAGAACCTGATCTTAGCCCTGGAAGATCAGATGGGCAGCTATGCGGACGGGTCCCTTGAAAAGGTTCGTTCCCCCGTTTCTCGTAAAAACTGCAGTCCTGTGGCCCCTCAGCTTCTCCCCCGAGCGTGGAAAGCTGCTGCAACCTGGGGGAGACCTCAATCCCTCTCAGCCAACATTCTTCCAAAGCAGCTGCTGCAGAACTTAGTGGCGGAAATCCTGTTGCTTCGCCTAGGAAGTCGCCCTGGTGGAGGCCCCTTGAATGGGCGGGGGTGGGATGGGTCAACACCTCCCTCAGGATTCTGTTGCTTCAGTGGGCCTTCTTGAGGGCCACTTTCCACACCAAGCAACCGGATTTCGGCCGGAGTTGTCCAGCCTCTGCTGGACGGCCTCCAGTGAAGGACCGCCGACCCAAAGATCTAGACAGGTGTCCGATTGTTCGACTGAAACCTCCCCCCCGGTCTACCCCTCCTTCTCTTTCAGAGCGTCCTCTATCAAGTCCTGGGCTTGTCACTGGCCTGCTGCGCAGACCGCACGTACGTCCTGCACTGGCTGGAGCGTTTGATTGAGAACGCCAATTATTTGGAAGCAGCCGAGAAAGAGGTGAGTCTCTAGCGAGTCAGGGCAGCCTTCAGAGTTCTGTACCCACCTGGCGTCTCTTTTGTCCTTTGGGGGGTGGGGGCAGTGGCGGCTTCTTAATAGATGGACGCCCTGCTCTTCAACCAAGAAGGTTTTTCTACCTCTCTTAAGTTGAAACCCTCCACTACATTGCAAGGAAGTGAAGAGCACCCGGCTGTGCTAGGATGCCACAGAGTCAGGAACATGACGGTGTGCTAGGGGTGGTCTTCTCTCCCTTCCAAACGGGGAGATCTAATCCAGTTTCTATAATGGCTCACAGATCAAGTCTCAGAAACTGGGCAGGGGCAAACATGGAGATCCTTCTCCACCGAATCACAAGCGGCTTCTCTGGTCGAGTCATTTCTCACAGAAGCATCCCTTCTCCAATCTTTCTCTCTCTCTCGGTCCCCTCTCCCCCCACCCCCCCTTACAGAAAGTTGCCGAAATCCTTTCCTTTGCTGCGATGGACCATTTAGATCTGACCCTGGCCACCTTGGATGACTGCTGTGCTGGCATGGATCTCAAGATGGGGTTGTCTGCCCTCCTCACCCACCATACGGTAAGCCAGTGGACGGGGCCAGCAGGTCGATGCCAACTTTAAAGTAAGCCACCCTGGATTCAACAGGATCTAAAACTGGAGCCTGAGCCTCCTCTGATGCCAGCTATTCATCTTCACATTCCATGGGATCGCTGGCTGCAGAATGAGGAGGTGTGCTCAACTGATGGGATTTACCTAAGTGTTGACATACGACTCAGCAGTGCATTCCGTGGCTGAATTCCTGTTGGGCAGCTCCACCTGCACCTGGGGATGACATCATCATCATTGGTGGCAAATCCCTGCTCATTATGAGCCCATTGCTGCTGCTTGATGGCAATTTCAGGGTGCAGAACCCCAAAATTGCCAAGAGAAGCCTGTCACCAAGCGGCATCTTCTGCGGTCGATTTGTGCACAGAATCATTGTGCCTGCGGAGCTGCTCAACAGGATTTCAGCCCCTGGGCTTCTGCAGATGAGACAGGTGGAGTGCTGGATTGTTTCCAACACCCAAAAACTGAAGTTAAGCATACAATCCTGAAGCATTTTTAATGGTGGAAAGTCAGTCCGCCTTCCCCCACTCACCCCCAGATCACAGGACATAAGTAATTTGATAAAACCAAATCAATCCTGCTGCCATGGCGATCAAAGAAGGGACAGAAGAGGGAAACGGGCAGAGAGAGACAGACAGACAAACAGATGATAAGGTAGCAGTTGCCACCTTGCCAAAACACCCCTTTCTGTTGCCTACTTAGGATTACAAGACTGGCAGGCGAGGGCACCTCATTAAGACCCTGATTCTGGCCTATGCCCGGGTTGCCATCCGGGCCCCCAAAGAGTTCCTGTTGAAGAGTGGGGAGGCAGAGATCCTGAAGAAAGTCCTTGACCTTTACAGGATGAGCTTCCAGGTAAGAAGTAGAAGGGGGTCGGAGGGTTGGATTCTGCTGAAATAGGGCACGGAGGGAGCAGGTCGCTGTGGGGAGGGGTGGGAATGGAAGAGAGGGAGTTCACTGTACTCCAGAAACCAGCCAAAGTGACCTGCCCTAAAATTCAGGTCCCACATTGCAGCTTGTGTGTCTCAGGGTGCTGCCATTAGCCTTTTCTTGCCTCACTGAGAACTGAAGCAGATGAGACGCTTAGCTCCTATTCAGAAGTGGTGCTCCTCAAGTGGTAAAAGATGTCTGGTTGCCATAGTAGCTGACTTCCCTCACCTTCATCCCCTGCATTTTGTAGGTTTTGTTTCATGAGTGGCCACTTTCAGTGCTCATCTTGGATTGTCTAGGCATCTGGCTCTGAGGAAATCTCTTTCTGGGAGTCAAAACAATGAGAAAGAAAGAATGAGAGAGAGAGAGAGAATTGATCTGTCTCTTAAATGCCTGTCTCAATCCCGAAATCTCACTTCCCTCCTTCCTAGCAAGGAAGAGGTGACATCTGCCAAGAAGCATTCAGTTTTGGGCTTTTTCCATTCAGAACCGTTCAAGAAAAATCCAGACCATTGAGGGGGAAACCCCTCTGATGATTCTGCGCCATTTGCATAGCAAAGCCGTTTATCCCCTGGCCCAAGGCCTGTGTCCTTAACATTTTAAACAATAAATTTAAAAAAGGCCAGCTGCCTTTCTAGGCTTGTGCAAAGAGGTCAGTTTCTCCATTTTATTTTTCAGGTCCTGGGAGTCAAAATTGAGAGCCAGGTAAGCTGTCGCAGATCTGAGGGTGTGATCGGGCACCTCCGTGTCCGAATTTTTCCCCTTGAAGTGGAAGCAGGATGGAGGGCCCCTGCTAGGGCCCCTATTCATATGTGGCATTTCCCCTAGTGGAAGCTCTTGTCCTACTATGATGATGATGATGATGATGAGGAGGAGGATGATCAACTCCTCCCCCCACTTGAGGAATCCTAGAGAGATGCCGCCAGACGGCATGAACGGGGGGGGGGGGAGGGCTTGCTATTGTTGTTGCCCTGTCCAGTCGCTTCTGGGTGGCAGCCCTCTTTCCGCTTCCAGAGGGTGGGAGACGTTCACACCAAGCTCACCCTGGAATCCTGGAATCCTGGAGTTGGGAGGCCATCGAGTCCAACCCTCTGCTCGAGGCAGGAATCCGAATCCAAGCAGATCCGAGCGAGGGTTGTCCAGTTGGCTCTTGAAGGCCTCCAGGGTTGACTCCCGCTCGCGACTTCCCAGGGCCAGGCCGCGATCTGAGCCCCGTTCCAAACTCAACCGGCTATAGCATGCTGGCTCTCAGAAGGCGGCAGGGCTGCGAAAGGATCCTCACACGACAAACCCTTTGAGGAGGCTTCTTTCTTGAGGTGGAGGGACCCGAGAGAAATCAGCTTGATAGGCCGACAGAATTCCTTAAAAGGGGTTCCTTCCCACCCCCGTGGAATTCGTGTCTGCTCACTGCAATTTCTGTGGCTGGTGGTTTCGCAGAGTTTTGAACGAAATCCTACCTGACTTTGGGCGAGGCTCTTTGAACCACATCCTTCTCTCGGGTTTGATCTTTTCTGAGAGAGACTCACCACCGTTCGAGGCGAATCTGGTGGGGAGGCAAGAGGAAGCCTTCTCAGGGGCTGCCCCCAAGTTCATGATCTCCCTGCTGAGGGAAGTTAAACAAGCAGATTGTAGACATACATTTGGTACCAGTACCAAAGGAGGAGGATGATGACAATTGGTTTCTTTTAGGCAAGACAGGACACCCACCTGAAGCTGATCTTCTGCGAGAGCGTCGCCAGCATCTGCAAAGCCATCTCTGAAGCCCAGGACGGGAACTTCCAGCTGGGCTGCAAAAAAGAGCTCTTGGAGGCTTTGTTGGTAAGCAACGTGGGGGGGGGTGGGACACCCGAAGGGTCCGGTGGGGTTCCCAGAAAGCCCAGAAGAGGGAGGGGGCGTCTCTTCAGACCCGGGGGGGGGTCTTCCTCATGGCACAAAGGAGACTTTTGGAAGCTCCATGAGGGAGACCCTTCTTGGAGGGCTTCCACCACGAGAGCCCCACCCGCTCTTTGGGGAGGGGTCTCCTTGGGAGCAAAGCGTCCAGCCGGCAGCTCTGCTCAGAACGGTTGTTGCCCCAACACCTCGGGGAATGGCTGTCCGTGGAAAAGACGGGACTCCCCCTCAGGAAAGCACCTCCAACCCCCTTCCGGGCGATTTTAGAAAGCATTTTGGTCGTATCCTCTGTTGAGTGGATGAAACCCTCATCTCTCCTCCCCCTCCTTCTTGTTTTTCCTTCCTTTTTGCTCCTTCCACCACCACCACCACCACGGGGGTCTTCAGGCCTTTCTTGGGACGGAGCGCCTCGAAAACCTGAGAAGCTCCCTTCTCCCAGCAACCATCTCGGCCTTAGTCTCCCTGAGGTAAGTTATCGATAGGCAACGGAGAGGCCAGCTGGGCTAGGGAGGCCTCCCTCAGGGAGCAACTGGTGTGGGGCGGGGGCGGCTCTTCGATGTGACAGGGGGGCTCCCCTGTCAGTGCGTTTGGTTGACGGGCACGAGACGGGCAGGGAAGTGAGCCTGCCAGCTGGCTTCAAGGCCACAGGGTTTCCCTCCAGAGACACAGTCCTCCAAAGCTGCTGTCCTTGCCCTGCCCACTCGCCAATGATTATACAGAGGCAGAGGCAGTCTGATTTCTTGTCACGATGCTCTCACATGTAGATCAGAATGAGAAAGAGCCAGCCTGAGATTTGGGCTGCCTTTCTGCCTGGGACCTTTGTAAACCTCTGTCTGGATTCTCAATCTACCTTCCTTCTGCTAGCCACCTCAAGCCGCGCCTGCCAGTGGAAGCTCTCCGGGAAATGCTGGACGGAGTCATCAAGAGTCTCTTTCTCCTCCCTCCCCTGGAGCGTCTTAAAAGGATAGCATATGATGAACAGGATGCGTCCAACATCGAGGTATGTCAGGCAGGTTTTCTTCTAGGTCTTCCTTTTTAACCTCTGATGGGAGCTTTCCCGAAACATCCTATTGCATAGGAGGATGCAATATAGAAGAGGATAGAAGGCTGAAACGTCGCTTTGCTTTTTTTTTTTTTTTAACCGCCAAGGCCTCTTAAACATCCTAATGTCGTTGTGCGGTCAATGTCTGTTTGTTTCCACTCTTTGCTGGGCCTCGCTTTGCCCACCCCCTGGTTTATGAGGAGCCCATGGCGTCAGGGGAACGGTGTAGCTCTCGGGCCTCACTCCCTGGGTTGTCCTTTCAGCTCATGTACACCAGATCCGTTGAGGCCAGGGGGAAACTCTTCGAGGTCCTCGTTACAGAAGAGCCAACCTCAGAGAGGATTGATGTCATGTTCCAGGTAAGCATAAACCCAAAAGGAAATCCCCTGGATTGGCCATTTACATTCAGTATTGCAGAAACTTTGCCAATTTCATGGTCAAACTATACATTGAGGATAATCTGTAATTACCATATTGTCCGAATTGTCCCCATCAGATCATTTCAGTATTTATATAGGATCAAACTAGATCTGACACGCAGTTGTCCAACTTTCTCTGGAGGGCCTCCAGTGTCGGAGCGCTCGGCCGGCTCCTTGGTTCCATCGTTCAACAGGAATCTGGTTTCCTGTCCCTTGAGTCCATCATCCCCTTACGTGCTGATGCGCTTTGGCATGACTGAGAACCCCTCCTGCCCCTCCTCGGTGTGACCACCTCTCGGCCTTCTTTCCTCGAGGTTAACCATGCCCAGTTTCTTCCGTCTTTCCTCACAGGGCTTGGTTTTCGGTCCCCGGATCACCCTCGTGGCCCTCCTCTCCACCTGTCCCAGCCAGTCTGCATCGCCCAGACTGATCTCTCAGACACGAAAGCTTTCCTCAAGAGTGATGAGGGATGATCCACAACATGTAGATCGGGGGGGAGGGGGAGCCTTCCCTCTCTCTCACCGTTTCCACATTTCACCCACCGGGCCATGAATGATCAGCTGTGTTTCGCAGCCAGATGGGCTACGTGGCTCCCATCCGGCTGAGGGATATCTCAAGGAAAAGCAGGATAGGTTTGTAAAATGAGAAAGGTTTGCCCCTCAGACAGGTCTCATAAACGGGTCTGTGTTCTTGCTTGGCCTCCAGCCGATCGAGCCCTGGTTCCTGGAGTGTGAGGGGAGCCGAGAGAGGGCCCTGCAGGCCAGCTTCCAGGTTCTGGCTCCCTTCCAGGCCAGCTTTCGTCTTCCGGTGAGTCCTCCTCCTCTTCCTCCCGCCTCCTCCTCCTCCTCTTGCTGGCCGACCAGAAGACTCTGTGGGAAGAGTCCCGATATTCAGAAAGGCTCCCCGGAAAGAGGCAAAACTCTCCCTCTCCTTGGTGTCTTTGGACTTGGGCTCCATGACTTTAGACCAGCCTTTCCCAGCCCGGGGGCTTCTCTAGAGTAAGGATTTCATCTTCTCCTGCGTGGGCTCGGCCATCGGATCAGATGGGACAAGCATGAGAGAACTCAGCTTGAGTGTGTCTATAGAATGGAATGCCTTTCTTTCGATGGGTAGAGGCCATTTCTGCTCTGCCGATGTGGTGATATGCATGTCCATCTGGTTCCCTTCCATCCGACGCCCATCAGGCTTCATGCCTTTGGTCTTGGGGTGGGGTGGGTGTGCATTTTCGGAGTGAAGGAAATCATTGATGGTGTCCAAGAAACGAGCAATGAATGGTTTCCTTCTCAATCAGCACCAAAGAGCAGAAGTGACTTTGCAGAACAGACGTCTCAGAGGAGACGAGAGTCTGGCGACCGCCCTGGGTCTCCACTAGGACTGTCTTCTCCTCGATTGACACTCACTCCCCTCCCGGTAGCACCTCCCACAGCAGGGGCTGTACAGCCAGGTGGGCTCACCTTGGACCCGGGCTGGCTGTGGCTTTCCTCCCCGCTTCTCCCTTCTCTTCCCACCTATGCCAGCCTGATGTGTCCCAAGCCTGGACAAGAAGGCGGCCCCAAGGGCTGTGGGCAGGCCTGATCCAGAGCTCCTCTCCCCTCTGGGACGATGCAGACGAGCTTGCTCGGTTTGGGGACTGGCCTTCCAAAGGCAAGGAGGGTTCCCTTGGAAGTTGGCTTTCGCAAACACAGGAAGGCCACCTCCTTCGCCTCTTGGCAAGATGAACATGCGATTCGCGTCAATGACTAGGCTCTCTGTAAGGTCTGTTTCAGGCCTCCGAGAATCCCTTCTGCTGCAGATCTTGGAGGAGAGGTTGGTTCTGCAAATCCTCAGGCCTTCCAAGGCCATTTCAATCGGTTTTATTCTCTTCTTGGTAGGACGGAGAGAATTTCAAAGGTTACGGTTTTGCGGTATCCTTCCTAGCCCCTTACATCCTGGAGAACTCCATCGCATGCCGGCAATGGGCAGCCAAGTGCATAGGCTGCCTGATTCATATTCAAGGTGAGAATGCGTGTGTGGAGGGAGATGGGATCAAGGGCTTCAAGGCCAATCAATGGGTGCCTTCACTCTGTGACCGCTAGCGTTCTTGGAGTGACTCTGTCTGGAGGTGAACCTGGATGGATGTAGGACCCCGGGAAACCTCTTTCCAGCTGAGATGGACCCCACTTACAAACGGACAAGGGGATTATCCTCAGGGGAGGCAGAAGGTGCTCCTTCAAGGCGTCAGATCCCAAGGGTGAAAAACGCTGCCCGTTCGAGGTGGCTTCATCCCCAAGCCTGCAAATCAGGGCTTAGAAAATGACGAGGATGACCTTCAAACCATTTGGTTTAGCCATTAGAGGACACCAAGAATCCCAGGTTGACCCATGTTAGTTTTAACAATGAGGGACCCTGTGGGTGTGAATTCCACTTTGAGCCCTTTTTGGTTCTTTCCAGTGACGTTTTATGTGTCACCAATTCATGACTTTAGGAGTCCAACACCAAAGGAAAGAGAGAGGTGGCCGGACAAGGCAGGGAAGCAGTGGCGGACAGTGGGAAGGGAAGGGGCAGGCTGGGGTGGGGTGACATGGAGTAGGAAGTTGGTTAAATCGGGCAAAATCAGTTGATTCCGAAAACTTTGAGTCCTCCAGTTTAGACGACCCCGAACCAACCCGAACTAGCAAGTCAGCGATTTTTTTTTTCCTGGTCTACTTCTCTGTTTGTTCCTTTCTTTAGTCAACATTCCTTTCCCAGATTTGTGACCCTGACTTTCAGTTAATATTGTGGCCCACATTTTGGGCCCGATTTGTCATACATTGTTTAACTATTTCATCTTGCGTTTTGAATTCTGGTAGATAACGATACCACATTTTAATCCGTTTTTCCCTTACATTCAGAAGAAGTAACTTATGCGGTTTTCCTTACAAAAAACGACTGCTTTATCGCTTGTACATCTTGAGTCTCTTTGTGTTTTTGCCCACCAATCAAGTATTGTGCCTTGTTCTTCTAGTTCTTCCCTTACTCTCACACTTAAGGCCGCTTTTAACAAACCTCTAAATCTCAATAGAGTTTCTTTTTCCCCATTAATGTGGGTTGTGTGAATGCTTCTGTGGGTGAGACCCATTCAGGAACTTTCTGGTCCTTTTCTTCCCGGATCTTGGTCCATACCCAGTTTAAAGCTTTCCTTATCAGATGGTTCTTCAATGGTTTATCGTCTTTTGCTTTTTGATACCCTAGGAAGGTGGTGCCATCCTAGATTTAAATCATGTCCTTCTGATTTCTATCTTCTGTCAGTTTCTAAAGCAGTCCATTTCTTTATCTAAACGAGAGCACAGGCTTTATAACATGATTCACCCTCTTTTCTTTCCAGGCGGATCGAGAATCACGGAGGCGGAAGAAAAAGAGATGACGTCTGCCCTCTGTGATCTCCAGGCAGAAGTCCCCACTGATCTGTCTGGGGCTTGGGCCAGACTGGCTAAGGTGATTCCCTTGATCGGGTGGGAATCTCCCGAGCGCCTGGGTCACATCCACCTCCCGAATCGGTTGGAGTCCTGTTTTCTCAGCGAGCCGAGTCAATGGCCAGGCTCATTGAGATTGCCTTCATCTCTGAGAGGAGGTGCCTGGGTATGAAATCCGGGTGGCCTGAGCCGTCCTGTGTCCTCGCGGAGAGGCTCCAGTCCTTGTCCAACTCCAAGCCCACATTGGGGCCTTTCCGGTTCTCTAGGGGAACCTGCTGGAGTCCACGGGGAAGTGCCAAGGCCACCTTGTTTTGGAAGAAAGAGCAAGATGCAGAGAATTCTTGCAATCCCTGGGCAAAATCCTTGGGCAGGACTCTTTGGAAAAGCATAGAGCTGCTCATCCTTGGTCTGGCAGGAAATCTCACTGGTGAAGGAGAAGGTCTGAGCTATAGAAAAAGCTTGTCCTTTCTTTTTTTGGCAGGTGGTCAGCATCCATCTCGCGAAGGATCAGCTGTTGGACTTCACCGAAGCCATCCTGGAAGACCTCGTGTCAGGGATCCCCAGCTATGCCAGGGCTGCTGGTTCCTGGTTGCTCGCCAACCTCCAAAACCACGGGGAGGCCATGAAGAGCAAGGTAGCCATTTGCCAGAAACCCTCCTTTTCTCTAGGCAGGAGATGCAGAAGTCAGAAAGAGATCTCCACCTGCATCTTTTCAGCTTTGCCCAAAGGATGCTGAAGTTCCTTTTGTAAACTTCTGACATTCTGCAGAATCCAGAATTTCTCAGCCAGCAGAGCCATGGCCCCCTCGGGTGGGGGATTCTGGGTGCTGTAGTCCAAAAAAGGCCCTTTTCGTCTCCTATTCATCCCCGTTGTTTTCTATAGGTTGGGCTTTCATCTGGACAAAGGGGTCTTGAGACGACCTTTCTGGCCACATCCAGACGTGGGCCCAGCTCTATAAACCACGTGGGCTGTCACCTCAACCCGGGGGGGGGCAGGGGCAAGGGGGCGCTGCTGTGGTCGTGAGCTCACTGGAGGCCCCAATAGATGGGCTTCCGTTCCAAGTCACTTCAGCCAAGCTAAGACTTGCTCAAATGAGAACGGTGTCCTTTCAGGGGGGGGAAGAGTAATCTTGTCCTTCTGATTGCTAAATAGAATAATAAAGAAATAAAACCATTCTTCACTGAAACATTGCTTTTATGATGAAATAATCCAGAGGATTAGCTTTACTAGAGCAAATCTGAGCCAGCGATCCCCGTCTTGCTCCTTTCAGGTGCCCGAGCTCCTCGATACTTTCTGCAGCCACCTGCCGATCATCACTCAGGGAGGCATGGAGGAGGTCCTGCTGGAGGCGGTCTGCATCATGGCCCGCTCCCACCTGGACACAGTCTTGGGCCACCTCCTCCGCCGAAGCCTCCCCTTGGACAGGTGGGTGCTGGAGGGAAAAGACGGCTTTCTGTCCTTGGAGGAAGAGGCTTCTTTCTTCTCGGTCAGGCCCCGGTCCCTTAACTGGGGCGCTTAGATCGAAAGGACGGATGCAGTCCTGGTGGGAGACCCCACACAAGGTTTCTCCTTGCCCTGTGAGAAATTGGTTTCTCACTGCCGGGCGGTGCAGACCCACCAGGGGCTTCTTCTGAAGGCCAAGTCCAGGCTCAGGCCATCTCTGCAACTCCCACCTTCTCTCCTTATAGCGAGACTGGCAAGCTGTGGAGGTCTTTCGATCGAGACCCATCCCTGGCTGTGCGAGTCCTGGCCAAGCTGACGTCGTGTGTGAACCAGCCCTCCATCCTCGGATCAACAACCAGCTCTAGCATTGATGAAAGCCAGGACTATGCGGAGGAAGAACCGCTCAAAGTACGCTCCAAGGGACACGGGATGGCCCATCCTTTGAGACCACGTTGGGAAAACCGTCTCGGCTGTTCTGCTCTGAGAGCCGCTGAAATGGGTGGCTCCAAGGAGGCCAGAACCCTTGCCTTGGGGAGGAGGGGAGGATCTGAGACCCCCAGTAACACCTGGTCTCTCTTCTCCCCCCCCCACCCCCCGTTCCTTTCCTCTTCCTCCCCTCTTCAGGCCACCTGTGCGATCTTTGAGGTCCTCTCAGGACTGCCCTCTGAGGTGGATCTCCAGAAGGTGTTCCCGGCGCTCCTGTTCACCCTCCTGTGGCAGGTCAGCCAAACCCTGGGGCAGAAGATGCCCCCGTGTGAGGGTCGCCGCAGGCTGTTCCTGAGGGAGCAGCACCTGACGCCCGGGAACCCTTGCAGGTAACGTCCCCTCCCTTGGGCAGGCTTGGGAAACCTGCAAGCCTGAGGGGAGGATTTTTTGGGAGGGGCGGAGGCGGTCTTTCTGCATGGGGGAAGTGTGCCCACGTCTTACGTGCAGCAAGGAATGGCCCCATCCCACGAACCTCTGCCCGAGTCCCCTTCTGGGCCGAAGGCGGCATCCTCTCCCGGCCGCGTTGAGGTCTTTGCCAGCCCTGCTCCTGGAATTTCCCCGCTTCTTCTTCTTCTTCGGAGGGGGGGGGGGCGATTCTGAGGCCCTCTCTGGGTCCTTTCCTTCTGCAGCCTCTCTGTGGACACCCTGAAGGCTCTGGTCGTGAAGGGGACACCAATTGCATCCCAGGAGGAGATCAAGACGGCAGACTTCTGGGCCTTCCTCGGGGATCCTCGGACCCACCCTGAGGGCCTTTGCCAGTTGACCAAGTAAGTGACTTACGAATAGCCGAAGGAGAGGAAAGGGCTCCAGGGCTGGTGAGATTCTGGGAGGTGGAGCCCAGGAGACACAGGTTTTCTTTCCCTGCGATGGCTGGTCGTCCAGGTGGCTGTAGAATGGCCTCCAGCCTGGATCATCGGCCACACTGGATCATGAGAAGCAAAGGAGGGAGAGTGGGGTTGCCCCACGTCTGGCGTAGGGGCTTCCCAAGAAGCATCCCTAGTCCCCTGTGGGAAACGGAGTCCTGCCATTTCCCCTCCTGCTCCCCTGATGACAGAAAGGCAGGGGTGGTGGCACCCCCAGAAGCTCATCCCATCCAAGGTGCTCCCCACCTCCCCTCCTTCTCCCTCTGTTGGGAAATCGAAACCTGGAGGGAGGGAGAGAGGGAGGGAAGGAGAAGGGAAGGGAAGGGAAGGGAAGGGAAGGGAAGGGAAGGGAAGGGAAGGGAAGGGAAGGAGAAGGGAAGGGAAGGGAAGGGAAGGGAAGGGAAGCAAGCAAGCAAGCTAGTTCTTTGTTCATTGGCTTTCAGCTTCTGCTCCTCTTTTTCATTCTGTTGGTACTTGTGCTCAGGTGAGAGGTGTAGCGAGGAGGAAGAACGAGTTTAATTGAAGTCAATAGATTTTGTGTTCCTTTGGGTTCTCCAGGTCTGCTCACGCTCTGGCTCATAAATATGGAGGGTTACAGTTCTTCATCTCCTGCTGTTCAGCTCTACCAGTCTCCCTGCCTCTATGTCTGCCCAAATCTGTTTTCTCCCTCCCATTCTCGCACTTGTGGGGCGCTTTTCATGCACGCATCCGGCCACCCTTCCTGCATTCCAGGGCGACCTGCACCCACAACTCCTCCCACGGAGGGCAACCTCTCCCTGCCTCAAGTCCAATTGGCCCGGCTCCTTCCCTGGGCAGCAGTTGTGGAAGCTGGTCTTCTCCTTGACGGTTCCCTTGTTCATCCTCTCTCCCAGGTGCTTGCTGGAGAACGGCTTGCTGAAAGACCAGGTCATCCAGGACGTCCTCCCCTGGATGGATGCCAGCTCAGAAAAGCTGCGGCTCGCAGGAACCGCTCTCTTCACAGAGGTGAGAGCCAGGGGTTGGGGCACTGGGGGGGGGATCTGGGGCTGTTTTCTGGTTCTGTACTTGCCCACGGAGCTAAGCAGATCCTTGTGGAAGGCAGAGGTCTCCTCCCTCAGCTGAGAACATTGGACTTGCCCTAGATGAAACGGGCAAGAAATATATGGCACCGCATGGAACGAGGAGGAAGAAACTGTCCTTTCTTGCACACACAAATGAGGCCAGATTTACGTCCCTCTTTGAAACTCCGAGTCCCTTGATTCTGGCAGGGTCAGAAGGCTGAGCTCCGGAGGCCGAAGGGCCCAGGGACGCAGGGCGTAACGAACGTCTCGAATTCTTGCAGGTGATTCAGGAGCCCAGCTTTACCCGATGGGCCGCACTCAGGGCCTTCGTTCCGACCCTGATCCGGAACGTGGAAGACCAGCACGCCGGGATCCGCCGCATGGCCCTGCGCAGCCTTGGTCGCCTTCTCCTGGTGGCACCGGACCAGGTCAGCCCTTCCCCCCCTGGAGCGGCCCTTGTTTCAAAAGGCGTGGGCTGGTAATGGGTTCAAGACACACCCTCCCCATTCCCTCCTCGCTGGGGATAAAAGCAGGGACCAATCCAGAGACGCCAGAAACTGAAAAAAATCCACATTCAGGGCACTTTGGAGAAGAAGGGGGTTTGGTGCCCTTTCCTGGATTCCAGTCCACCTCGGTGGATCCACGGAGGGCCAAAGACCAATCTCAGGTGGACCCAGTGGTGGTCCAGCCTTACAAGGGCTGGTGGTCGTGGGAACCTCCGGCACCAAGTCAGGTCAACCATGACCTCTTCCCCCCCATCCTCTGTGTACTCAAAAGCTGAAGCCTGTCCGGCTCTCCTTTCCTGCCGAGTAGAGAGACGGGCACTTCGTAGTCCTATTCCCGGGGAGACGAGGACGAAGCGCGGCCCCAGAGGTGCCACCGAGGGTCCCTCGCTCCCTTAGAACCCGCGCAGTCCACTCACCGGGTTCTGCGTGGTGCCCACGCCCGTCTTCAGCGACACGGTGCCAATCCCCAAAGCAGACAAGGCAGCCGGGCCTTTCCTCAGACACCTCTTCTGATCAGGATGATCCTCCTCGCCTGGATTCCTCATCGCCTTCCTTGTCCTTTCAACCCACCCGTTTTGGGACTACCTTCTGGGAGAGCAGAAAGCGAGCTTTTTTGCGGAAGGGAAGCCCCTGGGAGGTGCGGGTCGCCCGCTAGGGAAGAAGGCCTGGGCTCCGACCCGCCACCTCCTCTGGCCAGCGGGCTCTGGGGAAGGACGAGGGGCTGAGAGAGGGTCCTGGTCTTGTCTCCTCCTTCCAGGTGAAAGGACTGAAGAAGGACCTTCTCATCCTTCTCTTCAACCACCTCCGGGACAGCGTGGTGGTTGACGAAGCTCTGGAGGCACTGGCACTCGTTGTGCCGTGCCTGAGGATGGGGAAAGTGGCCTTCCTCTTCCGCGATCTCTGCTGGAGGGCCAGCAAGTACCTCTCTGAGGTAAGCGGATGGCCGTCCCCCCCCCCTCCAAGGGCCCACCCCCCTTTCCCTCCCTGACTCAGGAGAGCCGAGTTCTCCCCTTCCCAGGCGTGGCTGATGTTCTAGCTTTGCCCACTGTCCGCCCAGAGACGGTTTCTGAGCTGATGATCCTCACCACAAGAGAGGCTTCTCTGGTCACGGGTGGGAAACAAGATCCTCGGTAGATCCCACCGAGAAGAGGCCGAGAACCCGTCTCGAGTGTCAGATCTTCTGTTATTTTCAAACAGACTTGGACAAACTCGGCTGCTCTCCTCCCTCCACGCCTGCTCCTCGGCCATCGAGGGATCCTAATCCTACGGTCCCACGAGGGCCCGTGTCAGGATGACTGAGGGAATTCTTAGGGGCTTGAAGTATCTGTCGGAGACAGAGACCATCACCCAGAGCCCAAGTTCCATCCCAGGGATCTCCAGGGAGGGCTAGGCCAGAAATCTGGAGACTGGCCAGCCATGCCATCAGCGGACGAGGGCCTTCCCCCTCCAGATACCCACCGCTTTACAAGCCCTGCTCAGGAGAGGGTTTGCCTGTCCACGTTGACAAAAGGGCTGCCAGTCTGAACTGACCCACGTGGGTGGAGTGGTTCCCTGTGATGGCACCAGGGGAGCCTGCCTCCTCCTCCTCCTCCTCCTCCTCCTCCTCTCAGGCCCTTGGAAACTTCCTTCTTCATAATCTCTCTTCCATCCCGTGAGGGAAGAACTCAGCCTTCAGGGCGACCCATCCCCTTAGCCAGGGCCTCCACTAAGAGGGGAGAAACCTTCACCTGCTCCTAAGGAGCCTCCCAGGGATGCTGGTCGCCCTAGGTTTCCACTAGGAAAAGGCAAGCCCTCCTTTGGTGAGCGCCGCAAGCGAGTGAGCGAGGCGCCGAGAAGGGGAGGTCTGTCCAGGCAGATACCGGGGCCTTCCTCCTCTTCGCCAAAACATTGCGGTGCCTTTTGGATCTCTTGCCAAAGAGTGGCTTTGCTGTCCATGAAGATGAAGTGTTGTCTTTCCCCGGTTTTAGGAGGACGATGCTATCCGTGCTGCAGCGTTCCATCTCTTCGGTGCCTTGGCCACCCGGGCCAAGCAGGGGTACAAGACCTTCTTCGCCAATCTAGTGAAAGAAAACTTGGCACTCTTGCTCATCTATCAGGGCGACCCAAACCCCAACATCTCAGAGGTAGGACTGGAGCTTTAAGGCGCTGGTTACATATGTATAGTTCTCTGTTTTCCTGCAAAATGTATTTTTAAAGTAGATGTTACATAGGATGTTGAGAATGTTCAAGGTGTTTTCTCTTCTTAAGACAAAATGACTTCTGATCAAAGTCCCCAACCCTGTTTCGAACGTCCCGTCCGTGGCCCAGAGAGACCTGGTTGGGAGACAGCTTCCGAGTGCCAGCAACCTCCCCGAAAGAGGATGCTGGGGGTTTTCTCTACGCAACAGTCCCAGGATCCCACGGGACCCGATGACCCCTTGGCTGGGCCTCCGTCCTCCCCTCTGCTCAACTGCAGAATGCTCAGCCAGCCTTTCTTCGGCGCTTGGTTCTGCTCCTTGCACAGGAGACGATGGCGCCTGGGGATGTCCCCATGGAGCTCAGGGAAATAGAGAAACCCACAGTGTGGGAGTTGGGGCACCAAGCGAGCAGAGCACGGAAACATGGCTGTTTTGGACTGGATTGTAGGGGAGTAAGGGAGAGAGGGGGGTCTGGAAGCTGTCATGCCAAAAAAAGAGAAAATGTTGCATCTCTTCCTCCCGTAAAGAAGCTTTTCCACACTCTGAAATAGATTTGAGCCGGATGACAGAGATTTCTGTTCTAATCCGGGGGCTGAGTTTCAGCAAGAAAGTCTCAGCCACTTTGGGCCAAGACACCTGGAAGGCCCTCTCTTCGAGGGGGGTCCCTGCTGTACATCCGACCTTGTCGGAAGGCTGGGCTGGTGGGTCTGGGAGACCAGGCTTCTCCCTGACCAGCACCTCAAGGACAGGAGGCCCATCCGGGAAGTTAGGCTGCCTCCAACCTGGTCAGACATCCAGGGGTCAGCTGAGGTGATATGGTCTGAAAAGGCCTTTCCTCCTTAAGAACCCACTTTGTATCAAGAGGTCTTTTCAAATACATAAATTGGACAAAGACGGCTTCAAACAGACTTTTCTGAAATGGGACTCGATGTGATCTTGGGCTAGATAAAGATGAGCAGCACTCAAGCTGGCCTGATTTTGGGGGAAAACTTGTAAATCTACCTGCTGGCATTATGGATGCTTTATGTGTGTATGGTGCATGCCTTATCTTCGTATGATGCGTACATCCGAAATTTGAAAGTCCATTCTCTGTCTTTTCCTCTCCTTTTTTAGGCATGCAAAATGGCCTTTTTGCAGTGTCTGCCCTTTGTGACCAAAAGACACCTTCAGCAGCTGCACCAGACCACCGAGAGCGGCAACATAAACGCCCTCTGCCAACAGCTAGTGAGCAAGAGAGAAGGGGGGGGGAAGAGAGGCTTTTGGACCGGGAGTGAGAAGGCGGGGGAGGGACAGGAGTTTGAATTAACCAAGCCTAAGTAGACTGTCATTGCTAGCTAATGTATTGGCCACATCTTTCCGAAAGGTTCCAAGGGGGCTTTTATAATTATTTAAAAAACAAAAACAAAGTTGAAATCTAATCATAAAGGGTTGCAGTGTTTGAAAAGCATGACACAAGTCTCCTACTAAAACTCCCCAATGAAGAAAAAAATCTGGTTCTGATCTGGTTCCAAAGCTACCCCTTGACAGCCTTCTCTGGAAGGTTGGCAGGAACCGAATCCAGCTCCTTCGGCCACGCAGGGACGAGAGGACACACTCCCTCGTCCCCCACAGAGAACCCAGGGTGGTGTATGTAGTGGACAGAGCGGTGGACTAGGACTCCGGAAGCCTGGCTTTCCATCCTCCCTGCGACGAGGAGACCAGGTGCCAGGGCCCGTTGCACCCACACGCCCGGTCGTGCCTCCGGTTCCACCACGGAGGTGCAGACGGAGAACTTGTCGATTGGATGTGGCAAGTGAGGAACAAACAGGACAGAACCCCTGTAAGGAATCTGGCCGTTCTCGTAAGCTGGAAAAAGGGATGGATCGGTTTTACTGACATGTACAGTAGTAATCAGGAAAAAAAAACAAAACCCAAAAAGTGTCTCTTTCAAAAAAAGGCAACACAGCATTGTGAGGTATCGGCCCAAGACTTGAATAAAATCCTTGCCGTCACCCTCAGGAGTATCATGGTGTTCTTTGGACCATGGATTTGGGCGGCACAATGAACTGAAGTGATTTTTACCTCCCTCTTTAGGTCCAAGAGGGCCCCCACCTGAGCATGGGCCTCCAGAGAGACCTTGTGCCCTACTTCCAGAGCAGGCAGGAAGAGCTCCAAAGGAGAGCTGTGGAGATCTCAGGTAACCGGACAATCCTCTGAGCGGCCCAGCGGGGAATCCCAAAGAGAGGTCTGAACCACCGGGCTGGGCAGCAGTTCTGAGGGAGAAGATGGTCTCTTGAAGGATCTCAAGGGCCCTTCCACAAATCCCAGAAGTCAGGGAGGCCGGAGGAAGGGAAGAGACACCTACGAGGGTCTCAAAACCTCCAAGAAGTGCCGACCGACCGGGCTCAAATGTTGCCCAGCTACCTCTACCCCAGTCTCCCTCCTCTTCACTTCTTTTGGAAACTCTATGGAAGTTTTCCCTCAGAAATGCATGTGCTCTCCAGGGGGTCAATTCTGTCACGCTTCGGGTCTTACCAGCTTCCTCTTCTCCCTCATTAACCCCTCTCCAACTTGTGTTTTCCTTTTTATATGGAATTCGTGCTGCAACCCCTGCTCAGTGAGGGTGTCGGAAGCAGCCTCAAGCGGATTCCCACCATCGGGAAGGGTCGAGCCCTCTCTCGACTTCCAAGGAATCCCATCTAGCAGCTTCTGTGGGCAAAGGGAGAATAGTGGGAGGGGCGCTTCCTTTCGGTCCAAATCCTCCCCAGAACCCGGCCTCGGGAAAGGCCACCTGACCCTCTGCTCCCTTCATGCCTTTCCCTTAGGAGCCCTCCTCCAGAGCACCCCAGTCACAGCGCTAGAAGAAAGAACGCTGCAGCGTCTTCTGACCGGTAAGGCACGGGAGCGATGGGGGCCATCGGGTCTCGTTGCCCACCTCAGTGCTCTCTCCTTGCTGAAAGAATGGGTGGGTCGTTGGGGGGAAGAAAGGGAGGGAAGATGAAGATTCCTTTCGCTTCCAGAAGGAGGCCCCACCACAAAATACAGGTTTGACCCTCCATTGACCAGACATTGGATTCCGGAGGGTCTGGAGGAAGCCCAAGCGTTGAGCTCCCGCTTTGGCCGCCTAATGCAGGGTTGACCCGTGGATGCTTTGCCCACCTCTTGTTTCAGAACTCGCCCCATTGCAGGGGGACGCGAGCACAACCCTGCAATCAGCAGCGGAAGCTCTAGAGGACCACGTCCATCGAAAGAGGGCAGAGCTTCAGGACGACGCCACGCGTGGAAGCCGCACCACTCAGAATTCAGCCACGTGGTACCGGCGGCTACTTGGTTTTGGCCGGCACTAAGTGTACGTATGTGGTTCTAAAACGGTTTTCTATAGTTTTAAAAGCCAGGGTTGGTTTTACATGGCGTTCCTGAAGTACTCCACCCAGGTGTTGTGGGAGAGAAGGCCGAATAACCAACTCTGGCCGCGGCGGTGGCGGTGGAGGAAGGAGCAACTTGAGGGGAGGTGGAGGTAGCGGGGAGGGTTCAACAGCAGCACAAGAGGAGAAGGTAATTTCTCCTTTGTTACAACCGTTTTTCTCTGAGCTCCTCCCGAAAGGCACACCTTGGAAACGCATCGGGGTTGGACTGGAGCCGGGAAAGTGAGGGCACCGGGTTACTCTACAGGAAGCCTGAATGGAGACCTTCTTCCTCGTGTGATCACACCGCTAGATCCTTAGAAAGAAGGGTTAATGTGCTTCATTGACAAAGGGGGGAAGTGAGCTCAAACGTTCCTTGGAAACATCATTAGGACCCTCCAGGGCCTCTCCGCAGACTTTCCATTCCTTTCTTGCTCTTTTCTTCTTCCAGGCCATCCATCGAGAGCAAAGGCTTCACCCCATGAAAGAGAACTTCTACAGCCGGGCATTCGCCAACCATCGGACGAGATCCAAGAACTGACTCGTGGGACTGGAGGAACAGGCCGACGGATTCGACGTTGAGAAAAGAAGGGAGAGGTTCAGGTTTGAGGGTACCAACTCCTCGCCATTTCTCAGATCCTCCTCTGGCCTAGAGAAGGTCAGGTAACGAATGAATTCTGCAGGTTTGGTCCACCGCTGATCTTCTCTGAGGAACTGGAATTCGTCAGGGATTGAAGGCAGCTCTTCTTCCTGAATGTTCTTTTGTTGAAAAATTATTTAGATCATTGAAGAAAAAATGCCAAAGCAAAGGAGATGCACAACCATAGGTTAAAAAAACCATAATAATAAGATGAAGACAAACGGAGGGGGATTAAACTTTCTGGTCACACTGATCAAATAAACCCAGACAAAAATCAGAGGTTTCCAATTTGGTACAAAAAATATATATAGATGGTTGTTGTGGGTTTTTCCCATCCCTATCTAAATTCCTTTCCTAAACCTTTCCTTTCCCATCCCTACCTAAACTCCTTTCCTCCCCCTTTCCTTTCGAATCCTTATCTAAACTCCTTTCCTCCCCCTTTCCTTTCCCATCCCTATCTAAACTCATTTCATCCGTCTTTCCTTTCCCATTCCTAACTAATCTCCTTTCCTCCCCCTTTCCTTTCCAATCCCTATCTAAACTCCTTTCCTCCCCCTTTCCTTTCCCATCCCTAACTAATCTCCTTTCCTCCCCCTTTCCTTTCCTTTCCCTTCCCTAACTAATCTCCTTTCCTCCCTCTTTCCTTTCCCATCCCTAACTAATCTCCTTTCCTCCCCCTTTCCTTTCCCATCCCTAACTAATCTCCTTTCCTCCCTCTTTCCTTTCCCATCCCTAACTAATCTCCTTTCCTCCCTCTTTCCTTTCCCTTCCCTAACTAATCTCCTTTCCTCCCCCTTTCCTTTCCCATCCCTAACTAATCTCCTTTCCTCCCTCTTTCCTTTCCCATCCCTAACTAATCTCCTTTCCTCCCTCTTTCCTTTCCCATCCCTAACTAATCTCCTTTCCTCCCTCTTTCCTTTCCCATCCCTAACTAATCTCCTTTCCTCCCCCTTTCCTTTCCTTTCTCTTCCCTAACTAATCTCCTTTCCTCCCTCTTTCCTTTCCCATCCCTAACTAATCTCCTTTCCTCCCTCTTTCCTTTCCCATCCCTAACTAATCTCCTTTCCTCCCCCTTTCCTTTCCTTTCCCTTCCCTAACTAATCTCCTTTCCTCCCTCTTTCCTTTCCCATCCCTAACTAATCTCCTTTCCTCCCTCTTTCCTTTCCCATCCGTAACTAATCTCCTTTCCTCCCTCTTTCCTTTCCCATCCCTAACTAATCTCCTTTCCTCCCTCTTTCCTTTCCCATCCCTAACTAATCTCCTTTCCTCCCTCTTTCCTTTCCCATCCCTAACTAATCTCCTTTCCTCCCCCTTTCCTTTCCTTTCTCTTCCCTAACTAATCTCCTTTCCTCCCTCTTTCCTTTCCCATCCCTAACTAATCTCCTTTCCTTCCTCTTTCCTTTCCCATCCCTAACTAATCTCCTTTCCTCCCCCTTTCCTTTCCTTTCCCTTCCCTAACTAATCTCCTTTCCTCCCTCTTTCCTTTCCCATCCCTAACTAATCTCCTTTCCTCCCTCTTTCCTTTCCCATCCATAACTAATCTCCTTTCCTCCCTCTTTCCTTTCCCATCCCTAACTAATCTCCTTTCCTCCCCCTTTCCTTTCCCATCATTAACTAATCTCCTTTCCTCCCTTTTTCCTTTCCCTTCCCTAACTAATCTCCTTTCCTCCCCCTTTCCTTTCCCATCCCTAACTAATCTCCTTTCCTCCCCCTTTCCTTTCCTTTCCCTTCCCTAACTAATCCCCTTTCCTCCCTCTTTCCTTTCCCATCCATAACTAATCTCCTTTCCTCCCTCTTTCCTTTCCCATCCCTAACTAATCTCCTTTCCTCCCTCTTTCCTTTCCCATCCCTAACTAATCTCCTTTCCTCCCCCTTTCCTTTCCCATCCCTAACTAATCTCCTTTCCTCCCTCTTTCCTTTCCCATCCCTAACTAATCTCCTTTCCTCCCTCTTTCCTTTCCCATCCCTAACTAATCTCCTTTCCTCCCCCTTTCCTTTCCTTTCCCTTCCCTAACTAATCCCCTTTCCTCCCTCTTTCCTTTCCCATCCATAACTAATCTCCTTTCCTCCCTCTTTCCTTTCCCATCCCTAACTAATCTCCTTTCCTCCCCCTTTCCTTTCCTTTCCCTTCCCTAACTAATCTCCTTTCCTCCCTCTTTCCTTTCCCATCCCTAACTAATCTCCTTTCCTCCCTCTTTCCTTTCCCATCCCTAACTAATCTCCTTTCCTCCCCCTTTCCTTTCCTTTCCCTTCCCTAACTAATCTCCTTTCCTCCCTCTTTCCTTTCCCATCCCTAACTAATCTCCTTTCCTCCCCCTTTCCTTTAATTCCCCGTCCCTAACTAATCTCCTTTCCTCCCTCTTTCCTTTCCCATCCCTAATTAATCTCCTTTCCTCCCTCTTTCCTTTCCCATCCCTAACTAATCTCCTTTCCTCCCCCTTTCCTTTCCTTTCCCTTCCCTAACTAATCTCCTTTCCTCCCCCTTTCCTTTCCTTTCCTATCCCTAACTAATCTCCTTTCCTCCCCCTTTCCTTTCCTTTCCCTTCCCTAACTAATCTCCTTTCCTCCCTCTTTCCTTTCCCATCCCTAACTAATCTCCTTTCCTCCCCCTTTCCTTTCCTTTCCCTTCCCTAACTAATCTCCTTTCCTCCCTCTTTCCTTTCCCATCCCTAACTAATCTCCTTTCCTCCCCCTTTCCTTTCCCATCCCTAACTAATTTCCTTTCCTCCCCCTTTCCTTTCCTTTCCTTTCCCTTCCCTAACTAATCTCCTTTCCTCCCCCTTTCCTTTCCTTTCCTATCCCTAACTAATCTCCTTTCCTCCCCCTTTCCTTTCCTTTCCCTTCCCTAACTAATCTCCTTTCCTCCCTCTTTCCTTTCCCATCCCTAACTAATCTCCTTTCCTCCCCCTTTCCTTTCCTTTCCCTTCCCTAACTAATCTCCTTTCCTCCCTCTTTCCTTTCCCATCCCTAACTAATCTCCTTTCCTCCCCCTTTCCTTTCCCATCCCTAACTAATTTCCTTTCCTCCCCCTTTCCTTTCCTTTCCTTTCCCTTCCCTAACTAATCTCCTTTCCTCCCTCTTTCCTTTCCCTTCCCTAACTAATCTCCTTTCCTCCCCCTTTCCTTTCCTTTCCCATCCCTAACTAATCTCCTTTCCTCCCTCTTTCCTTTCCCATCCCTAACTAATCTCCTTTCCTCCCCCTTTCCTTTCCTTTCCCTTCCCTAACTAATCTCCTTTCCTCCCTCTTTCCTTTCCCTTCCCTAACTAATCTCCTTTCTTCCCCCTTTCCTTTCCTTTCCCATCCCTAACTAATCTCCTTTCCTCCCTCTTTCCTTTCCCATCCCTAACTAATCTCCTTTCCTCCCTCTTTCCTTTCCCATCCCTAACTAATCTCCTTTCCTCCCCCTTTCCTTTCCTTTCCCTTCCCTAACTAATCTCCTTTCCTCCCTCTTTCCTTTCCCATCCCTAACTAATCTCCTTTCCTCCCTCTTTCCTTTCCCATCCCTAACTAATCTCCTTTCCTCCCTCTTTCCTTTCCCATCCCTAACTAATCTCCTTTCCTCCCCCTTTCCTTTCCTTTCCTTTCCCTTCCCTAACTAATCTCCTTTCCTCCCTCTTTCCTTTCCCATCCCTAACTAATCTCCTTTCCTCCCTCTTTCCTTTCCCATCCCTAACTAATCTCCTTTCCTCCCCCTTTCCTTTCCTTTCCCTTCCCTAACTAATCTCCTTTCCTCCCCCTTTCCTTTCCTTTCCCATCCCTAACTAATCTCCTTTCCTCCTCCTTTCCTTTCCTTTCCCTTCCCTAACTAATCTCCTTTCCTCCCCCTTTCCTTTCCCATCCCTAATCTAATCTCCTTTCCTCGCCCTTTCCTTTCCCATCCTTATCTAAACTCCTTTCCTCCCCCTTTCCTTTTTCCAACCCTGTCTAAACTCATTTCCTCCCCCTTTCCTTTCGAATCCTTATCTAAACTCTTTTCCTCCCCCTTTCCTTGCCCATTCTTATCTAAACTCCTTTCCTCCCCCTTTCCTTTCCCATCCTTATCTAAACTCCTTTCCTCCCCCTTTCCTCCCCCCCCACTTCCCATGCTCTTTTGAGCAATGACAGAGTTCCTACTCCAGTCCTCTGAAGATGCCGGCCACAGAGACTGGCGAAAGGTCAGGAATAACAACCTTCAGAACATGTCCAGAGAGCCCGCAAAACCCACAACAACCATGTCACTCAAGATTTAGAAATCTAGTCCATTTGTAAACTTTATAAAGAAGAAAAGACTAATAATCATATCAATGAAAAAGAAAAGTGGAAAGGGTGGTTTCGCCAGGACCTTTTCTCTTATGATCCCAAATTAGACCAGATTAGTCCCCTTCCGAGTCCCTTTGTACTTTTCTCCTGGAAATATTGATTTCTCTACAGGAAAAGAGACCTGAGAGCTGACATGAAATCGCTCCCTTTTCTGCCCAGAAGTAGGGCTGCGTATTTGACAAAGCTTTCCTGAAAGCATTAGTTCCATCATGCATTGGGTTCTATGGGTGCCTTAGAAATCAATCCAAAGGTCCAGCGGTGGACAAATCTGCAGACTTCACAAAACCCTTTGGGTCTACTTTGAAAAGGATCTGAGGAAGAGGTGATACGTTGGACCTAAAAACCTAACAAAAAAATTGCCGACTCTTCACCAAATCTTTGATGTTTTCTGTTCAGATGTTAACAAATGGGGTTGGGAGTTAATCAGAACCAGAATATGATGGACAACTGATCAAAGGGATTGTAAACACCTGAAAAGTTTCTGGAAGACCAAAGGAAATCTTTTTGGGTGAGGTTACAAATTGCAGCCAGGAAACCCCAAACCAGAAAACCCTCTGCGCGACAGGAATGAAGAAGACATCCCACAAGAGCCTGTAACTCCTAGCAAGAGACCTCCAGCTTAAAGCCTCTAAACACAGCTTGAAGATGAAAAAAAAAGTACCCTCTGTCCTCAGTGGAGAAGAAGAAGAAGACGTCTCGCGAGCAGTCCTTGTTTTGCACAAGAAGACATCTACAGGGTGGAGCCTCAACATACAGTATCTCTCTGAAACAATAAACTACCCGTCAAGAAGGATAAGATGAAGACGTCCGTATCATTTTTCATGTCAATCTGTACGTTATTATAGAGAATGTATTCAAGTTTCCCACCTTGTAAAACCGCTATACTTTTGATTCTTCTTTATTAAAATGTGATACAGAAGTTTTCACAAATTTGAATGCAGTCTTGTTTTTTGTTAGCTTTGTGTGAAAGAGGGATTCTGTCCTGCGTGGATTACTGAATTCCACCACCTTAGGGATTAAATACGTAGAGTTTGCTGATCTGAAAGAGCCCTGGCTGAGTTCAGACCCTGGGACGAAATCACAAGGCCCCCGTCTGCTCTCTCGATCTCCTTGGAGAACAAGCTTTGCCAAGTCAAGGCCTTCTGGGCGTCCGGGATGACAACTCTCCCGGGCCTCAGCCAGCATGTCTGGGGGTCAGAGATAGGGAGAGGGGGGCCAGATTGAAGAAGGTTGCCTTCCGTTCGAGGAGAGAATTCTCCTCCAAGGCTGAACGCTTCCTCTAGAATTGGTTGGGGGCTCTGTGCCCGAGATGGGCAAGACTGAAGCCGAGGGCAGATGGGTACAAGGCCCGAAGGAGAAGAGGGCGCTCCTTTCCTTTGGCCTCCTCTGCCACGTCGCTCAAGCTGCTGCCGGAGAGGAGAGGTTCCTTTTTTGGAGAGTCCTCGACGGATTGCTTGCTTCGTCCCATTTCTTGGTCAGCCTTCTCCTGGTGAGGGCACCCGAGGTGCCCCGTACCCATTAAAACACCTGGTCAGCCTAAATACACCATGGATGACAATGTTTTAAAAAGTGAAGCATACAGGAATAATTAAAAAGCAATTTGTTCATTATGTAATAACAAAAGGCATTTTTTAACTTTCAAACCCCGCTTAAAACGAATGCATGTCCAGCATCCTGGAGCATCCACTGAATCTTAGATATTAAAAGCCTACCTAAGGAGGCAGGTCTTTCAGTGTTGCTGAAAGGAGAAAAGGGAGGTGGCCCACCTCCGTGCCAAGGGAGAGCATCTCGCAACCGGAGGGAAGCCCCTCTCTCTACGTCCCTGTCAAAGACGCCTCGGATGCCAAGTGGGGCCAAGAGAAGGGCGAACTTCTAACCATCACATTTAAGTCCCCAATGCCTTTTAAAAGTTCTGATCATTTTTCATATTTGCTCACTTTTAATTACTCAACTGTATTTTTATGAACAGAAAGTTTAATTGCTTTTTAATTTGCATTAAACGTTTTTAAATCTACTTTTCTAACATGGTGAGCTGCCTTGTGTCTCCTGATCAGGAGAGAGGCAGAAGAAGAACAACAACAAGGTAGGATCTGTGACGGGTCATCAGGAGAGAGACGGTCCACCAGGGAGCCTGAACCCAGACGGTAAAGGGCTTCCGACTGTAGGCCATCAGCAGCACTTTGAATTGGGCCTGGAAACAGACACGTCGCCAGTCCAGCTGTTGTAGCAGGGGAGCTAGAAGCCCCTCCTCTGCTTGAGATGGAAGGCAGGCAATCAAGGCTCAGTTTCATGCCTTGGCAAGTCAACTTCATGCTTTCGGAAGTGAAGGATCGGCCACCTGCCCACCGGTGCCCAGAGGACACCCATGAGTACTCACAATGCTTTCCCACACTTTGGGGGAGGCTCCTATGTCAAAGCGAAGTGGAAAGATCAAAGCATAATCTAGTAAAACAATGCTACCTGGAGACAGGACACATTTTCTGTGACTGTAGAGAAATTCAGTCCATGCAGCCCTTCTGTACATACAATGTATGCCCCACCACATGTACAAAAGAAGATCTAGCATCTAGCCAAGATAAAGCAATCAAAGTTGAACACTTCTGGCCAAAATAATAATAATTTTTTTAAAAAAATCTCTAATTTGGAGAACTGTCTGTCAGATCTGCTTGGACCTGGGTTTCTGCCATGAGCTAGAGGTTGGACCCGATGGCCTAGGAGGTCCCTTCCAACACCGTTGTTGTACGATTCTATGAAAAGATCATCACAAGAATTGGTTGAATAGGTCACAGCTTGAAAGGAATGAATTAAAGGTCATGTTAATCTGTAGCAAGTGATTTGGGGCAACATGCAAACATAACTCCTTTCTTTTTTCTTTCTTTATTCATGTCAGAGAGTTGAACGATTCAAAATTATGAATTTATATGAAATACAGTAAAATTAAAACAAATTGAAATGATAAGATAATTAGACCCTTTTTAACCAGACGTGGGCTACTTCAGTAGCATTATCTCAGCCATTTGCCAGCTCTTCCTTTGTACACGTGTTGGGGAATGAATTGTATGCACACGTGGAGTTCATGGACTGAATTTCTCCACTGTCAAGAAAAATGGCCCGCTATCCAGGTAGCCCCAATCAGACTTGATTGTTCCCACCTTGGGTCTTCCAACTTCATTTTAGTTAGTTAGTTAGTTAGTTAGTTAGTTAGTTAGTTAGTTAGTCATTTATTTATTTATTTATTTATTTATTTATTTATTTATTTATTTATTTATTTATTTAACTTATATGCCGCCCACACTTTGGAGTCTGTTCAGGAGCTTCCAGGGGGCCCGCCAACTTCTTCCATACAATGGTCTTGTTTTCAACCCTCTTGCAGGGATGGCATTGTGGGAGACTGCCAGAAGCTCCCGGGCATCAGCCCGTCTCCCTGCAGGTGGATGTCCCACCTCAAAACACCTCCAACCATTGGGACTGGAAGGACGCAGCTCCAGGATGCACCCGGAGAGGTTCGGGCATGCCAATAGAAGGGACGTTTGAGAAAGGGGGCTCCAGCAGTGAGGAAGAGGAAGAGGAGGCGGTGGCGGTGGCGGCTTCAGCCAACGACATAGATGAGGATGCCTGCCAAGCTGAGGAGGGGCCCACGGCCGCAAGTCCAGCAATTGAGGGCTTGGAGACGGTGAGGAGACAGTGAGGAACTACAGGTTTAACAAAAAACTGTCTTCTCTGGATCTCTCTCTACGGAGTGGCGATCTGCCTGCATTTCCCTCGTCCAGTTTTTCGGCACCATCAGAAACCTGTTTCACAAAAGACAAGGTCTTCTTGCCTTAAGCAACCCATTTGCTCCATAATACTCCCCAGTTCTAGGTAAGATCAGAATGTGTTGTCCACCTTCTATCAAAGTTAAGTTCTTGTTGGGGCTTGTCCTATACTGTACTGCCACTTAGTGGTGGTAATACAGAGCACATGCTGCCTATAAACCGCTAGTGCAAAACGTGGACAGTAGTTGTGTTTGTGGGATTTTTGTGCATCTCTTAACCCAATGAGAAGAACAATCTCTTTCTAGACCAGAGAGGGGGAATTTGTGGTCCCTCCAGATGTCACTGGACTGCAACACCCGTCATCTCTTATCATTATTTATTTATTTATTTATTTATTTATTTATTTATTTATTTATTTATTTATTTATTTATTTATTTACAATATTTTTAGCCGCACCATTTATTTATTTATTTATTTATTTATTTATTTATTTATTTATTTATTTATTTATTTATGTTATTGTCGTTGTTGTTGTTGTTGTTGTTGTTGTGTTTTGCAAGAGTTGAGTAGGGTTGTTGAGGACAGGACATTTTAGAGATAACTCATTCCTAGGGTTGCCATCGTTTGGAGATGACTTAATAGCCCATAACAACAACAACAACAACAACAACAACAACAACAACAACAACAACAACAACAACAACAACAACAACAACAACAACAACAACAACAACAACAACAACAACAGAACTGATGGAAGCTGAAGCCTAGCAAGACTTAGGGCATCATGTATTTCCCACCCCTATTATGGGGAGGCTCTCCATTTTTCTGTGCCACACCTGGCAAAGGTTCAAGGCAACTGGAGCTGGTGTTTCTTTGGGAATGTCCTCCCCTGGGAAGTGTGTACAGATCCCTTTTGAGTTGTAGAGTTTTGAATTTCTAATAAATTATATTTTTACTAAACATTAGAACTGCAGAGATCCACAGAGAAAAGCTACAAGTACCCCAGGGTTCACTCCTTTCTCATTAACTGATACTTAAATAACTCTGAGACATTTTGTAAGAGAAAGAGTAAAAATGTTTATTTACTTACGGTTGTTTGAAATTAGATGTGTATACTGCTTTCCTTACTGTATATATACTAGCAACCAACTGAATAGATCGTCAACAGCAAACAACTGCCATCAACTGATGAAAGTAAGGACTAAACCATGCAATAGACAGGCAGGGCTCTCTCTGAATTTCAAAAGCTGGAAGGTAGAGAGTCCTCGGAAGTGGTTTCTTAGTCTCTCGTTTTGGGGGACACTCTGGGACTGTGTAGCTTGCCCAGAATGGCACAGGTTTTATCTTTTCTTGGGAAGCACAGTGGGGAATTGAACTCCTAACCATACACTCCTCAGTCAGATACATAACTCACTGAACTATCCAGCCAGCTCCAGCAGCACTAGCTGCTACTATTCTTGCTGGGGGTGGTGGTGTTATCCTACCCAACTCAGCTTATTGCATATTTGACATATGGGGCGTTTTTCAGGGACCAGGGATTGTTGCACAAAAAAGACCAGCTCACGACACCCATCAATCACAGTGACAGATAATCTCTCCCCCCTTATCACAACAAAAACACACTGATCACCCTATATCCTGAAAAAAGACAAAAGCTGTTCCCACAGCTATAAATAATCAACAATCCAACAAACAGCGACAGAGCATGGACAGAGTTCCTACTCCAGTCCTCTGAAGATGCCGGCCACAGAGATTGGCAAGACGTCAGGAAGAACAACCTTCAGAACACGGCCGAAGAGCCCGAAAAACCCACAACAACCTACACTATTGTTCACCAGTTGTAATGATGGTGCCCAACTCCCTGCCATGCTCCACGTGGTCCAGTGCATACTAGAGTTATAAACCCACCAGCTCTTCCTGCTAGTGTGTTAAAGTAGCACAAGCATGACACATATCATCGTTATCAACAACAACAACAATAATAATGTGCCATCAGTCAATTCTGACTTGCAGAGACTCTTTTTTAAGGGTTCTCCAGGTAGAGAATACTCAGAAGTGGTGGACCACTCCCTTCTTCCGGGGGATGCCCTGGGACAGTGCAGCTTGCCCAAGGCCACCCAGGCTGGCTCTTCTGGAATGCTTGGTAAGGAATCAAACTCCCAGCCTCTAGTCCTGCAGCCTAACTCAATGACCTATCCAGTCACCTTATATGATTCATCATCATCATCTTTTGTAATAATGTATCAGTTGATTTTTTTGTTATGATGTCATAATTATTTTGCATTTGATAGTATAGCGTGGTCCTCTTTGTATAGGTTCCTACAGTGGAACAAAAAAAAGAAAGAGCTAGAAGTCTCCATACTACAGACAGCATGACAAC
Organism: Pogona vitticeps; assembly: GCF_051106095.1. Taxonomy (NCBI): domain Eukaryota; kingdom Metazoa; phylum Chordata; class Lepidosauria; order Squamata; family Agamidae; genus Pogona; species Pogona vitticeps. The sequence goes on along the minus strand of NC_135794.1, from coordinate 8,343,871 downwards.
ATGTCAGCATAAGGGAGAAGTTTAGGGAGTTTCCACCTGTGCTATGGTTCTTGGTTTCTGCGTAAATTAGGAGCAAAGTCTGTTTCTCCTAGAGGTAGACGCAAGGAAAGAACAGCAGCCTGCTAGCACCTCTTCCTGGCTGTGCTTCACAGAGCAGGCCCACAGCCAGAAAGCTTGTCATAGAACTGGCAAGACATAAATGCAAGAAATTAAATAGGGCCAGATGCTTTCCACCTAGGCTTGTGTGTTCGTGTTTGCAGAGTGTCTGGATTACGGAAAGATGCTGTCTCCAGACCACCAAATGTAGTCAGAACATTTAAAAGCAATGTTTTATTCCCCCCACCCCGGTATTCAGAATAACTTAAGAGTTATTTTTAGACATCGGAATCTCGCAACCTGTTGAACGGTAGTATAAGGCACAAAGTAATGAGGTCACACAGCTGGTGTAACTGTGAAGGTAACTAAAACCATCTAGGAAATTTTGCAAAAGGAATGGAATGTCCCACAATAAGTTATACTGTAGTTCTAAGGTCGTTTAGCTGTGTGTTACTGCAAAAAGGGATTGTTGGCCAATAATGAGTTACTTATGAGTTACTTCTAAGCTCTAGTATATGTACTTAAAACATTTTTTATTTCAGTCTTGTAGGCTGACCACCTAGTCACTGAGAAGCCTTCACTTTCCTGATGTTTCTCAATCAGCAGACCTGGAATATCACAGCCCATCTAGAGTTGATACTCCAATTTCCCCCCTTTACCCCAGATAATGTCCATCTGTCCCTTATGAAACTGCAAAATGGGTGAGAACTTCGTAATTGCAAACTAGAGAGTCAAGGATCCAAGTCCTTAAGACTCTCGCTCTTTCTCTCCCCATCCCCATCACACTAAGGGGGTATTTCTTTATATGGTCCGGTTGGGCAAAAGAGAGACAATCTGCCTTACAGCTTTCACAATGCTAAATCACCCAAACCGTTTGAGACCAAGCTGGATCTGATGGAAATTGCATTGGGACCAAATCAGACCCACTTCTGACTTGATTCAGCTTGGCTTTAATCAGTTAGGTTCCATTCCGGATTTCGCCCAACCGGCAATACAGACTGAATAGTGAGACATCATTCATATTAGATTGGATCTCAGATTAGGAGGTGCCAGGAAAGCATTTCTGCATCGTGGAAAAGGAAATATCTTGAGCCGCATTCTCAGAAACCATGAACCACAATGTCTGAGAAATTCTGGGAGTTAGATTCCAAGAACGAAACGAAAAACATTCCCACATTCTGGCCAAACTAGGCACTACAGACAGGTTGTTATAAGAAGCCGCGACTTCTTAAGAGTAGAAACTCTCTGATGCTGAACCCACAAGCTTTTCAGCTCCCCTGTCTCTTGCTGACTCGTTTGCTTTCGGATTGGTCGCCAGACTTTAAACACTGGCTTCATTTGCTTTCTGACTGCTCTGCTAAGAGATGGTGCTTGGGGCTTATTTCATCAAATGATCTACTAGCTGGGTCTTCTGATCTGGCCCCAAGACTCTGGAAAGTTGCTGCCTGATAGATCAGAGAATACTGACCCAAGGGGGACAGGTTCTGTTAAAGGGAACAAGCTTAGTGGTTTAGGGATCTGACTGTGGAGCCAGAGAGTGGGAGTTTGATTCCCCGCTGGGCCTCCTTAACAAGAGTCGGACTCAATCGTCCTTCCAGCTCTGCAAAGCTAAGATGAAATACAGTCGTCACCATCATTATCATCATGCGCTGTCAAGCTGATTCTGATTTATGGTGACGCTCTTCAGAGTTTTCCAGGTAGAGGATACTCGGGAGCGTTTTTCCACTAGAGAAGGTTTTCTGGAATGCACAGTGGGGGAATTGAACTCCCAACCTCTGGCTCAACAGTTCGATACCTAACTCACTGAGAGCTTCAGCCAGCTTCCACAGTTTTCAGGTGGCTGTATAAAGGAGACTGTCATGTCCACTAGCCCAGTGGTTCTTAACCTTTTTGAAAGAAACGCCCCCTTGAGCCATTGAGGAAGTTATCATCGCCCCCCCTCCCCGCGGTGATGATATCTTGTTTGTTTGTTTGTTTGTTTGTTTGTTTGTTTGTTTGTTTATTTATTTATTTATTTATTTATTTATTTATTTATGACACTTAAATCCAATGACCCCTGAAAACAAAATTAAATTCCAAGAAAATGAAATGTCCCCCCAAAAAGTAACATTTAATGATTTAGTTGCAAGTGAATTTTAAGACGCAAAAAGAAATATAAAAAGGGTGTAAAAACAAATGCAGAAACTAAAAATCTCAAGACAAAAAGTCTGAAACTAAATTAAAATTGGAGGAAAATATATATTCATGCACACTGAAAAAAGGCTGCAGCCATCTTCACAGGTTTGGCTTGCTCCAGCGCCCCCTACCGCCCCCTTCTACTCCAGCGCCCCCACGCCGCCCTTTTTCGTTCTACCGCCCCCCTGAAAAATGAAATCGCCCCCTGGGGGGCATTATTGCCCACGTTAAGAACCAGCCCTTGGTACTGTAGCCCACGATCAGGAAGGTTGGAAGCTGCAGGCCATCAGCATTCCCTACGGTGCTCAGAGGCAAATGCTAAAGGCAGCCCCCGGGTGCGATTCCTCTGCAGCATAAACTGCTTGGAATCAGTATGTGGTTTCATATTTTCAGGAAAACACCCCACTTCCTCCTTCCCCCAAGCTGCCCAAGGGCCCACACCTGCTGCTTTTGAGGCTCCGGAGAGAGGAGAGTTTCTTGGCACTTGCCAAAGGTGCTTCGCAAACACTTTGATCTGCCTCTAACCGCTTGAGCTGCTGTGGCAATTCCTTCATAATCCCAGCCCCCTTCTTCACCTCCAACTTTCCCCCTGCGGCTTCAAAAATACCTTTTCATCTTCCAGTAATGGGAATTGCAGCTGATGATTGTTCTTTCTGCTCTGAATTAGGAGGCAGCAAAGAAGCAGCCTGCCTTCTGGATGTGCTGGGCTTTGGAAGGAGGGTGTCCTGTTTTTACCTTACACGGGGCACTCCTCTGATAGAAAGAGCATCCACGTTAGCCTTTCACCAACATGGTGCCTTCTGGAGGTAAGAGGCTACAAACCAAGGATGGAGACTCTGGTTCAGGGACTTGCTGTCAAATTGGACTTCAGTCAATGCCGACTCAGACTTGACTCAGTTTTCCCCCCAATGACTCTGACTTGACTTGCGACTCAGAATCTACCCACCCTCTCCCTTTTTTCCTGGGGGAAAAAGCTTGTTTTCAATAGGGACTCTGACTTGAGACCAAAGACTCAGACTCAAAGACTTGTCATCCCTGCCACAAACTCCCATCATTCCCAACTGGCATGTTGTAAGATATAATCCAAATTCAATCTAGAATCCAAGGCTGGGAATGCAGGGACATTCTGGTTTCTTTTTTAAAAAAGACTTTCCCAAGAACAGGAATCATCGTCATCATCACCACCACTACCACCCCCACCATCATAATCATTGGCTGTGGATTACTGCAAATACAGCAGGTAGTAGAGGAGGAAAAAAGAAGCCTAAACGATTATTTCTGTACGTAGAAAAAAAATTACTGAAGACGGTGAAAAGGGAGAATATTTTGAAAACAGGAACAAAGACTCAGTATAAGAAACAACAATTTGAAAACAAATTGAACAGCTCGAACAATAAACCACTACACGCACACCTGAGAAATATTGATTGAAAGCACTATCATAATTCAGCATGAGCATGGTTGAAGCTTAGGAAAGAAACATAAGGTTTGATTTTTGCTGCAGAAGAACAAGCACTCCAAACCAATGTGATGAAAGCTAAGATCCAATTAGCGTTAACAGTAAATGTAGACTCTGCCAAGAAAAAGATGAAACTGTGTCACACCTCATCTGCGAATGTACAAATATTGCACAAACAGATTACAAAATTAGAGATGATAGAGTGGCAAAGTTAGTGCACTGCTCATTATGCAAAAAATACAACTTTCCTGCCCCCAAAAACCCATGGGAACATCAGGTAGAAAAGGTGTCAGAAAATGACAACATCAAGATATTGTGGGATTTCCATATTCAAACTGATAGACACCTTGAACATAACACACCAGACATGGTAGAAATAGAACAAAGAAATGTCTGGATCATTGACATTGCAATTCCAGGGGATGCCAGAGCTGAAAATAAAGAATAGGAAAAACTAACAAAGTACAGAGACCTGGCAATCGAAACATCTTGCCTCTGGAAGAAACACACTTCATTGGTGCCTGTAGTCATTGGGGCCTCGGGAACAATATGAAGAAATTTCACACAGTACTATAAGCAGCTGCAGATTTCAGAAATAATGCCATCAGAGCTAAAAAAAACACACAATAGTAATATAAGGAACAGCATAAATACTGCGCTGACATTTAACAGATAGGTTTTGGCTTAAAACTTGTATCTGTTATATAATACCAGTCAATGTTTCTATAATTTTGATTGACTGTGCCTGATGGTTTTTTAAAATCACAATCACACGTTAAATCCATTCTGACTTATGGTGACACATTTCAGGCTTTCCTAGGTAGAGAGTACTCAGAAGTGGTTTGTCCTTCCCTTCTTCTGGGATCATCCTGAGATTGCAGTTTGCCCAAGGCCACCCAGGCTGGCTCTTCTCCCTGGAAGCAGAGCGAGGAACCAAACTCCCAACCTCTAGATCCACAGGCAGAGACCTAAACCACGGAGCTTTCCTCCCAGCTCAGAGCAGAAATGGAAACTTTCAGATGAGCCCTTTCTGGAATGCCTAAATCGGTAGAAGGTATAACGGGACAAAGTGAGTAGCATCCTGAAGAAGGAGCTACATTCTACTTTGGGGAATTTTAGGCGTATTTAGAGGGTTCAAACCAGATGGAGTGGGTCACTCTCAGAGAGGCGCACACTAGTCTACCTTCCCACATGGAGTGCAATGAGTCTGAAGAGGGAAAGTGTCTGTTCCCCATAAGAGCTGGGCCTCTGGAAAATCAGAAGGCCAACAACAAAACTGGTGATAAAAGGAGAGGGTGAGAGTTTTCCACTCTACATGTGGATCATCTGTTGTTGTTGTTGTTTAGTCATTAAGTCGTGTCCGATTCTTCATGACTGCATGGACCAGAGCACGCCAGGCCCTCCTGTCTTCCACTGCCTCCCGGAGTTGTGTCAAATTCATGTTGGTTGCTTCGATGACACTGTCCAACCATCTCATCCTCTGTCGTTCCCTTCTTCTCATGCCTTTGCACTTTCCTTTTCCTCTACTCATGCCTTTGCACATCAGGGTCTTTTCCAGGGAGTCATCAGGTAGATACAATGGTGTCTCGCTTAATGATTACCTTGTTAAATGACGAAACTGCTATACGATGACTGTTTTGCGATTGCTTTTGTGAAAATTCACTTCCCAGCGATCGGTTCCCTGCTTTGGGAACAGATTCTTCGCTAGACAACATTTTTAAAACAGCTGATCGGCTGCTTCAAAATGGCCACCCGCTGTGTAAAATGGCTCCCCGCTGTGTTTTTGGACGGATTCCTCGCTTTACAGGCACCAAAAATGGCTGCCCCTATGGAGGATCTTCGCTGGATGGTGAGTTATTCAGCCCATTGGAAGGCACTGAATGGGTTTTCAATGCGTTTCAATGGGATTTTTTATTTCGCTTAATGAGGATTTTGCTCTACAGCAATTTCGCTGGAACGGATTATCCTCGTTAAGCAAGGCACCACTGTAGGTCATCTACCTGATGTTAAATGTCTGCATAGGGATTTTGCTTCCAGTGTGATTTGTAGAAAGACACTTGAGAAATAAATATGTGTTAATAAATTGATCTATGCGATAAAAGTATGGAAATTTTGCAGACTTAACAGTAGCGTGGTTGGATAAAACCAAAGACTTCTCTGGCACAATTTGATGGGGGCCAAAGTGCCCAACCAGGTGCCGTAGAGAAGAACATGGACAGAATCAACAGATAGGACTCTCTCTTCCGCTGGTCTTCCCCATGAATGGTCCATGTGCAGTGATGAGGCACAAGGGGCCTTTCAGGTGTAATTGATAGGGGTTCACTCTTTGAGAGATTTTTTTTTGGACTCCAACTCCCAGAATTCCTGCACAATTCCCCAGGCAGAATTCTGGCAGTTTCAGCCCACCAACGTACATATAAAGACACCTACACTTTGCTTACCTGGAGAAGGGCCTACCTCTGAGGCTGCATGTCTTCCCCCTGTTTGTGCTTCCTGGGAGTTGTAGTCTTGCTGATCCTTAGACTCTATAGAGGGCACCTTCCAAAGAACTATAATTCTCGGGAAACAGCTCTCTCTCCCTCCCCCCCATTAAGATCACGAAGCAAGTCCAGAGAAGAACATGCAAACTTGGAGGTGGGTGAGCAAAATGTAGGCGTTTGCAGGTGTGTGTCTGGGTGCAGAAACTCCCTGAATTTTACTTGGTGGGTTCTTGGAGAATTCTGGGAGTTAGAATCCAAAGAAACAGAAAAGCACGCCCTGAATTCCTGAACTGCAACTCCCAGCAGCCATAACTGTCATAGCCAGTGGAGAAGGATGATGGGTCTTGTAGACCAGCCACATCTGAAACACCTAGCTCTTGAACTCTGCTCGAAAACCAGCATTCACAACAGTGACTATAGCTCTTGTAAATGTCTGGCCAGGGATGGTTTTCAAAGTAATGGGAAAGAAATTGAAGGGAGGGGTATCTATTTTTGTGTCTGGTCCGTGGAACCTCTGAAGCCCAGGCACAAAACTTCCCCCGCAGACCCCATGGGCCAGAAGTTAAGCACTCCTGGTCTGAATTGTCCCGTTTTGAAAGCCCAACTCATGAGAGATTTTATTCATGCACATCAATGGTGTTGCACTAACGATGGGAATGCAACTTGCCATTCCAGGGAAGGGTTAACTCTGGAAGAAATGTGCTGAATCGGCCCTCACATTCTGATCATTCTTGACAGTCTCTGCCCTGAGCCGTTCTTCCCAGGCCCCCCAGCTTGGAAAGCTGGCTGCTCTTTATTTTGGAGGATTAGTGTCCAATTACAGGAGCAGTGTGTGGTTTGAAGAACAGAAGGCGTATGTGATGGTCTGGCAGAGCCCTGACACATCTCTTCCCAGCTGTGTGTGTGTTACATCTTGTAATTGGTGCAAGGGAGGAACTGCGCTGGAGTCTGTACGTTAGGCTGGGAAAGGACAGACTCCCAGTAGAGCACCAGCCTCTACTCAACCACAAAGTCACAGGGTGACCCCCCCCAATTCACTGTGTGGGAAGAAATAAGAAGAGAAAGAAAAATATGGAAGCAGAAAGAATGAGAGAGAAAGAGGTAGACACTTTCTGGGTCTGTCAGCTTCTGCCTTTGGCCCCACCAGCTGGCCACCTTTGACAATTACCATATTTTTCTGTGTATAAGATGCCCCCATGAATAAGACACCCTCCCCACTTTTCTAACCCAAAATTAAGAAATCTAAGTGGGGCTTAGCAAGTGTAGGGGGAAAGGGATCAAAGCCCTGCAGGATCACTTTGATCCCTGCTTTCCCCTCCACTTGTTTTTTTTCTCTCCTCAGCTTACTTCCATGTATAAGACAACCCTTAATTTTTAGTCTAAAGATTTTAGACAAAATTATAGTCTTATACATGGAAAAATACAGTACCTGTAAGGGAATGTGGTAACTGGCAGAGAAAGATGACCCACTATAAAATGTCAAGAAGGAAGCCAAACCTTGGAGCTTCTCGTCGCTTGGAGAACAGGGATGTGAGAACATTTACAATGTCCTCTGAAGATGCTGATGCTGCCTGGCAATACAGAGGAAGAGTCGTGTTGCATGCCCTCTGCAAAGAACACCCAGATGCAGCCCACCACCCACCCCTGAAATGATCCACAGTCTTAACTTCTGAAGAAAATTTGAGTTTAAAAACAATATATTTATAAAAGTATTTGAAGTGACAACTCTCATTTTAACTCAACACAAAGCAATGGAACAGTTTCCATCTCCTGTAGATGCTGGCCTACGTCAAGCCATTTCCTCTTTGGGGGCCACCTGCTTGAGAGATGTTTGGATTTGCGGGAAGGGAGCCTTATTCCATCTTGGTTGGGATCAAGACCTGTAGAAAGAAAAGAAGGGGATTAAATCTAAGGTTGAGCTCTTAGAGGTATCAAGGGCAAGCAGGTTTTTGTTTTCCCATTCTATCATGGTTTCCCATTCTATCATAGTTTCCCATTCTATCATGGTTTCCCATTCTATCATGGTTTCCCATTCTATCATGGTTTGCTCTGCTCTGCAATATTTCCATGGCCAGTCTGACTATTAGGCAGAGTCAAATAGATTCTTCAGGTGCCAGAAGCCATAAATGGTGGGCTAAGCTGTATGCCTTGTATCAGCTAGGCTAGGCTGCTACCATCATCTTTGGTAAGCTGGTTCTCCCATCATGAAAAAGAAAGATTCAGCAGCTATGCCAGTTCAGGAGGCTTTTCCTATATGGAATGGGAGCGGGCACCATCTTATTTTTTTGTCCAGGAACCAATATGTCTTGGGCCAAATGTAGTGAGTTTAAATGTATTGACTTATCTGGCTACTATAATGGGCTTACTCGTGGTTTCACCGGCTGCTATGCTATGTAAGTCTGCAATGGTTTTTTTTTTTTAAAGGCAGCTTGAAATGGGGATATTATGTGCATTTTCATTCCACATTGGCCTCTGGTTTGGGATTTTGTGTCTGTCTGTCTGTCTGATGATACACACGCCATACTGGCATCTGATAAATAGCTTTTCAAGTTCAGCTGAAAACCCTGTACATAGGTCCATGTGCAATGAAGAACTTTGTTGATCTGGAATAACTTCAGATTACCTGAAGGAAACTGGGTGGTGGCCCTTTGACTAAATACAGTGGGACTCTTATTTATTGTTGATTACAGTTCGAGGTAGTATATATGGTGCTCATTTTAATCTTTAAAACAACCCTGAGAAGTAGGTCAGGTAGAGAGAGAGTAACTAGCCCAGGATTACACAGGGAGCTTCATTATTTACTAAGGACACAAACTGATGTTTCAACAAAGTCTGAAACCCTAATGCACAGTTGAGCATCATGTCTCCCCAAGACCTTTTTTGTGTGTCTTCTAGGGCCCCACTAATATTTCTTCTATGGCAAAACTTCTTGGGAACCTTCCAAAGAGCATTATTCTTCCCTAAAACAAGGTGGGCTCCTTCGCAACTTGTTCTTGCAACTCTGTTTTCTTACTTTTTTTTTTTTTAAAGGAAGCTATTTCCTGGTCATTTCTGCTTTTCTTGGGAGGGGTTGGGTGTGTCCTCTGACAAACTTAGGGGGAAGGAGAAATGAAACCCTCCTAGGTTGGCCAGCCATGCGCTGGATCTTAGGTCAGTCTGGCTCTTAGCGCAGTCAGAAAAGTCAGGGGCAATTTAGTAGAGAGAATATGGCTGTGATGAAAATGGCAGGGCAGGTTACCACTAGCTTGTGAGCTTTAGTCTTACATATGGGTTAAAGGCTTAGACCAAAGAAAGAGCCCCAAATGTACCATGGAGGCTGGTGGTTCCAGGGACAATAGGACAGTGACTCTGCTCCAGGTTTTAGTCTGAACTTCACTAGAGCTATTAAAGAACCTTCACCCTATCCCTGAAGTAGGTTCAGCACCATGGACAGCTCTTTTTAAAGTTCAGGCTAAAATTTGGAACAGATTCATCTCCTGTCTGACATGGGAGCCACCAGCCTGTTTTAGCCCCCCCCCCGCCTGCCAGTGCTGAGCCAATTTAAATGTGGGTGCTATTACTTGTAGGATTCCTAGGTCTGTAGTGTCTAATTCCTGGATATTTCAGGCTAATTCATGAGACGATTTTAATGCATTCATTGTCAACATTAAAATTATGTAGTTCTTCTGTAATCATGATTTTATGTTAGTGTTCAACTGTAGTCCTGCTTTGACACTTTCTTCTTTCACTTTTGCTAACAGTTTTATCAAGTCGCTGCCACTTTTTGCCAGTAATATGGTGTCATCTGCATATCTTTAATTACTGATGTTTTTTCCACCAATGTTCATGCCTCCATCTAAGTTAATATAGCTTTCTGTACAATATGTTCTGCATATAGACTGAATGGATAGGCAGATAAAATGCACCCTTGTATGACACTTTAGGCTATAGAAAAGCATTATGTCTCTCCATATTCTGTCCTAGCAGTAGTTTCTTATCCACAATACAGGTTACACACCAGGACAATAAAGTGCTCAGCCACACCTGTTTCTTTCAGAACAATCCATAGCTTCTCATGGTCAACACAATCCAAGGCTTTGCTGTAGAATATAAAACATAGGTAGATCTCCTGAAATTCTTTAGTGCACTTCAGTAGTCAGCAAGTATTTGTAATATGCCTTTTCCTTTTCAGAATCCAGCTTGAGTATTAGGCATTTGTTGCTTCATATAAGTTAAAAGCCTTTGTTGCAACACCATAAGCATCACTTTGTTTACATGAGAAATTAGAGCCGTGGTGTTATAGTTATTGTACTCCTTGGCATCTCCTTTCTTGGGGACTGGGATATAGACTGAAAATTTCCAGTCTGTGTTCCATTGTTCATTTTCCATATTTGTTGACATACTCTTTTTAGGATTTTGATAGATTTAGACCCTGTGGCTTAGAATATTTTTATCAGTATCCCATCTAACCCTGGTGATTTATTTCTTCCCACTGCTTTCAAAGCAGCTTTCACTTTACTTTCTAGAATTGCAGGTTCTTCATCATAGGATTCTTCTTCAAAAGAATTTGTCATTCTTTTGTCTCTTCTGAATAAGGTTTCAGTACACTCTTTCCACCTTTTCCTTATTTTTCTGGTCATATAGTATGCTTTCCTGTTGGTCTTTCAGTTCTCCTAATCTAGGCTTAAATTCCCCTTTGATTTTTTGGATCTTTGGTGAGAGATCTCCTGTTTTTCCTCTTTTGTTGTTCTCTTCTATTTATTTTCACTGGACATTACAATAGTTCTTTTTGTGTCTTTTTGTGACTGTTGCTTAAAAGCTGCGTTCAGGATTCTGACTCCATTTCTGTAACATTTTACTTTGGCTTCTCTCTTATCCATAGCAATATTAAATGTTTCTTGCATCATCCATCTAGGTTTTTCTTTCCTTTTTTACTACAGGAGTTATCTTTTTGCATCCTTCCCTAATAATTTCTGTAGTTCTAATCCACAGTTCTTCTAGTCCATGGTCAACTGAATTTAGTGATGCAAATACGTTATTTGTGTGGACTTTAGATTCATCAGGAATGTTGTTTAAATTATATTTCGGCACTAGAATTCTTTTAGTGCTCTTCTTCAGCTTTACTTTAGTGTTTGATAGTAGCTGTTCATGATCAATACCACAATCTGCTTCTGGTCTTGTTTTGGCAGACAGAATACAACTTCTTTACCTCTTGCTTCCAATTATAGTTTATCTGATTTCTGTGTTAGCCATCTGGTGATGTCTATGTGGACTGTTGTCTGTTCATTCCTAATTATCCCTACTGGGCTTATCCCTACTGGGTCTTTTTTCCTCAGGCCTTATGCAAGGAGACATCTCAGGAGCAATGCTGCTGATGCTATCCTCCCCGTTTTGCTCCACGTGAAATGTAGGCCAAAATGCATGTATCCACTAGGCCTCCCCTATGCTAAACTGCCTCCTCTGCTCTGGCTTGTTGGTGGACCAGTGCTGTAAAAACACAAGACATAAATAGTCTTATGTTAAGCCCATGAGAAAGGGACATGGTGGCGCTGCGGGCTAAACCGCAGAAGCCTGTGCTGCAGGGTCAGAAGACCAAGCAGTCGTAAGATCGAATCCACGTGACGGAGTGAGCGCCCGTCGCTTGTCCCAGCTCCTGCCAACCTAGCGGTTCAAAAGCATGCAAATGCAAGTAGATCAATAGGGACCACCTCGGTGGGAAGGTAACAGCGTTCCGTGTCTAAGTCGCACTGGCCATGTGACCACGGAAGATTGTCTTCGGACAAACACTGGCTCTGTGGCTTGGAAACGGGGATGAGCACCGCCCCCTAGAGTCGAACGCGACTGGACAAAAATTGTCAAGGGGAACCTTTACCTTTACCTAAGACCATGAGTCCTGATGATGCCAGCTGGGAACCAGTTGAGGTCGCTGTGGAATGAGGACTCAATGAGAAGGGGAGAGGGAGAGAAAAATGCAGGTGGAAGGGAAGGGGAGCATAGCTGGCTCTTTCCAGACAGAAGAACTCTGCATGGGAACATTTTGTTGCAGAGACCATGTGTTTAGATCGGAGAAGCTGGTCTTCTCCGGTGTGCTTGCTCCATAAGAGCCATCCAATTGCGGGTGCTGACCAGGTGGGTTTCTGGATCCAGCTCATGTCTGTTCATTTTGCTTTCTAAATGGCAGAAGCCACCGTCGGCATCTTGGCCATTGATGGTTCCATCTTTTGCCCAACAAGGAGATCTGTATTAAAAGAGTCAGCACCTTCCCGTCTCTCAATCAGCCATGGATATCTGCCTGCTTTTCCATTCAAAACCCTAGCTGGAGCACAAGGACAGAAATGCATTTTAAATCCGATTTTAAAAAATCATTGATACATCTATATAATTTTAGGGGAAAACACTCCCTTCCTCTCTCCTTCCCCTCTCGGTTCCTTTGTCAAGATCAACAACGGTTGCAGGGCACTTATGGAAAGGCAGCTGTTTATCCTGGCCGTCCCGTTCCCTGTGGTTAAGAGGCATGAAGGCTTGCTCTGGGTCAACTCCGGGAAGGAAAAACAGGCAGAGAGGCCGGGTTGGGGGGCCGGCGGGCGGAAGGCGAGATCAAAGCTGCAGCTTGTGGTCACAAGCGAAACGACAGACAGAGGGGGGCTGTTCAAATTGCCATTTGCTCTTCTCGCTCTAGCACCTGCCCTGGCAGATTTGCTCTGTTCATGGTAGTGGGGCTTAAGTAGAAGAAGTAACCGGCTAGGTAGTCAAGCCTCTTGTTTCTCTCAGTGGTCCCACCAGTTGCACTGAGGAAGCCTGGAAGTAGGATGGGTTGGAGTTATTTCAGCCTCACATGTTTTGCCTCTGGTGGGTTTGGCTGGAAGGGATCTTTTAGGGATGGGGTGACTGTCCATCAGTCTAGCAGCAACCGTTGTTCCTTTCCTGTCTCTGATTTTGAAGACCGCCATGCCTCTTTTTAAAAAGTCTGCTAGCAATTATGCAGTTTGTGTGCAGTTAGAATGTAATCTACAGAGGTCTGCTGGAAGCAGGCTGTGAGTTGGGCGAGGCCTGTTACTGTAAGCAGTGATTTTTGTACAGTATGCTGTTTTTGATCTGTTCAACTGTGAGTAAATGGAAACGTTTTATTCTTTCTCTTACCAAGGTCTCAGAGTGAGCTGCTGAGATGGTTTGTCGAGACAATAAAGGGTGATCTATTCTGGGGAGACTTGGAGCAAATCCTACTCTGTAAGTCTCTGCACTTCTGCTGCACAGTTAGAGGTTTTTTAACTAACATTCAAAACTCTGCAACGGGATTATAATGGCAAATTGGCTATTCCTTGAGGCCTCCATGATTGAAAAAGCCATAGAAACATTTTGTGGATGCTGGTGAGCATGGTGGTGCCTGGTGTTACCCTGAGGTGTGTGAAAATGCTATCGCAGTGGGGTGCATGAGGCTTACAAGATGCACTTTGCCCAGTAGAAGAGACCCAGAACTAGGACAACCCCCAATGGGGTTCAAAAACTCTATTAAGGACACCCCTCTAAGTAACAGGGTGTTCATCAAACTGTTCTGATGGTCACTAAGCTTCCCTCAGTGTTTACCTGAGATTCACTCTCTTGCAATCTAAGCCATTCTGACTTTTCTTGTTGGGCAGCAGAGAAAAGCGTTTTTCCTCCTACATGACTGTCCTTCCGATTCTTGATGAAAGGAGGGTTCTCGTGTTCCACTCCATTCCATCACAGACCTTGGAAAAGTTACCTTTTGGGGGATTCTGGGAGATTTAGTCTAAGAGAGTAGCTTTTCCCAAGCTCAGCTGTATCACAATCTGCAGCTCCCACCCGAACTCAAAGCATTGTGCGAATGGGCAGGGAAATAACTTTCAGCTCAGCTCTAGAAAAGCGTGAAAGGGATCCATGCACGCAAACCCTTACTGGGAGATTTTGCAGTTCGTCGTGGCCACGTAGCGCCCAGTGTAGTGAACGTTGCACCTCACCACATTGTTAGTGAAGTCTGACTCCATCACAATATATTTGGGGTTCACCTGAACCTAGGGTGATAAAACAGCACAAGTCAATTAGCTTCGGAGGTTCAAAACTGGTCAGTCTCCTGTCACCTGTAGCAGAAATAACGTACCAAAAATAAATAAATATGGAGAAAGGAAGTGGAAGTGTTGTAAGGTGGGTACCAAGAATAGGCAACATGAAGTGACCATGGCAAGAGCAGAGGGGGGATATTTGGGTTGTGTGAGGGGCTAGTACCTTCAAAGTCTTCCCCTCCTTTGGAGGCTCCTCCTCACAGCCTGCTCTGCCACCACAAAACTCTTCTGCTGATCTCCGGGGTGGGAAAGTAAGGGCGAGGAAGTTTTTTCTGTTGGAGTTTTTACAACCTTGCATGCTGCCTTTAATAGATTTGGCTGGGAGGGACATTTCTGGGTGGGGGACTGTCAGTCTATCCAGCACTAACTAATGGTTCCTTTCCTGCCTCTAGATTCAGAGAGAGACCCGCCTCTCTGTTCTGTGTGCATTTCCCCTTTTTTAGAGTCCGTTGAGGTCCATTGCTGAGAGCAGCCATGTTTGTCAGTTAGCTTCCTGTTATCCGTTCAACTGTAGTGAAAGAAGCATTTTTATTCTTTCTCTTACTAATGTCTCAGAGTGAGTTATTGAGATGGCAAATGCCAGTTAATGAGAAAAGAGGTGGACGATTACGGTGAAATCGAAGCTCTTCCGCTCTGAGAATCTCTGCACATCTACTGTGCAGCTAAAGGAATTTAACCAAAAAACTCAAAACTCTTCAACACTTTCTGGCCAGGGACTGACAACAATTCCAGAGGTGGTGGAAGAGCATGAGAACGGAAGATCCAAACATTTGGAAAGAGCCACATCAGGGAAGAATGCTTTGAAGTCAAAGAGTCAGAACCTGTTTTAACCCGACAGACAATTTCTATTTCAGGGAGTGCTGTGTTTCAGGGGGATGTTGTGATTTTGGACCACCCCTCCATCCAGTGTGGGGGATTCTGGGAACTGTAGTCTGAGAACACAAACCCACACAGTTCTAAACCAAACAGGGGGGTGGAAGGAAAAGCCTAAAGGTTCAGATCCAGCCCTAGGACCTAAGGATTCTTCCCTCTATGGGAAGAGATTCAGTCTCATCATCACTGCTCAAGGATAAGCCAGTGGCTGTTTCTTTTGGCTCCTTTAGAAGGGATGGGAGAGAATGGGGGGCGTCTTCCCTTTTCCCGGCTGGCCCTTTTTACAGACATGGGTCTATTGTGTTCCTTCTGTCTGCAACATTTTCCTTCCGTCCACAAAGAATGCAAACTAATATACAAAGGGGTTTGGAGAAGTACATTTTGGCAGCAAAACATTTCAAATGCCAAACACAAGCAGAACAGATCCTACAAACGTTTCTGGCACCGTTGGAGAGTACTCGAAAGAACACAGAAATGGCTTTTCTTGTCCCGCCAGCATTAATTCCAGCCCTCTGACATTTAGAAATGCAGAGAAGAAGGACAACTTTCCCAAAGCTAGGCAAAAGTTACTTTTCTGGACGACAACTCTCCAGACAGCTGGCAGTTTTGTGTGGATTCTTGTAGTCCAAAAAAAGAGGAACTTCTCTAAGTTTGGAACTTACCTTTAGGATATAGTTCCCAGGCTGTACATCAGTGATATCAATCCACTGGCAATCGATGTCTGCATTGTAAGTATCATAACAACCAGGACTCAACCCCTGAAAAATAAGGAAAAGCACAGCTGAAGCTTGGAAGATACCACTTGTGACTTTGTCCTAGCAGAAGCTGGGCTTGTTGCCTTTTTTGGGGGGGGACTACAACACCCAGCATTCTCCAGTGAACATGGTCATAGGACATACTGCATGGGGGATTCTGGGAGCTGAAGTCGGGAAAATATTTCCCAATTCAATCTCTTTGGAATCATCCACTGATGGAAGATTCCTCGACCCAAGGTAGGTAAAGAGATATTGTTGTAAGGCGCCCAGAGACCTTTGGGTAGAGTGGGCGGCATATAAGTTAAACAAACAAACAAACAAACAAACAAACAAACAAACATGAGGGCCAAAATGTGAGCTGTGGGTGAAGCTAAATAAAACTTAAAGGCTTCAACTCTGGAAGGCTGAACCGGGATCTTACAGCACATATGTTTGGCCAGTGGTTTGTAGAAAATTGTGATGTTGAAGACATCCATCACGATAATTCCCAATGCTAGGCCCCAAAGAGAGTTCTTCAAGCGCAGATACCTGTGTTGATCCATAGCAACAAACCAGTTCTGACAATGTTTGTCTCCATTGGGAGCAGATCCTTTGTAAAGCTAACGGGACTTAACTGCCTATTCAATACAAGCACCCTCTGCAATAATACGTTGCTGTCTAAGAAAGGCAGCTCGTAACGTGTTGCTGAGAAAATCACCCCCTGACTCTGGTGGGACTGGGGCTAAACACAGAGGTAACAAGGAAGTTTGGGGTGGGGGGGCGTGGCACCCTCCTCCATTGCTTCTTCAGGGTCCCAGGGCTTTGCTCCTGCAAGATCTGGCTCCAATGAAAAAAGGTGAGTTTAGCTCTGAAAAACAGGATCTAAATCCAGTGGGTAATCCCAGCTGGAGCACACCTATTAAATCAATGCAATTTTCACAATTGGTGACCCACCACTGAAAAAGATGGTTCGATAGATCGACTGTGTTTGGACCTAGTAATAAGATCTAGGACTATAAATCCTCACTTGTTTCATTCTCACCTCCAAGAAGAAACTGCAGAATTCTTTCCTAGCCTGCAGGAGGCCAAGTTGTTCCCTCTCTGTCTCCATTAGAGGGTTTTTGTACTGATGAGAAAGATTTTGTGTATGTGTGTGAATAATGCAAATTGCTCAGAACAGCAGCAGTTGCTGCCTTGTCGAGCAGGCTTTTAAGTTCTGGGAGCATTGGATGGGTTGTTTGTATCTTTTTTTAAAAAAAT
Source organism: Pogona vitticeps (assembly GCF_051106095.1). Classification (NCBI taxonomy): domain Eukaryota; kingdom Metazoa; phylum Chordata; class Lepidosauria; order Squamata; family Agamidae; genus Pogona; species Pogona vitticeps. Next base: position 8,326,737 of record NC_135794.1, on the reverse strand, counting down.
ATAGACAGCCAGTTGTTCCGTGTTTACTGTGTGTGTTTCTGTTTTGCTTCTCCAAGAGAAAGAATGCTAATTTTGCAGGGAAACAGTCTGTGCCAAACCCTGACACAAAAAAGCGAGTGCTCCTTGTCTTGCTCTTGCCTAAAGGCAAGGAATCTTACGAGGCTTGGGAATTCCATGTTCAGGTGTCCTTGTCATGTGTCAAGACATCCTAAACTGAGGAGAAGTAGGTATTTTGCAAGTGTTCGTCACATCCCAATAAAGAACGGCTGGCCTATACCCCAGTGATTGACACAGGGTTTTTTTGGATGCCCCAAAGCAGAACGGGTCCCTCTTTTCACCTGTGTGTGCGATGTGCAGGCGTAGCGCTTCAGGTTCCCAAAGTCACAGGTGGTGTCTTCCAAGCAGAAGCTTGCTTTGTGGCCCTCGGCCACTTTCTTGCCCGTAGAGGCATCCAGCAGGTCATAATGGCTGAATTCATCCATGCTGTGGTAATGCCTGGGGAGGTGGAACACAGAGGATCAGGGACACACCCCAGGCCTGCATTAGGAAAAGAACTTGGGAAAGCTTGGGGTTTTGTTTGTTTGTTTTTTTTTACTACAAATTGCCTCCCAGTGCGGCCACTGGTTGGGGGGGATTCTATCAGAAGCAATTTTTCAAAAATGGAACTTTTCAGAGCCCTGCTTTGAAATGCGCAGAAGTTTCGCGGCTGAGTGGAAACTAGAACCGGGATCTCTGAAGTCCTTAACCAACACGCTAACCACTGTGCCACACACACCAATTCTTCTGTCCCTGAATGAAGAAGACATGACAGATACAAGGAGAAGCGCCCTCCCAAACACTGAGGCCAGTACTGCACGTGCCTCTTTGTGAGTGTGTAAAACTGTGGGACGCACACTACGGAACCCGACCGAAATTTTATGCCTTCCTAGACCCAACTCCTGGTGTCCTGGGGGTCCCGTGTACACCTCTCTCCCTACTCACTGGTGGCAGCTGTGCCACTCCCAGGTGTGACGTGCCCGGTTGGGTAGAAAATCCGCGGTGCCCTGGTTCTTCACACGCTGGGGGAAACGCAAAAGTACCCGGACATCATAGTCTGTTGCTTCAGAGGTGTAGGCAGTGCTGGAAAAAAGAGAAGACCAGGTTGCCAAGATGCCAAAGTTGCTTTCAAAAGAGCCAGTGTTACGTACAAACCTGTCGTCCCAAGTAGAATGGCCAACCTCCAAGCTGACTCCTGTAGAAATGCATTTACAGTGATGCCTCACACAACGAGTGCCTCACACAACGATGAATTCACACAACGATGGCTTTTTCTGAAAAATATGCCACCTCACACAACGATGTTTCCTATGGGGAATTTTCGCACAACGATGTCTCTTTTCACTCATAACGATGTCTCTTTTCACTCATTTAAAAGTGCCTTAAACTGTTTGAAACCTGTTTTAAATGCTTGGCATCGATAGCCCAGCTTGTGAAATGTAAGCAAACTTAATTTGGTGTTGTTCTGAGGCGTCGTTAATTTTTGGTGAATTTTTTTCTCTCTCATTGAGAAGCATTGGACGGACTGTATTTATTTAAAATACTTTTACCTCGCCTTTGTCCCGTGTCTCCACTGAACACACCTGTGAAGGTTGCAGGACTGAGAGGAAGGCCTCTCCTGATGATCTTAACACCCAAGCAAGGTCCATAAAGGGAGACTCAGTTCTTGAGATAGCTTGGACCCACACTGCCTAGGGTTTTATAGGTTAGAACTAGCCCTTTGAATTGTGCTTGGAAACAGATCGGCAGCCAGTGGAGCTGCTGTAACAGGGGGCTTGAGGGATCCCTGTGGAATTACAGTTCTAAACATGGTAAATGAGAAAGAGGGCCAAGCTAACAAGATGTAGCTTTAAGGAGAGGTCGGGTCAAAAACAGAGAGACTTCCATGGACAGGAGGACTCTGAGTGGTGGAAGGTAAATAAGGAAATGTTACCTTGCAAGACATTTCTCTTCAGCAGCACAACGGAGGGAGTAGAGGTGAGCCCTTTGGACGTAAGTGGATGCCTGGACGTAGTTTGGATCAGGAACGAGGTCTGGAAGGCCTGAAAAGAGTCACACTCATTGGTCAAAGCTCAGCAATGGAAGATGCAGAGTCATAGAATGGAAGAAAGATAAAACGGTGGATTTGTTAGGATCCCTGCTGGAGTCCTCTAGTCCAACACTCTGCCAAGGCTGGAGATCCACAACTCAAACATCTCTGACTGAGAGCCATCAGACCTCTTTTATAAAACTCCCCCCCCCAAAAAGGGGGGAGTCCACCTCTTTCTGAGATGAGGCTTCCCTCTGTTGGACTGCTGTTATTATCAGGAAAGTCTTCCTAATATTAAACTATACCTCCTTCAGAGTTACTTTTAAAAATAATTATTGGGATGCCCACAAACTACTTTTGGGGTCTTAGAGTTATAACTGTAAATAATTATTAATTATTGTTAATTGGTCTTGAAGCTAACATTCTAAACTCCTTGCCTCCCCCTGTGGGCACCCGCTCAGAGACAGCACACTGGCTTGGCCTGCCCCACTTCTAGGCACTGCCTCTGAGCGGGCACCTACTGTGGGAGGCAAGGCTTTGAAGTGCCGAGCACCTGTGAGGCTAATAAGCGAACCGGCACGAACCATCGAGCCCTTGGTTCGTGCCCATCTTTGGTGACAACAGTTTAGCACAGAAACATCCTTGCATTAATAACAGCGCCGATGAGGTCCCTTAAGATATGAAAACTCAGGATGTGATCAGATGGGGAAATGTCTCTGGCTTTGGACTGTTTGTGGCACAGTCCAGCACAAGCTGTTTTCCAACAAACACACAACGCACAGGAGCTCATGAACCAGCCTGACCCTGTTCTTTCTCCAAGCTGGACTTTTTTGGGTCTGGCCACCTTTTTTTTTGCACCTGGACTGGAGCAATTTCTCTACAGACAGAGAGGAGTCGCTTTAAGGGAGATGGCTCCCTTTCCAGCCCAATGTGATGCCATCCTTTCTTCCGTCCGGTCCTGCCCTTCGTCACCTTGTCCGAGAATGAAATCACAAAAATGAGGGAGATCTTTCCACCTGAGGACAACTTGAAAAGGGGACCTGTCTTTCTGACCCAGTCCTAGGTTATCGGGGAGGCCTCCATGCAGATCCAACGTCACTTCAATCCTGAGCCTGTGCTCTCTTTGAATTTAAAATGCTTCCCAGGATCATGGGCTTTCTGATTAAGAAGGAAGCACACACTCCACAAGGCTAAAATCCCTCCGACCCCGACTCCTTAAGCCACCCCACAAAGAAATCCCCACTTGCAAATTTGAGTGAGAACACCGCTGGCCCTTTGTTTGTTTTTCCAAGACAGAGAGGAGAACAATGCCTCCTTGTTTCTCAGGCTGTTCTCCTGGGAGGAATCACATCACCACTTTGTTTTTTCTTTTCTGACCACCCCCCTCTCCTCCCTTGGTCATTGCTGCTGATGTAATCCCATCAGGGATTCTCCCCTTGTTCAGAGTAGGGGGTGATGCAGGGGGGGGCGGGACATTTTCTTGCTTGCTTGCCTGCCTTTTCTCTCTCTTTCTTTCTAAATTGACCAACTTCTTAAAAAAAATTAGCATGTGAAACCTAAGATCCCTTTGTCCATCTCTCACTCTCCAAGAAGTTGATTTTTTCGAGACATTTAGGAGGAAGGGGGGGTGTCTTTCTGATGCAGTGATTTCATACACCAGGGGCCAAAAGGGGTTGGTCATCATTTATTATATAAAAATCCCAGTTGCTTCTAAGAAACGTTGGGAGACCTAGTAATAATGATGATATCAGAACTGCAGAGCGGGAAGGGACCCTTATGGATCACGGGGTCCAGCCCCCCCCCCGTCAAGGAGGAATCAAACATCCAAACTCTTGCTCCGAACCAAGATGCCTAAACCACTGAGCTTTTCAGCACACTGCGAATGTCTCGGTCATCGAAATATCCTCCTTTCCCAGCAAATGCAAGAGTAGGTGATACCTTTTATTGGATCAGTAAAAAAATAATAATAAATAGCTCTTCCTTGGGTTTGAAGCACACCCCCTTCCGGCAAATCTTGGCACAGGGGCTCCTCCAGTGCATGCTGTCTTGATTCTTCTTACCCCAATGCTGATGTTTCACAATGAAATTCGGACTCCCTGAATTTCATCTCCTCTTTATACAACCGTCATCCTTTGGTCTCACCTGTCTTCCTGTATTTTTGTTGTTTTTCCCTCCGGAAATCCATTAAGGGGAAAATGCAGTAGAACCGCAAAAGACCTTCTGACTCATTGGGTGACGGAAGCCTGTCTTGAAACAGCCCTCAAAGGCTTAAATTCTGTACATACTTACCTGGAATAGTTCCCATTGAACTCAGTGGAACTTACCACTCAGCAGCAGCCCTGTATAGGTGGGTGGAGTTTATGCAGCCTCTGTGGCCCCAGGGCCCCTCTCGGACCCCTCCTGGTGGAACCAGATTTCTGGCCACATCCATTGTAGCCTTCCATGGATCTTTGGAGCAGGAAACTGCTATCTATGACACCACGCTTGCTTTGGGGGCCAAGACTCCACCTAAAATGGACACACAGCTAGGGCCATGAGTGGGCAGGGCTACAATTCCTTGGTTGAACCAATAAGGCTTTGCACGTCAAAGGTCCCGACTGAGTTCAGTCTCCGGCCAAGCTGAGTACTAGTGAAGACTTCAGTCTGAACTCTCGGAGAATGTTTGCCGATCTGTGAGAGCCGATTGGTGACTTGTGGGTGCAATTACAGTGGTGCCTCACTTAACGACGACAATCCATTCCAGGAAAATCGCTGTTAAGCGAAAACATGGTAAAGCGAAATAAAAAAACCCATTGAAACGCATTGAAACCCATTCAATGCGTTCCAATGGGGTAAAAAACTCACCATCCAGCGAAAATCCTCCATACGGAGGCCATTTTCGCTGCCTGTACAGTGAGGAATCCATCCCTAAACACAGCGGGGAGCCATTTTAATTACCCGGCGGACATTTTTAAACCGCGATCAGCTGTTAGAAAAACATTGTTTTGCGAAGAATTGGTTCCCGAAGCATGGAACCGATCATCACAAAGCGAAATTCCCCCATTTAGACCGGTGGTTCTTAACCTTTTTGAAAGAAATGCCCCCTTGAGCCATTGAGAAAGTTATCATCGCCCCCCTCCCCACGGTGATGATATCTTATTTATTTATTTATTTATTTATTTATTTATTTATTTAAGACACTTAAATCCAATGACCCCTGAAAACAAAATTAAATTCCAAGAATATGAAATGCCCCCCCAAAAAGTAACATGTAATGATTTAGTTGCAAGTGAATTTTAAGACGCAAAAAGAAATATAAAAAGGGCATAAAAACAAATGCAGGAACTAAAAATTTCAAGACAAAAAGTCTGAAACTAAACTAAAATTGGAGGAATATATTCATGCACACTGTAAAAAGGCTGCAGCCATCTTCACAGGTTTGGCTTGCTCCAGCGCCCCCCTACCGCCCCCCTTCTGCTCCAGCACCCCCACGCTGCCCCTTTTCATTCAACTGCCCCCCTGAAAAATGAAATCGCCCCCTGGGGGGCATTATCGCCCACGTTAAGAACCACTGATTTAGACCATCATTTTGCGATCGCAATTGTGATCGCAAAAAGATCGTCATAATGCGGATTCATCGTAATGCGGGACAATCATTAAGCGAGGCACCACTGTAGATGGAGAAATCACTTGCATTTCAGACCATTTGTGAAATGTTCTGTTGTGAGTTATTTCCTTCCAGTCGTATGACACACAGGATATAATGAACTAACCTGACCCTGCTCTGAATCCAAGCGGAACTTTTCTGGTCCAGTGGCAGGCTTCTGCTCTTCTCTAGAACCGGGGTGGAGTGATTCTTGTAGGGACAGAAGGGAGATTGCTCCCAATGAAGCCACCCCCTGCACAGTGCAATCATGGTTTGCACCCTACTGCAAAAGTCTTTTAGATTCCTCAGCTTTTGGCTATGCTGCCCGGGAGAACTGGGAGCTGAAGGCCACCCCATCTGGAGGACCAAAGGTTGAGAACCCTGGGAGTTGTTTGGACTCTGTATGTGGCAGCCTCCTAAGTTCTTTCTGTATCCACCAGTCCTGAATAAATCATAGAATCATTGAGTTGAAAGGAGCCTATAAGGCCATCGAGTCCAACCCCCTGCTCAAGGCACGACTAGAAATCAAAGCAGATCTGAGAGACAATCAAATGACACTGGGGCACCAACCACTTCTTATGCTTGTTGTTGTTTAGTCGTTTAGTCATGTCCAACTCTTCGTGACCCCATGGACCAGAGCACCCCAGGCTCTCCTGTCTTCCACTGCCTCCCAGAGTTTGGTCAAATTCATGTTGGTCACTTCAAGGACACTGTCCATCCATCTCGTCCTCTGTCGTCCCCTTCTCCTCCTGCCTTCACACTTTCCAAGCATCAAGGTCTTTTCCAGGGAGTCTTCTCATGAGATGGCCAAAGTATTGGAGCCTCAGCTTCAGGATCTGTCCTTCCAGTGAGCACTCAGGGTTGATTTCCTTTAGAATGGATAGGTTTGATCTCCTTGCAGTCCAGGGGACTCTCAAGAGTCTCCTCCAGCACCACAATTCAAAAGCATCCATTCTTCGGCGGTCGGCTTTCTTTATGGTCCAGCTCTCAATTTCATACATCACTACAGGAAAAACCATAGCTTTGATTATGCATACTTTTGTTGGCAAGGAGATGTCTCTGCTTTTTAAGATGCTGTCGAGATTTGTCATCATTTTCCTTTCTTATGCTACCCAGCGATTAGTCATGGGGCATGTTCTTTGCACATGGAGGGCCCCATCTTTGGTCCTCAAGATCACCAGCTCGTGCGAGGAAAGAATCGCACTTGAAAACTTGGGAGAGACCCTGTCCGTCATCGTGGACACTGCTGAACTAAACAAATCAAGGGTTTGCCTCGTTCTAAGGTGGATTTCTACATTCTTAATCTTGATTAGATTTGGGTATGTTGAGCACAGCTTCTTCTTAAGCGGTCGAGGCATCTCTTCTGTATTAGCAACACTATGCAAACATCATTTATAGGAGAAGGATGTAAAGTAATTGGAGCTGCCCGGGGAATTTCCGATAAGCCAGAAATGGATTACATAGGTGGAAAAGCAGCCAAGATGCATTCTTTCACTCCCCCCCCCCACTCCGAGGCAGGCCACATGGGGTCAGGAAGACCCCTGTGTTAACCTCTTTGCAGAAATCCAAGGAAGTGCCAGACGGAAATTGGCTGCAGAGGAAAGGGGGAGAGGAAGAGAAAGGTCAGATTTTCTTGCTTCAGTGTCCCAGCGTCTGCGATTCATACAATCTCGGAAATGGAAAGCAGGAGGGGAGGAGGGGAGACGCTGCTCCCAACGCCCACACGGTGAATCAAAACCCGGTGGGAACCCAAGACAAATATGCGGATCTTAGTTGTTGCTAAGTGACTGCCATACATGTACGGGAAATAAAATGAAAATAAATCTAATCAGAGACATGTGGAGGCAGCGCAGGAGGGGGAAACGCCAGCCCTAAACTGAATGAAGCAGTTGGTCAGTGGTCAGGCATAGCTTATAAGATGGTGTTCTCTTTTCAAATATTAAGCTACCAATATAGGCCTCATCGGCATTTTAAGTTATGAGGTTTTGACCCTAACCCATGCCCTTAGTTTTTTACACTGATTAGTTTTGTCTAAGCAATCCCCTCCTTAAAAAGGGGATTTATTCCCAATTTACAGAAGCAAGGTGAACTTTGCAAGAACTGGCTTGTTGGATCAATTGAGAGGCCTTTGCAAGAGCTCAGCTCTCCTGAAGCCAGCTTGGTAAGCACAATAAAAGAGGGAAATTGAATGGCAAAGGAAGAAGGACAAGAAAGTTGCGGGGTGGAGGGACTTTGTCCTGTCGATCAGAGTTTCTTCAGAGCCGATATAAACATTAAAATACCCAATTAGAATTGTGCAGATGATTGTTTTTAGCAATAATCCATACCTAGGCAATGTGATTGATTTTTTGAGCCACTATGCCACCCTCTCATCCCACTCTCCACTCACCGAAGAGGCTGTCCACATACATCCTTCACATGTATGAGTTGTACAGTTGCAGGCTTTTCCTGCAACACACTAAACTCTGGATCTTTGCAATGCATGCATGCACGGTTATGCGCTATCATGTTGCATATAATAGGGTTTTCAAGGTGAGGTATTCAAAGAGTGGGTTATAAGGTCCATCCTCCCCCATGGGTTTTCATGGCCAAGCAGGAATTTGAACCCAGGTCTCTGGAGTCCTGGTCCTTCACTCTACCCACTGTACCACGTTGGGTGCTTCTATTATGTGCTGCCAAGTTGATTTCAATTTATGGCAACCCTTTCTGGGGTTTTTCTAAGTACTCAAGAAATGGTTTACCAGTACCTTTTTCTGGGGGGGGGGGGGAATCCTGGGATTGTGTAGCTTGCCCAAGGCCACCCAGGCTGGCTCTCCTCCTGGGAGGCACAGTGGGGAATTGAACACCCATACTGGTTCTGCAGCCAAATAGCTAACTGCTGTTCAATTCCCTACTGAACTATCCAGCTAAGCAACACGCATATGGTGCATAAAAATTCTAAATCTGCACACCCAGATTGCCTGTCCCAAATCTCCATATAGAGCTGCTGATAGATGCAGAGAGACGAGGGCTGGGGCTTGCAGATCCTAAACATCCCCATCACCCATGGAGTATTTATTGCCCAGAATCATGGTTATTATCACAGCAGGACTATTAAGGTCATCAGTTTAGCTGCATCAGATTGCCTAAGATTTCAGAGCCAAGAACTCGAGGGCAGGCCTTTGTGATGTCACAGAGGTGGGGCAGCCAAGGAATAGGAAGGGGAAGATCTCTTGGGGACTCATGAGTCACACAATACACAAGCTGTCCGGTGTGGACCAGGATCAAAGGGTGGCAACTAGAGAAAGAGAACCAGCAAGTGGGTGCACTTCAACTAGACAAACACCAAGTTGGTGAGTTTTAGTACCAGCTGGGGAATTGCAGAAGAGTGAAGTTGGAGAGGGGCCTGTAAGGCTATCAAGTCCAACCCCCTGCTTCATGCAGGAACACAAATCAAAGGATACCTAATCAGGCAACCCTAAAAGCTACGTTTTCTTCAGATAGCTTCAGGACTAAGAGATTTCTTCAAGGCCTTCTGTCTACCCCGATTGCCACCCAGAAGAATGTTTGCATTTCAGAGGCTTCTGTCTGCAGTTTCGGTATATTCTAAATTGATTAAAGTCTATAGTGGGATTCCCCTTTATGAGGTTTCCTCAACCCCACGGTCCCTATCCAGAGGTGAGCTAAAACAGGGAGGGAAAAATCATGCTCCTGAATTCTGAGAAGGAGTTTGGCTGTATTTTTAGAGAAGCTGACATTATGTCTGATAACAGCTGAAAAAGATATTTACTCTTGTAGATCCCTTTGGCTTCTCAACCTGAGCCTTTCGGACCAGCCTAGGAAGACATGAGGTCAAGCTCATAAAACGGGCTTTTCATTCGGCTTGGATGTACTCTCAAGAAGAAGCCTGGACTTTGACATTTTTTTTTGAAACCAGGGGGATTTCCCGTAATCCCAAGGAGTGCCTTTTCACCATGGCACCATCTAATCCAAGAGGCACAGGCGTCTGGGAGGAGGAAGTCCATCAAATGCCAATGTCGGTACACAGAGTGGGTCTACACTACACGGTTACAGCGGTTTGAAGCCACTTTAACTGCCAAGGAATCTTGGGATCTTGGCTTCGTTGAGGTGCTTGGAATTTTTTTTGCGGTTGTTCAGGGAAGTGGGTGAGAGCTCTCTAGCGAGGAATTCTAAGCATCTCCCAAAAATACAAATAAAAGGATTTTGTAGGGTAGAGAAAGTATTTAACAAGGTAGCAAAGTCTTATAACTCTGTAACATACACATAGTTTTGGCCTTTACGAGAGAACTGCGTTTTGTGCTTTGAAATTATATTAGCTCTCTGGCCTGTTCCATGTGTCACGTTCCGTTGAGGTGTGATGGATTCTCCCCTCTCCACTCTTTCTACAGCATGTCTAATTTTACACATCTGTATCAGGTTTAAGGACTTCGTTATTACCCATCTCTCCGCAAGCTACCAAGTGGCACATATTATCTTTCTTCCTAGGTAGGTCCTTTGTGCCACTTCCTCTATAAGCTGTGTTGCCCATTTTTTGCTGTGGCTGGTCTCTATTCAGTTTAGATTCTGTTTCGGCCTTTGTTGGAGGCAAAAATATTCACTTCCACCTCATGTACCCCCAGTAACCTTAGGACAGCATCTGTCTGTCTGTCTGTCTGTCTGTCTGTCTGTCTGTCTGTCTGTCTGTCTGTCTGTCTGTCTGCTCACACATATATGCACACACACACAGAGAGAGAGAGACTGGGCACAAAGATGCAAACTAGAAATTTTAGACTACAACTCCCATAATCTCTTGACCATTGCCCACATACTGATATACTCCAGAACATCTGGAGGACACTTCCTTAGTCAAGGTCTAAAGTGGAGGATGGAGCTACTGCAGATTGCATGGGGACAATGCACTGAAGATGGCAAGGAGCATTTAACAATGAGTTCTGAGATGGCTACCCCAGTCTTCATATCTTTACACGCAACCTCTGATAGACAATATGAACCTCTAAGTCCACATTCGCCTGTGGAACAGATGCTGGCCTGGCTATTGACCTCTTATTCTACATTAGACAGCAGGCACAGACCGTAGTTGCCCAATCCAGATGTTTTGGTAAAATGTGAGTAGTGCTAAGAAGGAAGTTGAAAGGGAAACCCCACACCAGATGTGAGGAGGGGACTGGGAAATGGGACTGACCATATAGCTCATTTTCTGATCTTCTAAACCACAGTTTGAAGGATGGACCCGTGCCTTCTCAATGTGCAATGACAACATACGCCATACGAACAAACACAACAAAAATGAGAAATTAGCCCGTAGGTTCCTTTTCCCCCCAATATAATTTCAGTTTCAGAAGTTTTTCTGAAACAATGCCCTTAGGCCCTAAAATCAGCTTGGCAAGAACTGCTGAGAGGTTACGATCAGCAGAACGTCCAGAGGTAGGCGCTATAGCCACGCACAACCTCTCTGCTGTGAGCCCTCCCACGATGCAGGGCACCTTTTCCTCCTTAACTCCCCTCTCATCAGCTAGTAGGGGGCCTGTCAGTGACTCACCCCGTCCATTCTGATTGGGTCTGTAGATGCTGCCCACGCTCACCCGGGCTTGGTTAACACCTTGGCTGTCTGGAATCGCTTGGGGAGGTTCGTTCCGGATGGGAAGGTAGGGTTCGGGCCGAGGAACCCCATGGGGGTCTAAGGGCCGGAAAGGCGGCTGAGGCTCCACATTGCGAGGGGGGATGTAGGGCTCCGCGGGCACATCCCCGAAAGGCGGGTATTGCCCCGCCCATGGTTCGTTCCCATACCTGGCACCTGTATTTGTAGGAGATCCAGGATTGATGTGCAAGTTGTCTGCAACTGGAACCCCTTGGCCAACGGAGGGTTGGTTTGGGGCAGAGGCATATGGGTCCTGCACACTTTGGTCATAGCTAGTTCCAGTGTCGTGGTAGAGACTGTGTGAGTACCTTCGGTCTAAGCCATCAGAAGATGGAAGCTGTTGAGCCACCGGGATGTAGGGTCTCTCCTGGGCAGGGTAGTATCCTTGAGCTCTGTAAGGGCTCTGATCCTCTGTATATTCTTCGTATCTCACCCGGGGCTGGAAAGGGTATATGACCCCCGCACTGGCTGCGGCTGCAGCCACTGCACCCCCTCCAGCGGTGCGGTAATAGGTGTAGCTTTCGTCGTACGCCCGGGGGACCTGAGCGTCGTAGGTCTCGTACTGATTGACGAAAGGCGGCTGAGGGTGCGAAGCCTGTGGATAGAGTTGTCCAAAAGAGGCGTGTGAAAAAGAGGAAGCCGAAGAGGCAGAGCCAAGCTGGCGTTGACGGGCCGTGGTGGGTGACCGGGGACGTTGGGAGTTGCTGTCTCCCGTAGGCCCATCTCTCCAGTTATCTGGTACTTGTCCAAAGCCAAAGGGGTGGCGTGTCTGTCCTCGTACGGTATCCGATCCCGCCCTGACTGGCAAGGTGGGGGCTTGTCGGCGAGTATTCCCTGTGACCCGTCGGCCTTGTTGGGTGGCACTGGCGGCATCAGCCAGCATGACCCGGGCGCTGCTGTCTGCCCTCACCTGGCTGGGAGGGACGTACTCCGAGCCTGAGTTCAAGAGGCTGTAGAGTCGGCCATTGTTCTCCCATTGGATCATCTGCCTCCAGCGTCCACTGTCGGCGTTGCCGCCTTGGGGGTGCTGACCACGAACCAGCAGGAAGACACCGAAGCCCATCAAAGCCCACAAGTCCAGCAAGAAGCCATGAGCAGTCATGATGATTGCCAAGATCAATGGGGTGAACCGCGAGGGGTGTTTTGGGGGAGGACAAAATTGAGGAAAACAGGCTCGAGAAGAACCACCACCACCAGCACCGATGCAGATTCTGGTTCCCCTTTCTCCCAGGCGTTCTCTTCTTCCTTAGGTGGATCAACCTCAACTCTGTCCATTCCTGTCTTCTTTGAAGTTGCTCCGGAGGTCTTTTGCACGTTGCATGTTGAGCGGGTGAAGGAAAAGAATCAATGAAGAATTTGGTTCTGGAGAACTCCAAAGGACCTGGAAAGTTTTTCCCTGGCTAGCTTTGTGTTTTTGATCCCCCCCCTTTCACATTTCTGCTATGCCTGTTGCAGGGAATGTTAGTTTATCCTACTTGCTCTTTCCCTGTTGGCTGGACGATTTTGCTTTGCTCCTGATCTGAATGAATAAGCAAGAGGCTCTGAAAAATGTTGGGAAGTTTCAGGGCTCTTCAGGAGCTTTCGGTATGCAGGGTCCTAAAAGCCAACCATTTTACAGCTCCAGTTCGTCCGTGTGTGCTTTGCTTCTTTCTTTCTTTCTTTCTTTCTTTCTTTCTTTCTTTCTTTCTTTCTTTCTTTCTTTCTTTCTTTCTTTCTTTCTTTCTTTCTTTGACTACATTATTTGAATCAAACGATACAGAGTGAAATCTTCTTTCATTTTCATTTTTTAAATTACTACTACTACTATTACCATCCTTCTCCTCATCATTCCTTTGGATTTTGCCTGAAAACGTGATTTTAAAATTTAACAAAGCGTCCTAAAACATTTCGAAAGAGGAAGCGATGCAACTTTACATACGATTTTCAATGTTTTTATACTGTACTATTTTTTTAAAAAAAGAAACACTCTTGTGGTCAGTGGTTTAAACATCCAGTTCATACAACTCAGAGAAATCAGAACTGAGTAGCTTTTCCATCCATGGAATATTCTGTTTCTTTCCGATTCGGCATTCAACTACTGTGGGGTTGTTGGGCTGTTGGTGGAGAAATGGAAGAGCATCAGAGTTAATGCATTCCATTGTATGTTTGCTTCTTATCCACTTTGGACCAAGGCTCAAATGATGGACTCAGGTTCATAGACTCATAGAACAATGGAGTTGGAAAGGGCCTATGAGGTCACTGAGTCCAACTTCCTGCTCAAGGCAGGAATCCAAATCAAAGCAGTCCTGACAGATGGTTGTTCATTTTTTTCTCTTGAATGCCTCCAGCATTGGAACACTCACCACCTGTCGAGGTAATTGGCTCCACTGTTTACTGCTCTAACAGTTTAGAAATCTACCTTCTTGTAGCTTGAGCCCATTATCATGTGTCCTGCACTCTGGGATGATCGAGAACAGATCATGCCCCTCTTCTGTATGTATTACTATGTGTCCTGCACTCTGGGATGATTGGATGATGACCTTTCAAGTCTTTGAAAAGTGCTATCAGATCTCCCCTCAGTCTTTTCTCCAGGCTAAACATGCCCAATTCTTTCAGTCTTTCCTCACAGGGCTTGGTCTCCAGTCCCCCAATCATCCTTATTGCCCTCCTCTGAACTTACTCCAGTTTGTTGGCATCCTGCTTGAAGTGCAGTGTCCAGAACTGGACACAGTACTCAAGATGAGGCCTAACCACTGCTGAATAGAGGTGTGTGTGTGTGGAAGAGATGGGGGGCCACTCAATGACATGCCCAAGTCCCCGCATTGTGGATTCCTCCCTTCAGGGCTGGGTATTGTTTGTTGCTTTGATAAATCAAGTGTTCCCCACCCCCCATGGGTCCCTTTCTACTCTATCGCTTACTCCTTGCCAGCAGTGTCACCAGCTGCTGTTGTCCCTCTTCCTTAGCATCTCTCCTGGCTTGTGGAGTGGAGGACTTTTTGAGCAGGCAGGGAAAAGCTGTTACCCCTGCTTTCTACCACCACAGTGGCTTGCTCATTTGCTTGTTCAATCCTTCTGGGTCCCAGCAGGATGAAGACGAATAAGCCGTTTGCTGTGGAAGAGTAGGTTCTTGCACATGGGTCCCCTCATGAGGTGTGGACATATGCTAATAGCTTGATTGCACTGGTGCTCAATGCTGCCCCTGGCCCTCTTTGCCTTGTGGTGCAGTGGTTAAATTGCAGAATTGCAATTAAGACTCTGCTCACAACCGGATTCGATCCTGATGGACTCAGCTAGCTGGTCGAGGCTGAATCAAACTTCCAGCCTTCTGAGGTTGGTAAACTGAGCGCCCAGCTTGCCTGTGTGGGAGGGTCGGCAATATGTAGTTTCCATAATTAAACTGTAAACCACCCAGAGAGCGCTTTAAGCACTATTGGGCAATGTATAAGCAGCACACTTTGCTTTGCTTTGGGCTTGCTATTCACTTCTTCCCCATTTAAGCACTGACTTCTGTTGAGATTGTATATGTGAACCTGAGTTGAACAGCCATACTAGCCATACCTTGTACACTGCCCCCAGAGAAGACCCAGTGTGCTCCACTTTGGACTGCAGGCTGGGACTTAGGCCACTTTGGACCAGTAATGGGCTCAGGCTGGGATGGAAGAAGAGGAGGGCACCTATCGTGAACCTCATCCCCATGGAAAATTAGCATGTCAGAGAGAAGAGATGCTAGATTTCTATGTCCTGACATACTAGATTTCTATGTGCAGATGCCTATGTGGACATAAAAGCCCTACTCACTCAGTTGACGGATCTGGATAAAATCTGAGGGCACTTGCATGGGAACACAAGGAGACAGAAGAGTCTTCACATGCATAAACCCTCATATATAATCCAGATACAGGTTTATCACCCGAGTGAAAACTGGGTTTTTACTGCAATTCATTGGCTTTATCTCAAAGGCTTGGAGACTCTGAGTCAACATGGAATCATAACCATGCCAAGCATAAGGATCAATAAACTAAATGTTATGAAGCTATTGGTGGTCCCCACGAGGCTGATATTGTGGCATAGATTACGGAGCATAATTCCAAATCGTTTTTAGAGCGAAACAGAAGCACAGCAAGGATGGGAGATGCTGAAGCCAATTAGCAGAAAACAGGAGACACACACACACACACACACACACAGAAAGATGGGGTGTAAAAAAACCTACAACAATGCACATGCATTCTTGAAATGTTAGAGCTGCTCTGTTTAGTGATGCCCAACACGTTTCAGAAAGTACGAGCATCCTCTATTGGTCCAACTGATAAGGATTCTGTGCATTCCCCCCAATGTTGAGCAAGCACATACAGTCCTTATCAGCCACCCCTCCTGTAGGAAACCATATCTTCTGAAACACATGGGATGTTGTTAAACAATAAACACAGGCAGTTGGAGAAAATGGATTTTTTCCCCCTTCCTGCTTTTGCTGCTGATAGTAATGTACTCTCAGCTCCTCCTGAGACTCTTGTTTTCCCCTGGGGATCCCAGAGGTGGGAGTTCAACTAAAGAGAAAGTGCCAGCTCTGATGTCACAGGAACAGTGAATCTGGCCTGGGTATTAGTCCAAACTTTACAAGTTCAGGACCTTGGATAGTTCCTCTAAAGTTTAGACCAGGGTTGTAAGCAGTTTCCACTCCTCCACTGGTTACTTTTGGACAACCGCAGAGAATCTTTATCCATCTTAAATCGAAACCGCCATGGTCACTCACTTTTTCCAGAGCTTCTGTGTTGCTTTTATCTTTAACTACAATTGCGAGAGACGTCTAACCAATATCATGACTACCTATGATGGCTGGAGGATTCTGGGAGCTGTAGAACAACCTCTCTTCCATTCTCAATTTTATCCCAGCTTTTCATGTAGTAGCACTTAGTGCTTATTCTTCCCTATGGCTGCAAAAAAAAGAGCAATTTTTAAAGGATGCATTAACAGAAGCACATTCTCCAAATCCTGCGAGGTGCTAGCCCCCCTCTATCCAGCACTGGTTAGGCCTCACCTTTAGTATTACGTATGTCCAGTTCTGGACGCCACACTTTAAGAAGGATGTCAACAAACCGGAGCAAGTTCAGAGGAGGGCAACAAGGATGATTGGGGGCTGGAAACCAAGCCTTATGAGGAAAGACCGAAAGAACTGGGCATGCTTAGCCTTGAGAAAAAAAACTGAGGGGAGGTAGGATAACACTTTCTGGATACCTGAAAGGTAGTCATCCAGAGGAGAGGCAGGATCTGTTTTCAATCCCTGCAAAGTGCAGGACACATAATAATGGGCTCAAGTTATAGGAAGCCAGATTTAGGCTGAATATCTGGAAAAACTTGTTAACTGTTGGAGCAGTACGACAATGGAATCAGTTATCTCCGGAGGGAGAAAGCACTCCAACGCTGGAGGCATTCAAGAGAAAACGGGACTGTCCTCTGCCAGATCTGCTTTGATGTGGATTCTTGCACTAAGCTGGGGGTTGGACTCAATGGCCTTATAGGCCCCTTTCAACACTATTCTTCAATGAGTCTACGAGCGCCTCTGGCTGGAACTTGCCTGATCATATAGAGAAGAAATATTACAACCAGGTGTGTGGTTTGTTCATGGAATGGTATTCGAGGATTGCACCTTAGGGAGGGAGGAAATGAAGGAGATCAGCCAGTGGTCGGGGAACGGGTTGAGCCCCAGTGAATGTTACAGTAGCCTGAAGGGGATTGGAGGAATCGACATAGCTGGCTTGTTTATTGACTGTGCTTCTATGAGTTTTGGCGCTGAACCAAAAGTTCCTGAACTTTATTGCTATGAGCGTCATTTCGTGCCTGCCCACCCCTTTCCTGAGAGAGGGGTCTTGAATCTTTGATCTTTCCAGAAAAGTTCAATTCCATCAGCTAATTTCTTCCACTCACCAAGAACCCAGTGTTTCTACAGGGAATGTTTGAATTCTGTCTGTCCTCCTAGGACTGTGTTTTTTTCTTTTAACCTCTCCCTCTGTTTCATCTTTTGAGGCTATGGTGCTCTGGGTAAGCAGGCCTTTTTCCATTATACTTGCTACATCTAGAGCCTGGAAGTTATAATTATTTTTCCCCCTTCCAACCCCCACCTTTTTTGGTACTCCAATTCCCAGAATCCTCCAGAAATTAACATTTCCAAGCTCTGGCCTTTTTGAGGCATCACTCAATAATGATGCCAAAGACCTTTTTGTGCCGATGCTGGATTCAGGGTAAAGGAATGTGCTGGCTTGCATGAGAGTGGAATATCTCCTTGTTGGAAACTGTTCCTGAGCAGAGATGGGCATGAACTGGAAAAATGATAAATCGGGGTAGTTTGCGGATCGTGGCTGCCCATGAGCCGTCAACCACCCCTGAAACCCAGAAAAATGAACCAATTCATGGTTCATTTTTCCTGGTTTGTTCTTAGGGGAGGGGAACCTAACGCCTCTGCCCCCTACCCACTGCCCCCATTGCATCTCTACCTGGTCCTGCTACCTTCTCCTCTTTGTCCTCCTCCACTGCCACCTTTAGAAACAGCAGCCTGGCTTCCTCGTCAGGAGCTGGGCCTGTACACTCTGTGCATGCACACATCTATCAGTAGCAGGACCATGAAGGAAGGCGATGGGGGTAGTATTCTTTTTGTCTACTCAAAATGGAGCACCGCGCAGAAAAAAGTTCAGAAATGGGATCCATGTTTCCCCTCTCCTGCCCCTCATTCGTAGTTTGGTTCATGTCCATCTCTATTCCTGAAATCTCTATTCCTAAAATGAAAATGGGTGTGTTCAAGCAGGTCTGTTTGAAAAAGTGCCACAGGCCACTCAAAGAGTGTGTCATCGTTTGGCCCACAACAACCCTAAGAGACACCATCTCTAATACCACTTTTCTTTCTTTCTTGTGATAGAGCGCCAGCTGGAGACAGAGATGGGAAGACTCACGTTTCTGGACTTCCGATCCTCTTTGGGGTATTCTGGGTGCCATCATTAAAAAAAAAAAGTAACACTCCCCTTCTCAGAAATATATATGCCCTGTTCTGGGCACTGCTGCTTAAAAAGGATATTGACCACTAGGAATAGGTCTTCTGGGGGCAACCAAGATGGCACCTGGCTTGAAGACCATGGCTAATGAGGAAAAGTTAAAGGAGCTGGCTAGGGAGAACTAGGAAAAAATATTAACTGATATCACAACAGCCATAATCAGAAATAAGAAGGGCTGTTGCAAATGAATGCAAGGAAGATTTAATCTCCTGTTCTAGAAGGCAGGACCTGAAATAAACAACCAAGAATGTTGTAACCACAAATTTCCTGCTCCAGTAGAAAGTTGAACCAGATCTAAGCCATTGGTCTTCTAAATGTTTTGGAGATAAACCGTCCGACTCTCCCAGCCAGGATATCTAACAGGGATAGCTGGGAACTGGAGTCCGAAACATCTAGAGAATCCAAGACTGAGAACCAGTAGACTAGATGATCTTTGTGGACTCATCCAGCTCTATACTTCTATATGTTTTTCATCTCAATTTTTCATCAGATTTTCTCTCAATGGAAGTGGCACCACAGGGTGGGGATGAGAGCTTACAATTTCTACTTTCTCCTCTTTGTCTTCCTTTGCAGTCCCAGGCCTTCTACTGGCCCTGTCTGTGTGCAGGGAAATTAAGGCACAGCCCAGTCAACAGCCCACTGACCCACTCACTGTAGCTTCTACAGTAGGTTTGAGAAGTGTCGGATGTTAACCCAGCAAGTAACACCAAGCAGCTGTTATGGGAACTTGTGGATTCAGAATGTCTAGGACAACATGTTTTCCCTTTTAGAAACAAATCATATGTACACTTATTTTTACAAGACAATGGGAACGCTAATTTTATCAGAGAGATACACTGAGGTCAGAAAGGTGGTAGGAAGCTTAATTCTAGCTAAGATGCTGGAGCCACGGCTGCTTCTTCATGTCTCAAAAGCAAAACGTCCCCTGCATCATCTCCAGAGATGGACAAGGAAGAAATATGTGAAATACGGAAATCACAACAGCATCTCTAAGAATACCACTCTATACCAATGGCTCCTTATCTTGGGTCCCCAGATGTTCTTGGGCTAAAACTCCCAGTTGCCTTCGACACTAGCAATGCTGGCCAGGATTTCTGGGAGTTATAGTCCAAGAACATCTGAAGACTCAAGGTTGGGAACCACTGGTCTAGACTGAAGGAAAGTCAGGATAGGTGTCCTTTCCTCACCTACCATAGTTCTAGTCCTGCTCCTGGTAAAGGCTAGTGTAGGGATCTTCACAGAGGTCTATCTCCCTCCTCCCTCTCATTCTCTTCCAATATGCATCTTTCTCAGGATAAGATGAGTTGCACGCAAGTGCCTCCAACAATGGTAGTACATTGTAGGAAGACTATCTCTTTCAAATGTGTTCTTAACTAAATGAGCAATCATCTCCCTGACTTTGAAGTTGATGCAGAACAGGAATATATAGCTGTGTGTTCTATACAAGTAGACCAGAGTCATGGCCAACCTGGGGCTGCCAGAATGATCTGTATTAAAAACCAAAATGGGAAGTTACATTTTTTTTTGAACCCTTCCACCGGTGTGGTCACTGCATCTGTGAAACCATTGGAGGGTATACGAGAGAAGGCCAAGAATTATTTTCTTCTCCCAAAATTTTGCATGGAAGAGCTAGTGGAAGTTTTTGTTCTTTTACGGCGTAGGGAGTCGGGCTGTTGAAAGGAAGGGGGGGGAGAAGTTGCAAGAGGATTTTGTATCTTTAAACTCGGGCTGTGTTTTAATTTATTTTCCCCCTGCTGCTTCCAATTCTCAGCTCAAATGCTGGAGGAACAGCGCCAGCTCAGGCAAAGAGGAAAGGGAGATGCTTGGAGGCCAAATCAAGCACTGCCGGGCAAATCTGGTTGGGCCACCCGTCTCTTCGTGGCCCCGTTCTGCCACAGGAAGGCAGCTGGTGGTCAAATCCTTTTGTTTAAACAATAGTACAGTTTTTAGGACCTTGTAAAAAACTGTACCATCACATGTTATTTTCCTGTTTATTCTCTCTCTCTCTCTCTCTTTCTTTCTCTCTCTCTCTCTCTCTCTCACACACACACACACACATGCACATACTCTTTCTAGTTCCCCACACCTCCCTTTTCCCTCAGGGATTGGAAATACCAGAGCTGATGTCATGAACAGGCAGCCCTCGCCAGAAATAAAATCTTGGATAAACTCATAGGCTCCAGCCAGTCCCTTCCACGCTTCCTCTTTGCTATCCTTATTCTCCCCCTGCCCCCAACTCCTGGCACTGTTGCCCCAAAACAAGGTCCGGAGGCTGAGATAACGACCTTTGTTTTTTCCAGAAAATAATACACTTTTCTCTCAGGCCTTTCTAGCAACTGGCCTTCAAATTGCCTTAACCATTTGTTTAAAGTGGGATTTATGGATCGGATCCAGCCTGGTCCTCTTGCAACAAGGGTTACCACATCAGCCGCATCCTGAAATTTAGGCATGGGATTTTCCAAATGTGTGGACTACAGGCCACAAATTGGCAGGATCTGCCCCCCACTCCACCCATCCTGGCCAGACTTCTTGGGGCTTTAATCAAGAAATCCAAGAACTGGCAGGTATTTTGTGGTTCTTCAGCAAATGAATCCAGACTCCGGCAGCCATTTACCGTATTTTTCGCTCCATAAGACGTACCTTTCCTTAAGACGCATCAATTTTTTAGGAGAAGAAAACAGGAAAATGTAATCTGTTTTCTTCGCTCCATAAGACGCACAGACTTTCCACCCCCCTGTTTTGTGGGGAAAAAGTGCGTCTTATGGTGCGAAAAATACGGTATGTCCTGTGGGCAAGGGGGAATGGGTGGGCAAGAGTAAGCTTTGTGGAAGCTGCAAAAAGTATGGGTTTGAGAGTCACTCTTTAATGTTCTGACCAGCAAGCTCCTAAACCCCCCCCCAAAAATCCACCAGACCCATAATCCATTGTAGCTCCCATACTGATTAGCCCCACCTACTCAAGTTCCTGTATTCGCATGACAAAAATCGCTGGCAGAGTCTGAATTCATTACCTTAAGAACTTGAGAACACCTTTCAGGGTTGTGACCTCTGGATTAAAAGTGCCAGTAGTGTGTCTGGGGAAATTCCTGCAGATGTTTGGGAGATGTAGTCCACAATGTCTGAAAATCTCATGTTACCGATATTTAAGGTCCAAGACCTGAGACCAGGTGACAGGTCCTTCTGCTGTCACAGAGATGGGTCCTTAAACTTATGGTCTAGCCAGCCATCATCAACACACTTAAAGTGCAACTCTTTTCACTCCATTGTCACTTCCTCCTGAACAGGGATGTGTCTGAAAAGGATGAAGAGGAAAAACTCCTGCACATATAGGTTTTCCATGCAAGTGAAAAATCACTGAAAATACAGGTCCTTGCCTGCGTGGAGTGTCTACACATGTGCAAGAACCTCTTTTCTTCTGACATGTTGCTGTCCACATGGAGAAAGTGGGTTAACTCTGTTGATCTCAGCCAGGAAGATGACAACTGAAGTAGCAACTCTTTGTGGTGTTTCAAACACAGGGCAGGCAAAGGGTTGGAAGAAAGGACAGAACTGTATAATTAAAATTGTAAACTGCCTGGAGAGTGCTTGTAGCGTTATGGGGCGGTATATAAGTAAAAAAAAATATGCATCTGTGCCAATGCCTTGTGAAAACAGGCAGGAAGGGAATTTTGGAAAACACCCAGAATCAGGGTAAAAGGTTGACTAAACACATACACACAAACAAATAAACAAGCACAGTGATTCCTTGAGATTCCAGTAGCTCTCATTGCAATTACAGGGTTCTGTACCCAGTAAATGTACACTGGTTTTGTGTTCTTTCTCTGTCCCTAATTTCTCCTTCTCATGGTGGTCAGTTACCAGCTCAAACCATTCCTGGTGGCCCTCTGGCTCAGGGATTCTGGCAGGTATAATCCAAAACAGGAGAAAGAAAATATGGGAGAAAGGAACTTTTTCAAGCCCTTCCGTCACACATTACGCAAAAACGAGGACTCTGCTCCTCTGTAGGTGCCAACGTTCCCTTATGCTTTTTCACCCAAAGTCTGAGCAATAGGCCATGCTCGGCAAGCACTGCGGCCACAGAATGCCTGCCGCCAGAAGGGGAAGAAGGGGAAAGGGCTGTGGCAGTGCCCACCCGCTCAAAAATGTACCACTACCAAGGGGAGGTGAGTATGCTGGTGGTGATGCCACTATCTGCCTGAAAAGGAAGAGGATAATGCTCTGGTGGGAGTGGCAGCAACGGGGAGGGAAGCAAGCTGTCTCCCAGTAGAGGACGACGACAACATCATCAATGACAATGATAATGATGGTGATGAAGCAAAGAAGGTTATGACAGGAAACCACCCAGTCACATCTCCAGAGGCTGAATTTTATAGGAGTCTTTTTCTTGGGGGCATTGGGCCAGGCACTGTGGAAAATGGCGGGTGCCAGTCATTTTCGAAGCGATCCTTCCCACAGTGCCTGGTCCGAGGACTCTTTGAGGCCAGCAAGATGTTGAAAGTAGAAAGAGACATGAGTCGCCCTATCAAGATGGCAGAAGAGTGGCACCCATGGATAAATATACAGTGGTGCCTCGCAAGACAAGCACTTTGTTTTATGTCAAAATCGCATAACGACGAAGTGTTTGCGATCACAAAAGCGATCGCAAAACAATGTTTCCTATGGGTTTTTTTTTCGGTTTGCGATGATCGGTTCCCTGCTTTGCTAACCGATCATCGCAAAACGACGATTTTCGCACAGCTGATCGGCGGGTTCAAAATGGCCGCCAGGCAAAAAAAATGGCCGCCCGCTGTTTTCTGGGGCGGATTCCTCGCTGCACCGGCAGCGAAAATGGCCGTGGTATGGAAGATCTTCACTGGACGGTGAGTTTCTATGGGCTTTTAAAAATCGCTTTACAATGTTTTCGTTCTACAGTGATTTTGCTGGAACGAATTAACATCGTAATGCGAGGCACGTATATCTCTCTCTGCCTCTGCCACCATAGCTGTGGCTTCCTTCTTCCTTGGGCAGCAGGGCAGTGGTGTTTGCTGAAGCCGACATTTGCCTCTGGAGAGCAGCGGGAAGCAGTGCAGCTCTCTGGAAAGGCACGGGCTCTGCAAGGATGGGTGGGAAGTAGCACATGGCCTCCCTCGTTGCACCCCTGGAGGTGATGGCTGCAGCCGACCTAGTGATAGGACCAGCTCTCACGTTATCCCTTTATTGTCACAGTTGTGATGATGGATAACTTCGATATTAAACGAGCAACAAAGTCAAATGTCTCGTAGACCCTTGAGCAAAGTCTGCTGGCATGCTGTGAGCTATCAGAAGAAGTTGTGGGAACAAAGAAAGAGCTTTTTGATGGGGTGTTATTGTCGTATTCTGTCTCATAGTAAATCCAGGTGGAAATCTGCCAATTGCTTTGGGAAGCAAAGGGAGACCACACACCGACAAATGGAAGATTTCTGCATGCATGGGGGAAATCCCCCAATGCAGAACTCTTTCAGAATTGACACCCCCATCCCCCATTGCAGGATGAAATTGCTGTCCAAATCAGAAGAAAAATGTATTCTGCCCTCACTGATATATTTAAAGGGAGTGGGTGCAGCACAGTAGAGATAAGGCTTAGACATGGATCAGGAAATTCCTGGTTTGAATCTCTTCTAGGCCATGAACCCATTCCATGGCTAGACTTAAGCCACACTGTCACAGCTGCACACCTGCGGTAAAAAGGATAAGAGCCTTTGGACTTCTGTTTCCCAAATGCTTTACTATTGGCGATGTTGGCTGGGGTTTCTGGAAGTTGAAGCCCCAGACATCTGGAGGATCAAAGGTTGAAACCCCCAAGCTTATGAGGTTTTTGTATGTATTAGAGTGCAAGGTGGAAATTGTATTGTTATAGAGCCAGGAGATGGTGAAAATAGAAAACAGGGTGTTGGTATGTGTTCTGGATACTGGCCCACCCAAGCCCTTAATAATTTACAATATAGTGAAAAGGAAAGGATAGTCCATTGGCCTCAAATGAAGACATACTGCAACATTTTAATACAGTTCTGTATTGGGATAAATTCTTCTGGTGGTTTTCTGCAAATATAAGCCACATCTCTTTCATTTTCAACAGAGGTGAGGATCCATCAGTTACGCCTTCGTCTGCAGTCAACATTTTAAAAGCACCAATTCTTCCCATTCCATATATGAGGAAAAGTGTGAGTTTTGATACATTCCTATCAAAAAGATTTCCTCTTCAAGACATGTGAAATTCATTAGGGAACTGGTAGTAATTGAGCTCTCATCCAGATATAGAGCATTTTGTTCTCCATATTGCGCCTGGTTAGTTATTGATAGTCACTGATATTTTTCCTGCTAAAGCTTGTAATTTTCTGTTCGGGGGTAAAATTGGCTAATTTGCAACCTTCTTTGTCCTCTCCTGGGTTAAGGTTTAAATTTGTTAAGGAAGAGTTTTTCCCTTTTAACAGGGTCTTGCTTGGGGGGGGGGGGGGACAATAAAAGCTCAAAAATCAACAGCATCCTTTTTTCTGGACTTTTCCAAGGACCTCATGATGCCATGGTTAGAACTGCAGTCTCTCACCCAAACTTCTGTTCAAGACCTGGGTTCAATCGCAAGTAGCCGGCTCAAGGTTCACTCAGTCTTCCAACTTTCCCTAGGTTGGTAAACTGAGTACCCACCTTGCTGGTGGGAAGGGGGTACTGTGTAGCCTGCATCGCCAAATTGTAAACCGCCCAGGGAGTGTTTTATGCACAGTGGGGTGGTATATAAGAAGCACACTTTGCTTTACTTTTGTTTTTGTTCATGCTTTGCTTTCGTCCAAGATCCCTAGCAGTGAATGTGCCCCATTATGGCAATTTCCCCTGGTTGTGCAATCCAACTGTGGCACCAGCGCGGAAACCATGCTGGTTGGTTAGAACTCTGCAGAAGAGGCTACCCCCTGCTGCCCCGTCACCACTGGTGGCAGGATCTTTGAGAGTCTTCATCCACTTTGCTTTGCTCCTCTTCCTCAGTGCTGCCTGCCTCTCCCCCCCCCCCGCCGCCCCATTGCTTTCCTCTCCCTCTTTCAACTCACCTTTTGTTACTTTGACCTAAGCACCTCTGGGAGGCAGGAGCAGAGCCAGGGGCTGCCTCTTGCTTGCTCAGTGAAGCCCTAGCCCCATCGGGATGCAAACCTCTACACATCATGGATTCTTCAATGAGGACAAGGGACAAACCCTGGGAAAGAGGTGGTGGCACTTTCTCACTATCCGGATAAGCTGAGTCTGGATAAGACCATAGACGTGGCTGCATCCCCGACGACACAGGGTTTCAAAGCCATGCCTTGAATCATTAACGTCTCAAAGTCCTTATCTTGGGTTTACAAATCTAGCAGTTCCAGTTTATTTCACAGTCTGTTTTGTTTAAAAAAAACCCCAATTCTTCTTTTCCTAACTATGAAGATTTTTGCTGGTTTGCAAGTTTTGGTAAATTCTTGTAAAAAAAAAAAAAAGACGAAGGACGTCCTGATTTTCAAGTGAGTTTGTTTTGGGATGGATGAGGTTGAAATTCCAAGTTGATCTCCAGAGCTACTTTTAGAAACTGCAACTCGAGGGTGGAATATGAAAAAATGTGAATAAGGCACCGTTGGTGTTCATTGCACAGAACGGATTCCAAAAGAGGAGAGGACAGAAACATTGTTTTCTGAGCAGATGCAGAAAAAGCTTGCAAATGCTGAACTTAGTATTTGAACTTAGCCAAGGGGATTTTGTGGGCCACTCCTGGATCTTACAGAGATTTTGCTCAACGTCCCTTGCACCTGTGACAGTGAGTGGTCCTATATTCCATGTCCACGTGACACAAAGCTGAGACTAATGTTGGAGAAGGACAAAAAGCTTGCTCTCTGGATTTTGGTTTGTTTTTGTAACATCACTGCCAGGTGGCACTGTATTTTTGTTTTTTCTTTCCTCTCTGGAGCCCTGACCCTTGTCTGCTTCCACAACGAACAGCTTTGCTGTTATGGTTTAATGAGAACCTCGGACAGGCTGGAAATGGGGTGGAGCTCCGAATATGATCTTGCAAATTCTCGTTGATCCTGTTTCGGGTCAGTTTAGCCTCTGCCTCATGGCTTGAACATGTAAGCAAATCAGAGGCTTCATTAAGCCTGAGTGGTTGTTGGCACAGAATCCCTGTGTTGTGTAAATACAACTCTAACTATGTCGCCCATTTTCAGAGAGGCAGCCACCTGGCTTCTGCTGCAATCGATATATAAAAAAAATACAAGCCTACAGCATCTTTAAGACTAACAAATATATTTCAGAGTGAAGAGATGGGATGTAATAATGGAAGCTTAGATGGAAATACATTCGTTAGTATCAAAGGTTCTGTTTTGGATGACTTTTAATTTTTGTGCCTTGTCAGTAATTTGGCTCCTGGTTTTCTACATGCTGGTAGGAAGGGTCACTGCCCAGACTTTACATTATTTTGCTCCTGGATTTAGCATACTCCTAAATGTTCCTCTCATTTTATGCCCCATCCTGAGCTTGTGAAGTTCATTTTTGTGGACTACAACTACCAACCAACACAGCCATGGGGGTTTCTGGACTTCGCAGTCCAATCTGCGAAGTGTTTTCTATTCAGCAGTCCCAGCGTCTTCGCTCAACACAACAGGAACAGAAGAAGGGGCTACAAAGGACACAGTGAGGACAATTTAGGATTGGACTGGAGTCTATAGCATGCAAGAGGCAATGTTTGCTGGCATGTAAGCAGAACCCTTAGGGATACTGGGCTTGGTCGGGGGGGGGGCAGGCAGGGAAGGGGGTGACGACTCCAAAGAAGAAGGTCTGAGTCATTCTAAGGCGGCTTTCAGTGTTTGTAAGGAATGAGGACAGCATGTTGACCTAATTTCACTGCCAAGGAAATCTCGTTCCAGAAAATGAATAAGGAGGTTCTCGGGAAAGGGAGAGCAAAAGCTTTGTCTCCCTCCCTCTTCTCTTTTCCCCAACAATGCAAGTCAAGCTGAGGTCAGGCATTAGAGACAAATGCATAAGAAACAAAGGAGACCTAAGATCGGAACAAAGACTCCTATAAATGTAGTATCCCCATTTCTATATAATAGACAACCAGATGTTTTGAAAGTTCGCAGGCAGGAGGGTGAAGGCAACAGCCCTCAGCTGTTCCCCACCCAAGATGCTTCCACTCATTAGGGATGAACAAGGTCTAGCCCTCCTTGCTCAGCCATGAGTAACCTTGTCCTTCATGGACTTGCTATTTCCCCTTGGGTTGAATGATGCATTTGAGATGGCATGCCATTAGATGCTGAAGTCACACTTATGTTCCAGAGCTCATCTCTTTCCATCTTCTTTTAATTTTTTTCCTCTTAATGTGTGCTTTTTGTATTTATGAAGTTGATTGTTGATGGCACTCCAATTTTTATATGATTTGTTTGTTGTTTATCTAGAAGTATAACCAAGAACTGTTGGATAGACCAGTGTTTTAAGTATCTGACTGCAGAGCTGGGAGTTGGTAGGCTTCCAGCTTCCAGCTTCTCTTTCCGTTGGGTCTCCTATCAAGAGCTGATGGGAGATGCAGCTCAACAGAGAGTTGTGGAATCGCAGAATTTTAGAAGGGGCCAATAAGGCCATTAAGTCCAACCTTCTGCTTAATGCAGGAATGCAAATTCAAGTATATCAGACAGATGGCTGTCAGGCTTTCTCTTGAATGTCTGCAATGTTGGAACACTCATCTACACTCAACATACAGTTATATCACACCCTTCTGTTCCTGAATTAGATTCAGAAAAGTAGAAACTTTTCCCTGTGAGGGAAAGAATGCTGGATAGCTCAGTGGTTTAGGTATCTGGCTGGGGAGCCAAAGGTTTTGAATTCGATCCCCCCTGCTCCTCCTTGACAGGGGTGGGACTCAATGATCCAAAGGGTCCCTTCCAGCTCTGCAGTTCTAAGATGATGATGATGATGATATCCAGCTCATTCAAATCTGTTTTATCCATGATAACTTGCTTGTCCCAGCAGAGTACTGCAGTTTTTGTTTTCTAAAACTGGAGGGGTTTGAAATGTATAAATATGGAGGAAAACACGCAAGTAATCCATAAAATTTTGCCAGCTACGGAAATACGATCTTTGCAACTTGGGTTTGTCTGCATATATAATCAGTTGATACTAGTTTAAGGCATCCAGCTATGATCATGATGATGACATTGACAACGATGGCAACAATGATAGTTACAGTTTTATGTCCCACATTTCCTCGCATGAGTCCAAGGCAGCAGAGAGGGCCGTCTTCCCTTGCAACCTATCCTCACAACCACCCTATGAGGTGGGTCAGACCCAGAAAGTGATTGGCGCTGAATCACCTAGTGCAGTGGTTCTTAACCTTTGTTACTCGGATGTTTTTGAACTGCAACTCCCAGAAACCCCAGCCAGCACAGTTGGTGGTGAAGGCTTCTGGGAGTTGCAGTCCAAAACTCCTGAGTAATCCAAGGTTAAGAACCAGTGACCTAGTGAATCTCACAGCCAAATATATGGATTTGAACCAAACTTGCTTCTGTCTTAACACAACATTATAACCACTACACCACTGACAACATGTCAGTGAGGGAGGGCAGAGCTAGCCCACACATGGGAATAGACTGAAGGGAGAGACCCAGACTAGAATTTATTCCAGCTTGGAAGGATCCCCTTTTGGAGTACAACTTCCATGGCCATGGTGACTGGGGATTCTGGGAGCTGTAGTCCATAAAAGAGAATTTTCCTGAGCTCTGAGAAAACTGTCCAGTTTATGCACACTCTTTTTTGTGGGTAAAACAGGTGGTCTATCATAATGCACAACTTGGAGCTTCCTTGCATATCCTCAAACCACATGCCCGTGTGTACCTAACTTAGTTTTCAAACCAGGCACAATTATTCACATTACGATTATGATTTATAGTGATGATTGTGTTTTCTATTCAGCATATGCATGAACACCTCCAGTCCAGAAGCACTGAAATGGCAATGTTGGCAGGGAGAGTTCGAGAGGGCACTAGGTGGTGCCAGAATCCAACAGTTCAGTCCAGTTGTCTGAAATGTCTAGCGATGGAGGCTTAACCTATATTTCTTGGTCCTCTTTGTTAAATCCCAGCCCCATGCAGGAAGAAGTGGGAGCAAGGCACCTTGGTTTATTTTCAGAGGCAGTGGCTCAGAAGACCTTCCCAGTAGATTATGCCCTTCGTGGGAATCTGCACACACACAAAAACACCAGATGAAGTTCCCCACCTAGACCCTTCCTCCTTCGAACAGCCAGTTTTCTCAGAGAGAAGAGAAATGATAAGTTACATAAGATGGTTAAGAAAAATAGATTAATTATATCTCCAGTGGCTTTTGTCAAAAGGTATGGAGGCTAGCAATCTCCCTGTCACTCCCGTGATGTTGAAATGATTGGCTTTCAACGGGTTCTTGGCAAGGTATCTATTATCTCTTGTTTACTTCTTCGAGAAACAATGGCCTTCCTCTCCCCCATGGATGCCAATTGGAACTCTGCAGGCCACACTGTCAAGACTCTGCAAGCTCTATAGTCTGCCATAGTAATGCTACCTTTGGTACTGCTTTCTGTCATCCTAGAAACGAGGTTGCATTTGACTAGAACTTATCTCCAGTGTTTTCTTTGTATATTAACCTTTTTAATTAAAAAAAGAGAGAAAGTACTGAGAGTCAAAAGAGACAATCCTTCTGGATCCTGCTGCTTATGCTGTGCTCCATTGTATGAGCAGTTGGATTCTTTTTGAACTTGCAGAGTTTGGTTTTGCATACCTTGTGGTATAAGTTAGTGGTTCCAGCATTGGCCAACCCAGGTGTTCTTGGACTGCAATTTTCAGAAGTCTTCTCCACCAGCTGTGCTGGCCAGGGCTTCTGGGAGTTGTAGTCCAAGAACACCTGGGTTGCCCAAAGTTGGGAACCACTGATGTAAACCAACACTCTGTTTGTCATTCCTATGAGGAGATCAATAGCCTTTGCTACTGAAAGTCAGAGATCACACTGAGCTACCACTCTATTTCCCTACTCTTGCATACGATTCTGCCCCCTGAAGCAGGAGGGACACGACAACAAAATGATGGATTATGTTCATATCTTCCATTGTCAGAGTTGTACCTTGATTATTTGATCTTTATTACATTTCAGATCAAGTGAAGAGCCTACACAGATAGTGGATTATGAAATTAAAAACACCAATCCCGTAACAAGTGACTGCAGGGATGGAGAGATAGAGGAAAGCCAATTGGCTTAGGTACCTTGACCATTCTTTACTGTTCCAAAGAGTTTTCTAATGGGGGTATCAGTACCTCATTAAATTCCTAGTCACTAATCTTAGTGGTGGGAAGGTAAACAGCGTTCCGTGTCTAAATCACACTGGCCATGTGACCACGGAAAGATTGTCTTCGGACAAACGCTGGCTCTATGGCTTGAAGAGCGGGATGAGCGCCGCCCCCTAGAGTCGAACATGACTGGACAAAAATTGTCAAGGGGAACCCTTTAAATCTTAGTGGAAACACTCTCAACATCCATGCGACATTCCGCTTATCTCACTATATACAGGTACATGCAGTCATTCCTTCAAGGGTTTCTGCATCGTTTTGCCCTTCTCAAACTCTTCAGGTCATTTTGGGTCACCTCGTACAAGGAGCAGAGTTTAGTGCTATGGCACTTCCTTTCCGGTTTGAAGTTTGCCTTAAAAAAATTGACCTGGCGCTATGCAGCTCCAGACAATAGTGGAGTTTAGCTCCACAGTTTCATTAAGGAAACTAGTTAGTCCTTGCTTTTTTTTTGGAGAGAAGGGTGTTCAAACACAGTGTCCATTATGGCTACCAGTATACCCTCACCCTTGTATGGGAGCCAGCTTTTCAGGCTTCTGTGACCATGTCTGTACTCTTTTGTCGTCTCTCTTTCTCCTATTCATCAACAGATTTCCTAAAAGAATAAATGTATTTTTTCTCATTATTTTGCTATGGTTGTGCTCAAAATCCTACAAGGTAGGCTTCAGCAGTATGTGAACCAAGAACTCTCAGAAGTACAAGCTGGATTTTGAAAGGGCAGACGAACTAGAGACCAAATTGCTAACATGTGCTGGATTATGGAGAAAGCCAGAGAGTTCCAGAAAAACATCTACGTCTGTTTTGTTGACTATGCAGAAGCCTTTGACTGTGTTGACCACAACAAACTATGGCAAGTTATTAAAGAAATGAAAGTGCTTGATCACCTTATGTATCTCCTGAGAAATCTATATGTGGGACAGGAAGCAACAGCTAGAACTGGATATGGAACAATTGATTGGTTCAAAATTGGGAAAGGAATATAACAAGGCTGTATATTGTCTCTCTGCTTATTCAACTTATATGCAGAATACATCATGCGAAAGGCTGGACTGGAGGAATCCCAAGCCGGAATCAAGATTGCCAGAAGAAATATCAACAACCTCCAATATGCAGATGATGCCACTCTGATGGCAGAAAGTGAGGAGGAATTAAGGAACATTGTAATGAGGGTGAAAGAGGAGAATGCAAAAAATGGTCTGGAGCTCAACATCAAACCAAGATCATGGCCACTGGCCCCATCACCTCCTGGCAAATCGAAGGGGAAGATATGGAGGCAGTAACAGATTTTCCTTTCTTGGGCTCCATGATCACAGCAGCCACGAAATTAAAAGACGCCTGCTTCTTGGGAGGAAAGCAATGACAAATCTAGACAACATCTTAAAAACCAAATACATCACCTTGCCGACAAAAGTCCGCATAGTCAAACCTATGTTTTTTCCAATAGCGATGTATGGAAGTGAGAGGTGGAGCATAAAGAAGGCTGGCCACCAAAGAATTGATGCTTTTGAATTGTGGTGCCGGAGGAGACTCTTGAGAGTCCCCTGGACTGCAAGGAGAACAAACCTATCCATTCTGAATGAAATCAACCCTGCGTGTTCACTGGAAGGACAGATCCTGAAGCTGAAGCTCCAATACTTTGGCCATCTCATGAGAAGAGAAGACTCCCTGGAAAAGTCCCTGATGTTGGGAAAATGTGAGGACAAGAGGAGAAGGGGCCGACAGAGGAGGAGATGGTTGGACATTGTCATCGAAGCTACCAACATGAATTTGACCCAACTCCGGGAGGCAGTGGAAGACAGGAGGGCCTGGCATGCTCTGGTCCATGGGGTCACGAAGAGTCGGACAGGACTTAACAACCAAGCAACAACAGAGGTGAATGCAAGTGTAAGCAGAGAGGGAGGAAGAAACCCTTCTACTGCGCTTGTTTTGCTTAATGGCTTTCCCCTATACAACCACCTTTAGAAAATGCAATTAAACTGGATAATGAATTGAAACAAGGGTGACAAGACCCTTCTCTCTACCTGACTAGCAATATACAAGATTGTTAATGATTACAGATGAGGTTAGCCCAGCAGAGTGGAAGATGTGGTCCATATGGGTGAATTTGCCACAGCTAAGTTAAATTTTGCAGTACTTCAATTTTTCCAGATGAACAACCTGTCTCCCCAAACCACTCTATAATTCATATAGGTTTGTGGCAAAAAGGACTTCCCTCCACATTTTTCGTTAATGGATAACTAAACAGAGGGGTGAAATGGATGGCTAAAAAGCTTCCTGTTAAATCTACTCTGAAATTTTATTTTGGGATCCTTGGATACAAATTTGCTTTTCTATAAGACAAGTGTCACTGCTATTTTTCACCATTTTGGGGGATAACCTCAATTTTAAAATTAATTTTAATCTAGAGTAAAATATTTGTAATCAACTATTAGTTTCTTGCTCAACTGCAGAATTGCTTGGTAAAGAACTTATATTTATCCCTCATAATGTTCTGGCTATAGGCAAATCATTTTTGAAATTAAGATATGATTATCAGAATACAGTTGAAAAGCAGACTCTTGGTTTAAAACTAATCATGTTCTGGTAACTTCATCTTTAGAAACATAGTATATTTCTAGGATTTTTCTTTTAATATTTTTAGTATCTTCGGACTGTGGATAAATGAATCAGTGGATACTGATCCCGTAGATAAGGGGGTCATGGTGTACATCATATTAAGAGGAATACCTTCTTTTAAGATGTCTTATCAAGAGAAGCTAGAACATGTCTAAGTAATATGTTGAGCATATTTTCCCATTTGGGACATAAGATCCAGAATCCTTTTGGTGTTTATCTAAGATTTGAGTAACGCGCCATGGCTAATTGTGGCTACTTGATCAAGGGGGCAAGGCATGCCTCTGCCATGGGACTTGGTGCTCCCAGGATGCACCTTGGCACTTTGTCAATTAGTAAATTGTGTAAACCTTATGTGCAGAGTTCTAGCAAAAGGGTTTCATTTTTTTCTCAGCACATGTTATTTTGTGGGAGTGGGGAGGCTACAACCCTCCAGATGCTGTTGGGCTCCAATGTTATCAACTCCAGCTAATACGGCCAATGCCCATGATGATGGGAAATATAATCCAACAACCACAGGTGGAAAGGCAAGATGGATTCAGGGGGTCTTCTGATGAAGATCAGCAACATGTACTAGGAATTATTTATTAAATAACTACTGCAAGTTATTGATGCAGTTTGCTGCATTCTGCTATACCTTCTTGATGCCGCAGTTGTTGTTGTGGAGATAGAATTTTCATTAAGATATAGAGACCACTGTATTAATCTGCTGATTTCACTGATTATTATTGATGTTTTCATGGCACAAGAACACAAGAATGCTGCTGGATCACACCCTCTTCTCTAGCTTCTTTTCTCCAGACATTGTCAATTAGATGCTTTCAGGAAGCTCACCAACAGTGGCTGAAAACAGAAATGTTTATCCATTATTTCTCTCCATCAGATTGCCTTGTCACCTAATAACTAGCTGGGGTACTACTTCTACAATCCCATATCATTGGTTAAACTGATGGGGGTTTCTGAGAATTGAAGCCCAAAGCATTGGCGGGTCAAACTTCCTCTCTGTTCCATGTTGATTACAATGAAGAAATCATCAGCCTCAGGATTTCCTCACTGCCTCAGTGATCAGACTTACAAAGTAAGATTGTGTTGACCTTCCGATGACCAATCAAAAACAAAGCACACGAAACACAAAATGTATAAGCAAGGAAAGCCGTATGCTATCACAAGCAGATGGATTCCACTTCTTCAGGGAAATGTATTCTACATAAATGCTAAACTGCATATTGTCTAATCTGATCCACCAGCTTCAGCCTGGGAAGCTGTCAGGATCATGGGGGCACAATATTGTGATATTGCTAGCCAGTTTAATTGTTAGAACAAAATGCTATTTATTGACTCATGGTGGAATCACATGACAGGCACTGATGAGGGACATCAACTTCCATTCCACAACCCCAACCCCAACCCACTCCAACACCCTACAGCTGGTTGAAAGAAAGTTTGGCACAATAGCAATAGGCATCCAGCAGTCCTTCCATGGTACTCGTCATGCTGAGTTTGGAGCCATGCCTTGTGGTGTTACTGTTAAACAAACACATTGTCTTAACAGACAGATCTTTGGGTGTCCTTGCTGAGCTGGCTAAGGTGACAGAATATAGATTGGATGGGAGAAGTTACATAATATCTAATTAGAGAAATTAGGGAAGCTGCTTGTGGCAGATCACTTCCAGGGGTGTAGTTGTATTCTTCAAGGTCTTTTAGAGTTTCCAATGCCTTTGCAAAAAGTGATCTGGAGAAAGGAAGGAAGGTATGGTAAGGTATTTTACTGACTTTTCTCCAACCATCAGCTATTCCCAAATATCCTGATATCCTACAGATGGAATGTCTGCCGCCTGAATGAGCAGCCACACCCTGTCAGATGGTAGGGTCAGCCCTATACAGTAGGACCTCTGCATCCA
The DNA here is from genome assembly GCF_051106095.1 of Pogona vitticeps. Taxonomy (NCBI): domain Eukaryota; kingdom Metazoa; phylum Chordata; class Lepidosauria; order Squamata; family Agamidae; genus Pogona; species Pogona vitticeps. The sequence continues at coordinate 8,291,548 of NC_135794.1, read as the reverse complement.
TGGGGATCATTTCCAGGGACCCGCCCCCACTGAAAAATATGAATTATTGCAAACGCTATTTTAATAGCAAGTGCTATACATAGCATGATCTTTGGGTTCCACTAGTGGCCAGTCCTGGTAACCTCATCTTTAGGAATACATATTTCTAGGATTTTTCTTTTAATATTTTCAGACCATAGATAAGTGAATCAGTGGATACCGATCCTGTGGATAAGAGGGTCTTTCTGTGTATGTCGACCCTGACCCTTTTGATGGATTTTTGAAAAAGATGCTGGTGACTCACCTTTGTGTTATGCCCTTCAGGACTCATTAGGGTATCTCTTGTTACAGTTCAGCCTGCAAAGAGAATGATTTCAAGTTATTTTCTTAGCTTGGTCACACTCCCCTCCACTCTCCCTTTCATAGCTTCTCTGATGCTGGAGCTTCCATTTTCAACCCACTTTACTCTTCTTCCTCCATTTACCCCATACCTGCTCTGTTGCTCATTACTGTTTTCCATTAAACAATCAAAGCTGTTTGCAGTGGGCTCTGCTCAGTCACAGAAGACTGCTAGGGTGAAAAATCTCTTAAATCATTCCTTTCCAGAGCTGCTTCCGACTGGCACCTTATTCCCTAAATGTCTGGGGCAAAGCAAGGGAGGTGTGAAATGCTAACCAATCTGGAACTTCAAAGCAGAAGTATTGTCATGTTGCACCAGTGCTTAGATAGGGATATTGTCCAGACCAGATCTTCTGAACCCTCACCGAAGCAGAGTGACTTACAGACTTTAAGAAAGTTATATAACTTATTGTTGTTCTTCCCACTTTCCCAAGAACTTTTATTTTATTTATTTATTTATTTATTTATTTGATTTTTACCCCGCCCCTCTAGACCATGCAGAGATAGATACAAAATCATGGCTCACAAAGGTGGACATAGCAATGAATGAATGGACATGAGAATGAAGAAACAGGGTCTTTGTGAAACAACCTCAAATATCTGATTGCTGCCAGAATCATGTTCAGAAGACCTCCCAAGTAATTTGGCTGCCTGAGGCAAAAGACAAGCTGCTGTCTCCCCAGTACATGCACAGAGCCCAACGAGGCTAGTAGCTGGCTTGTTTGATTGCTGCATTTAAATATTTTAAAGTGGGATTCTGTGATGAACACCCCAAGATCCAGAACTGTTTTGACAGGAGAAACTGATTTACCACTATGGCGGCAAAGAGCAACATACATTTCTTACTACTTTTATTGTATTTATTTATTATTTATTTATTTATTCGGCTTTTACTCCATCCACCTAGATTCAAACGAATCTACTCTGGGTGGCTTACAGTCCGAGGTATATAAAACGAGAATTAAAACAGACAATATCCAAACAAAAAAGAGAAGTACGCAAAGTCCAAGATGGGAAAACACAGGGAACTAAGTGATGGAAGGGGGGAAGGCCTGCCAGAAGAACCAAGTCTTCAGCTTGTTCTTAAAAACTCCCAGTGTGGATCCCAGGAGGATCTCAGGAAGCAAGATGTTCCAGAGGTGAGGGGCCACCACCAAGAAGGCCCGGTTTCTAGCTTTCTCCTTCTGGGCATTTCTCGGGGTCAAGCCCGTCAGCCTCCCAGCCTGGCTAGATTGAGTGATATGAGTAGAGTTAGGTGGGAGCAGACACACTGTTAGGTATCGAGGTCCTAAACCACATGTAAGCATTAATACATCGAAGTCAATGCAGAAACAAATGGGCAACCAGCGTAAGGCCACCAGAGTGGGGGAAATGTGATAGTTTTTCACCCCAGTGAATAGTCTGGCGGCCGTGTTCTGGACCATTTGTAGCTTCTGCATCAATCTGATGGACAGCCCCACGTAGAGCGCATTACAGTAGTCTAATCTCGACACTATGAGCGCATAGACCAGGGGGTGAGCGCCCATACATCCATATTTTATGAATGATTTTGAGGATGCCCCAGCCAGGAAGCTACAGTACTTCCTTTCCCAAACAAGAACAGAGCAGTAACTAGAAACACGCTCCTCTACTCAGATACCACAAAGTCCATCATTAGGCAGTGATTCAACTGCACAATGATGCTATCTATAGAACTATTTTGTTTGTTTATACATTATGTAGCCTTCCGCCGAGGAGCATAGAAAGATCATATATACTATGTTTCTGCTTTATCCAGTCAACAAACTTGTGTGGGAGGGTGGTTGGCCTTAGAGATACTGATTGTACATAAAAGTACCCCTTGCAGAACAAGGACTTGAACTCAAGACTTGCAAGTGTACGTCTGATATGGTGCCCACAATGCGGACCCCACGGGCACTCTGACTGGCTTCCCTTTCCAAAGTCTTTATGCAGGTTTTCCCGGATGACTCCTTTTCCCCTTTAGACTTCTTCTTTCTTACTGCCTGCAGATTTCTTTTGGTGGGTTTTCTTTAGCCTGGTTTTCTACGGTCCAGACAACAGGCCGCCAATGGCAGCCATCTTGGTTTCTTGTCCCCAGGTCTGCTCTTTCAACATGTCCGGTCTTCCACTTCCTAATTTTTCAACCTCAAAACGGGTGCCAAGCGGATGGGGAACTATATGGTACCTCCTCCGTTGTTCTTTCCTGGAATAATTGGCTCCCACCCATTTTCCCTCAGCCTGGTCATTTTCTGTACACAGAGTCAAACCAGGGTGGGATTTTTTTTGGGGGGGGGGGGTTGTCTGAGGTAAAACTTGTAGAAAGCAATGATCTGGGATACATGCTGAGTAAAGGCTCTCCTACCACCCATGCCCCACTTTTAAATTTTATATATATATATATTTAAAAAAGAACTTAATGAACAGTGCAAGGCAGTTTCCACCTCCCCATCTCCAATGGCCCAGAGAAAGAGGGCCTGAATTTGTGAGGCTGAAGGAGAGATGTGGGCAAGAAGGCAAGGGAGGAATCAAAATCCTGTTCCTGCTAACAGTGTACTTCTTTTGAACAACTACAATAATATAAAATTAGACGCCAGTTCCCTGCTTCATGCCTAAAGAGTTCAGGTCCACGGACACCAAAATGGCCGCCCTCCTCCCACATCAGTCTCGGCTTCCTTTGTGGCACTCCGAAACTTGTGGGTTATACCCGTTCAAACTTTCTTTTTTTCTTTCCCTCTCAGAACTGAATGCTCATCTAGTCAAGGGCGGAGGACCCAGGACCGTCACCTAAGACAACTAGCATGTCATGGCGAAGACGGCATGCCTGACAGGCTAGATTTCTATGTGAAGGGATCCTCATAACTCAGTCATATATGTAATCATCCTTAGAACCTCAGTTTGAAGGAAGAAGGGGGTCACTACAGGAGGGACCTGCTGTTCCTCTTGAGCCCCATGGCTGGACCCCTCTCTTGAGACCTTCGGGTCCTGCATCCCATAAGCTAGTTTGCCACCTGGGGTGCAGGATTTCACCCCACAGGCTAGCGTTTGCGTCACCTCGTACAGGATCAGAGTTTAGTGCTATGGCTCTTCCTTTCCAGTTTGAAGTTTGCCTTTTTTAAAAAAAAAAAATAACCTGGCGCTATGCGGCTCCAAACAATAGAGGAGTTTAGCTCCACCGTTTCATTAAGGAAACTAATTAGTGCTTGTTCTTTTTTGGAGAGAAGGGCGTTCAAACACAGTGTCTCGTCTCCATTATGGCTACCAGTATACCCTCACCCTCGTACGGGAGCCAGCTTTTCAGGCTTCTGTGACCCTGTCTGTATTCATTTGTCCTCTCTACTTTCTCCTGTTCATGAACAGATTTCCTGAAAGAATAAATGTAATTTTTTTTCTTATTGCTTTGCTATGGTTATGCTTCAGCAGTATGTGGACTGAGACCTCAGCAAAATGTCTCGGGCTGACCTTGAGCTCCCCTTAGTCCCTCCCAGAGCTTAAACAGCCGGGACAGGTTGAACACCTTAGCCTTAAGCCAGGGGTGGCCATCCTTCGGCACGCCAGAGATTTCGGACGACCACTCCCAGAATCCCCAGCCCGGATGGCCGATGGTCAAAAGGGGCCGTGGGAGTCGTCGTCCGAAACCTCCCAAGGTCCTCGGGTTCACCAGCCCTCCTTCTCTCCGTGTCACCAGTCCGCCCACCCCGGCTTGACCTGTGGCCCCTCGTGGCGTCCCTGGTGCCAGTCTTGAGGGGTCTTTTCGGGCGATCCACCCTCCAACCTGGCACGGTGGTGGACTTTCCGCCCAAGCAGGGGCAACGGCAGCAGCAACCTGAACTGCCACAACAGACCCCACCACAAATGCCGTCGCTTCAGGAGACACCCTCGGCAGGTGCTCCAAGCCATGGCTGAGGGGGGCCCCTCTCGATCTGCTTTTTTCTTTTGGGTTGGCGTCTCGTTTCCTTTCTATCGTGCGTTTTCCCTTCTGAGAGCCACACTGGAAGTAGCCAGGGAAAGTCCCTGGAGAGAGAAAAAGATGCCAGTTGGGGAAACAATGGTGTCAAACACTCTAGAATTTTCCTTCTTTGCCCACCTGTCCGGGCTTACCTGCTTTCAGGCTCCGGAGGCCTGGCTGAATGGGCTTTAAAAGGCTATACATTTTTACTTCGTTTGTAATTAATTGTAATTGTTACTAAGTTGGCAATATATCTGCATGTGCTACCAGCCTGGTCATCTGGCTGTCTGTCTGTCTGCCTGCTTGCCTGCCTGCCTGCCTGCCTGCCTGCCTGCCTACCTACCTACCTACCTACTGTGTTTCCCTGAAAATAAGACAGGGTCTTATACAGTGGTGCCTTGCTTAACGATTGCCTCGCTTAACAAGGAAATCGCTGTATGATGAGGTTTTTGCGATCACTTTTGCGATCGCAAAACGATGGTTTAAATGGTTTTTTTTTGTTTAACGATGATCAGTTCCCTGCTTCGGGAACCGATTTTTGCTTTACGATGATCAGTAAACAGCTGGTCATTGGGTTTCAAAATGGCCGCCGGCTGAAGAAAATCCCCCCCCCCCACTGTTTTCTAGGACGGATTCCTCGCTTTACTGGCACCAAAAATGGCCGCCTTATGGAGGATCTTCGCTGGACGAGCAGGTATTCAGCCCATTGGAACGCATTGAACGGTTTTCGATGCGGTTCAATGGGTTTTTTATTTTGTTTGATGATGTTTTCGCTCTACAGGGATTTCGCTTGAATGAATTAACATCGTCAAGAGAGGCAACACTGTATTAATTTTTACTCCAAAAATGCATTAGCGCTTATTTTCAGGGGATGCCTGCCTGCCTGCCTGCCTGTAGACCCAAGAAGACTGCAGCAAGTAAAAATGGCAACAATAAATATCAAGCAGGACCTGCTTTACCACATGCCCATAGACAAAAACATTAGCCAATCCCTCACCCCCCCCCCCGTGGTATTTGTCTGCTGCATGCCATCTTTTCCCGCAATTCTTTCTATTAATTTGCCATTTAAAAGCAAGCTTCATCTAGATATCTCAATAACCATTCTTGAGTTGGTGGAATATAAGGTTGCTCCCTACACCCGGCTCACACATAGTTTTGGATGTCTTTTGACAGAAAAATGGTATCAACGTATTTCAAACAGATAAACAAACATGACCGAATGAGAAGAACAGCTTAAAAAAAAGAAGAACAGAAATGAGCATTTACAGATGCATGACACCTGCATTTTGGGAAAGAAGAAATAAAAACCCTTGAGACATTTTTCTCCAGGTGTGTATTAGGTAAAGGTGTGATCAAACAATCTTTCCACTTTACTGATGTGTTCTGATGAAATTAAAATAATTGCTGGTGTTTTGCATTCCTTTACATCAGAAGTGATTCAATTACTTTGCAAGCTAACTGCCTAAGCATTTTGAACTAATTTACAATAACTAGTCAGGCGGGTAATTGGATATCATGTTATCAAATTATTAGGCATTTCAGGAAAGTCAAACAGATGAAGATTATTAATATTATTAGACAAATTGGCCAGCCAAGAGCCGGCATTGGTGTGCCTCGACTGTAAAACACAACATGACAAAATGGAGTCACCTTTTTAGTTCCAGCTACCGAGAAATGAGTGGGATCAAGGCCACAAAAAAGATAACACTTTCTGGATGTCATTAAGGGCAGCCATGCGTAGCGGAGGGAAGACAAAGGCTCCCTGCATTTTAAAGCAACTTGGCTTAGAGCCAAGCAAAACCTGGCATGTGTGATCCCTCAATAAATAAATAAATAAATAAATAAAAATCCAGGGAGATAGATGTGTTACTCGGTTGCAGCAAAAATAACAAAAGAGTCTGGTAACACTTCTAACACTAGCACATTTTATTTTGCTTTTGTGAGCACGCCACAAGATGCTTTCGGGGTGACTGCACAGGCATTTAGCCCCGTTTGGTGTGCAGAAGGGGTTCACTCCTAAAGACGGCAATAAGACCTGCACCTTTCTGGTCCCTGTCAGGGGCTTTTACATTTTTGGTGTGGGTAGCATTGATCTTTTCGGTTTGTTTCCAGTTCGTACTATCACGGGGAATGAACCAAAAGCAAATCTTCCTGTTCAATTTGTGAGTATTATGAAGTAGCTTAAAAAGAGAGCCACTTCAGGAGATGGGTAAACTTAACACTTCCTTGACTGTTCTGAAGGGGGCAAGGAAATGAAAAACAATTTTTTTTGTAAGTGTATTAAGGCTGCACATATGCACTGCATCACTTAGAAAACAAAACAAAAGCCAAAATGAAAACTTCCTCCCGGAAGCTGGAGGAGACAGGAGGAAGTCAACAAGGGGAATTTTTGCTTGCTTTTCTGTTAAAGATCTGGCTGAGAGCTGGTCATTAATTCTTTAAAGTGATGCAGCACATATGCACTGCCCAAATACACTTCACCTCCCCTCCAATTTTAATAGAAAGATGGCTTAGTGGGGAAAAGTATGAATTTACAGCTGGAATGCCTGTTGCTCCCTTTGTTGCCTCAGTGGATAGCTGTTCATCTGCAACTTCAAGACTTCTGAACTCCTGGTTTCTTAATGTTTTTTAAAAATCTGTAAATAGGACAGGGTCACAAATGCTGGAGGCATTCAAGAGAAAATTGGACAACCCTCTGTCAGATCTGCTTTGATTTGGAATCCTGCATTGGGCAGGGGGTTGGACTTGATGGCCTTCTAACTCAATTTTATTCCATGATTCTATGAATATCTAAAAGACTGCTCCTTCCCATACAAAGCTGACCAGTGTTTGGCCTCCCTAGCAGTGGCCATGCCATTTACTCTACTACATTAGCGCAGTGGTCCTCAACTTTGGGTCTCCAGATGTTCTTGGACTTCAACTCCCAGAAATCTTGGCCAGCAGAGGTGGTGGTGAAGGCTTCTAGGAGTTGTAGTCCAAGAACATCTGGAGGCCCAAGGTTGGGGACCACTGCATTAGTGGATCCATCAGATTTTTCTTAGTAGTAGAATCTGACCAGACCATACAATTTGGGGAAGGCTGAGTTGCAGACAGTAGTCTGAAGTGAACCAGATGTGCAGGCTGACCAGTATATGTGCAGGCTGACCACACCAAAAAGCCAACAAATACAACTGCATAGTCAAATCGAGTGGGAGGGAGCATCATTTATACTCCTTTCTGCCAGCAAGACTACCATGGCCAGTCAGGGTGGAGTCAAAACAAGGTCTGAAGACATTTCACGAGGCTGCTACCTGCAGGTAAGGTGAGCAGTACACAGCAGGTTATGAAGTACTAATGATCATAATCACATGCTATTGTGTCACTTCTGATCTATGGTGACTCCTTTTCAGAGTTTTCCAGGCAGAGACTACTCAGAAGTGGGTTACCATTCCCTCCTTCTTGGGGCGCCCTGGGACTGTGCAGCTTGCCCAAGGCCACCCAAGCTGGCTGTTCTTCCAGGAGGCTGAGTGGGCAACTGGACTCATACACTGATCACTACGAAATATGTGCTGTTGCAATGGGGCTGTGAGCTGTCGTGAACACAGCCTGCGCCAGCCAGGCGTGACCCCATTAGCCACCCCTATGGAAAAGGCAATCAGGAAAGATGACGCCGAAAAGATCCACAGCAAGAAAATCATTATTGTAAGACCCGGCTTCCCTATTGCTCATCTGTACTTCGCAGCCCTGGCAGCCGGTAAGTGCTTTTCAGCAAGGCAATGCATTCTGGAACTCATTTGTGTGTCAGCCTAAATGGCACGCATTTTATTACCTTTATCTCTGGATCTCAATAAAAAAAGGCTTTGCCATTTGAGCTGAAACACGGGCCGGCACCCTTTGGATGCCATTGTCTTTTACTCTTGAAACAAAACTCCCTTCTTTCAATTCAACATCTTGAGACTACTTGAACCCACACCTCAGTAGAGGAAAAGTTCCCATTTTAATTATTATCTTCGGCATTGCTAACGTGGCTGGACATATTTATCAGCTTTATTATCATTCGCCAAGCATCCAACCCACACAAGGGTGCCCTCTGTTGGAGAAAAACAAGGGTGGGGGCGCCATTGCGGAGATGAACAGATTCGCCATGTTTGCTCCTTCTTTTTGCCATTGACCAGTCCCTCTGTCAATTTATTTCTTAAATGAAGTGGAGATGGGGAGGCTACATATTTGCATGTTTTCAAATTGATGTACTTAAAAAATGATGCCCTTTTTAACTAAAACATGCTTATGCACTTCGTGGTTTTTTTTGTGAGGTTTTTTTTTGCCCATTTTCAAAAATGAGCGTAGGGTTGAATGCATCTTCTTTTTAGCTCTATGTGGTTCTTCAAGCGTGCATCCTCCCCAGGCAGCGAGAGGAGGATGATGTCCCCCTGGTCCTCTGTGGCTGCCTTCATTCTATGAAACGGTGAGCCTGACGTTAGGGCACCGGTTCCATCTCACGAGGCTTTCCTTGTTAGCCTGGAACAATTTTTTCCCCTCTGTGTTCGGGCTTGCCCTGGAAGCTTTAAACATACTCAGCAACTTCCCCCTCTTCAAATGGTTGCTTTTGTATCTTGAAAGCGATAACAGAGAGGGGCAGAGTGAGCATGATCTCCTCGTTGTGTGTGGAAAACACATGCATTCAGAATGGCTGAACAGAGCTTAAAAAGGATGTGTCGCAATAGTACGGCATTGATGTCTGATGCTGGCTCTGTTTCTGTTTCTTTCTGGGAGGTGTGCATCTGTTAAAAACACACACACAAACTACACATTGGAACAAATTTGTCGTCCTTGCTTTGTCCATTGTGTATGGTGGACCAAACACACTGGAGCCATTCCTTCTGGGACAGGATCAGAAGGTGGGCAGATGCAGCCAGGAAAAGAAACACCTGCTAGTGGCTGCATTTTGAGGAGCTTATGGGACCTCTGTCCCACACAGGAAGCACCCCTTAGGTATGGAGGTGCCATACCTTCTGCGACACACTAAAGAGCTTCTGGCTGGACAGCCATCTTGAGGAGTCCTGCAGGCACCAATAGGCTTGGGGCTCTTTTTGAGGAGAGAGGGCCGTTTCGAGTTTCCACATAAGCCTTTCTGGGGTGTGTGGGCAGGGGTGGTTGGCGTAGCCCCCTGAATAAAACACAAAATTCCCCCAAAGCAAATCTGACAGCTGGAAACTCCTCATTCCCTCCAAATCTGCCTCACCCCATTTGATCTCATATCAGAAGCAACAGATGCGCCACTTCATTTCCCAGCCAGGCGTGTTTGTCTAAACTTTGGGCATAGTTAAAAAAAATAAATCTAAAGGCTGGAGGTGGAGGAAAGGATGCTACAGATTCATCAAGAGTTAGGGAACTGTCGGTGGAAAGAGACATACCCGGTGTGATGGGGAGAAATCTATACCCTGCTCTAATGAGCACACCAAGCAGTAGAACAAAGCTATTTAGAACCTGTCACATTTTATCTCTTCTGCACCTCAGCTTTATCAGGTTAATGCAGCGGAGAATACGCTGCGAGAGCAATAACAAAAAGAGGTAATCGAGACCGCTTGGGTGCATCCGCTGGGTTCCTCAGAGTGGAGTCTGGCTGTGCCACGGGCCGGGAAGGGGAAGGCGTCGCTGGAGACCCCAGAGTGGTCACCCTCTGAGAGGCCTAGAGAGCAGACCCTGAAAAGAGCACAAGGACGACGACAACCATGCTTAGAACAGCTGCGGAGAATCCCCAAAGCTTGGGGAATATATTCATTTTCTTTATTAGCGACATCTCTATCCCAGTTTTCTTCTTGGGAGCTGCAGGCACTGATGCTTCCCATCTCTCCCACTTGGGTCACATAAATCCAGAGAGGTGGAACCTCACCAAGAAACTGGCTTTCCTTAAGTCACCCATTGAGTTCCAAAGCTGAGTCAGAACTGGGACTGGATTTCCCAAGTCTCCGTCTTACACTTAACCACTATGCTGCACTAATGATCCTATCCTATTCTGTCCTTTCCTATCTCAATAATCTTTATGTTGACTATGAGATGGGCACGAACCTGAAAAATGGATGGTTCATGATGGTTCACACGCTGCCTTTAGTAGGTTTGGTTGAGAGGGAGCCTTCTGGGGTGGGGGACTGTCAATCTATTCAGTAATCTATCCACCCACGGTTTCTTCAGTGCTTGAGAGACGGCCCCGCTTCTACACTCCATGTTGCTCTGTCTTTCTCTTTAGTCTGTTGACATCTGTTGCTGAAAGCAGTCATGTTTGTCTGCTCTTGATCTGTAAGGAAACGAAACATTTTTTATTCCTTATAAGGTCTCAGGATGAGTTATTGAGACTGTAAGTGCCAATTAATGAGAAAAGGGGTGATCTACTCTTGGAGAAGTTAAAGCGCTGCTGCTCTGCGAATCCCTGCACTTCTGCTGCACAGCTAGAGGCACTGAATCAGAAATTCGAAACTTTTGCAACCAAAGTGACTTGCTTTAGCCTAATGCTGAGAAAGAAAGGGAGAGAGAGAAAGAGGCAGGATTTCTAAATGTAGTGAAATGGCTTCTAAGCCTCATTGATGAAACACTGACTGACTGTCACGGACTATGAATGATGGTGCTGCTGACGGAAAAAAAGTGGTCTCCAGCAGTCACGACAACCTCCAGGCTTCTGTGCTTATAGTTCTTCTCTCTTTTTGCCATTTGGCAGCCCCCAACTATCTAGCCTGCAGAGTCGCTTGGAACACCTGCCCTGGTTTGAGCTGGAGATGGGCCAAGCATTTGCTCTGTCAAGCCCAGCTTTGAAGTAGCATCGCCTGGCGTGTGTTTGGGCCTTTAAATTCACTTAAAATGAAAGCCCTTTAAAGCAGGGAGGAAAAAAAAAAAGAGGTCTCTCATTTGCATGCACCCTCAGATGTGTTAATTATTCCATCCAGAAGAAGGAAGGTGTGGTTGAAGCTAATTAATTCCACAGTCTTCTCCCATTCAGCCACCTGACTCTTTTGTTGGTGTAACATTTGTCTCGCCTGCCTTCCCACAGACACAGTTTTATGGAGGAAAGGTTCTCCGGGCTGTAGCTCTGGAGGGAGGCGTTTCCCAATCCGAGCGAAGCGCTGGATGCTTTGTTATGTCCCCAGGTAGATGAACTGGCATGCTCCATAACCGAGATAGCTGGCTGCTGAGCATATGTCAGTTTAATGAGGTTCATCCGAGACAGAGCAACCAAGACATGCTCTTCCGATGGCTCATGTGTCCCTCCATCAAACAGATACAGTGGGGTCTCTACTTAAGAACTTAATCCGTATTGGAAGGTGGTTCTCAAGTTGAAAAGTTCTTATGTTGAATCTACATTTCCCATAGGAATGCATTGAAAACCATTTAATCCGTATCTGCTCTTTTCCGTCCATAGAAACTACAGTGGAACCTCTACTTAAGAACTTAATCCGTTTTGGAATGGTGTTCTTAAGTTGAAACGTTCTTAAGTTGAAGCAAAATTTCCCATAGGAATGGACTGAAAACCAATTAATCCGTTCTGGATTTTTTTTGTTATGTAGAGGTGCGTTCGTACATTGAAGCATTAGTTCCCATAGGAACTAATGCAAAGCTGGTTAATATGTACTCTACCACTAGGGGGATAATTTTTTTTTTAAACCTAAGATGACATAAGGTTAAAAAAAGAGCAGGAAAGGTTTTTTTTCCTGTTCTTATCTTGGATTTCTGTTCTCAAGTAGAAGCAAAATTTAGCAAATGGAGCTGTTCTTAAGTTGGATTGTTCTTAAGTAGAGACGTTCTTAAGTAGAGACCCCACTGTATGCTTCGGCTCTAATATAAAGGCCTAGGTTCCAGAAGACTGAGACTCCGAACGGCAGCAATGAAGGAATTAGGAAGGCTCATCAAGTGTAAGAATGTGTCACTGGAGACCAGGGCCACGAGCAACCACCGTCTTGTATTTATTTCTCATCTCCCCATGTGGGGGTGTGAAAGCTGGACACTTTAAAAAGTCGGCAGGTTAAAAAATGATTCGTTTCAAACAGGGTGCTGCAGGAGAGCTTTGCAGATACCCTGGACTGCCAGAAAGATGAACAACTGGGTCTTTGATCAAATTAAGCCTGGGCTATCTCTGGAGGCAAAAATGAGGAAACTGAGGCTGTCTTACTCTGAACACGTCAGTGAAAAGGCAGGATTCTCTTGAAAAATACAATAATGCTGGGAAAGGTGGAAGGCAGCAGGAAAAGAGGAAGACCACATTCAAGATGGACTGTCCCCCTAAAGGAAGCCACAGCCTTGAATCTGCAGGAGTCGAGCAGGACAATTGAGGACAGGACCTTTTGGTGATCACTCACTCCTAGGGTCATCATAAATTGGAACTGACTTGATGGCCCATAATTACAACAACATGTTTCCATAGGCTAAAATACCCTACTCTCTTCTCTTTATTTGCTTTTATTTGACAAGGGAGATTTATTGTCCAAAAAGGCGACATTTCTAGGTTCAAACTCTTTGTATTTACATGTTTAAAAATAGAATCTCCAGTTCTTTCCATCTGTTTTTTTTAAAGCTGGAAATAAATACCACATGGTCAAGGGCTTTAACGAAAAACGGGGATTACTCTGGGCAGTTTACAAACAATCACAAGATACGAAGGCAACATAATCAGACACACTGTTAGCTCCCACCACAAAGGCTTTCTTCAATGGACCAACAATTTATATGCTCATTGAGAAGAACTCAGTCTCCTCTTGCCAAGAATGTACACTGACTGTAGGAATTGTGTTTTTTCCCCCATTTGCACACCTGTACTTATGCTGGTATGTGATGTCAAGTCAGAATCAATTTATAGAGGCCCTAATAGGACTTTCAAGAGGAGATATTTAAGGAGTGACTTTATCAGTGAATTTGCATGGCTGAGAAGGGATACAAACCCAGGCCTCCTGAATCGTAATCCATCACCAACCCACAACCAGATGCAATTTAATTAGCAAAAGTGAGAGCTGTGGCTACAAGCCAGAGTTTAGATAAAATAATGTTTTGGACTACAGGTCCCAGAATCCCTCTAGTCACCTAACCACTGGTCATGCTGGCTGGGGACTTGTAGGAGTTGCTACCCAGAAGAGTAACTTTCGAACAGTTACATGCCGTGCAATGAGTGTAACATGTAGTCTGGCTCTTTGGCTCTTGAGAGAATAACAACACTCTGTTGGGGAGTGTGTCCTCCAAACTAGGGTTGTCAACGTCTCAGGGCTCCAGCTGGAGGGCCAAGGAATGGCTGTGCATCAGTCGGTGTCCAGAAAGGAAGACAAATTTAAAAAGAATAACACCAGAGCAGGAGAACATTTGAGTCTTGTGGATGAAGTGCCTTCAATCTCTGCCTACTCCAGCTGGTGCCCAGGAAGACTGCTGGCTTTGCATTGCCTGTTTTCCACCCATCCATCCCTTGGCCTCCTTGTTTCTGTGAAATCGCAAGGAACCACTCTATGGTTTGAGGTTTAGCCCTGAAATTTCAGGGAGTGGAATGCTGCAGACCTGCCAACCCTATTCCAAACCCATGGTTATCTTTTGTGTATTACTGCAGTTTACTCTGTCACTTATTAGCCCCTAACCCCTACCTGGGTAGGTTGTTTTGGATCTGCAGTTGTTTCATAGAATAACCAAGTTGGAAGGGGCCTGTAAGGCTATGGAGTTCAACCCCCCTGCTCAATGAAGGAATCTAAGTCAAAGTAGATCCGAATGGTAGTTGTCCAATTTTCTCTGGAATGCTTCCAGTGTTGGAGCGCTCACCACCTCCCGAGGTCATTGCTTCCATGGTCGCACTGCTCTAACAGTTAAGAAGTTTTTCCTGATATTCAATTGAAATCTGGCTTCCTGTAACTTGAGCCCATTCTTATGCGTCCTGCACTCTGCCATGACCGAGAACAGATCCTGCCCCTCTTCTTTATGACCACCTTTCAAATATTTGAAAAGTGCTATCATTTTCCGAAGACCTTCTGCCGGGACACTTTAGTTGTGACTGTTTTATACAATTACAGGATGACCTACTTGCTGGATTGTCCAACTGCTCACCAGTCAAGATTTCTCTCGGTGCTGTAGGACTTTTTTTTTAAAATGCAGTGTGTTTGATAAGTTCATGCCATAGGCCTCAATTATGGGCCAGTCTCCAATACTGATTCTATTTTATAAGCCCTAGAGTTACCATTTTCTATTAACTTGTACAAACGGGTAATAAAAGCCACATAGGGTTTTTCCTCCTCGGATTTCCTGCAGTGCTTGTCTAGAAACAAAAAAGTTTCGCAGCTGAGATTAATTTTGGGCCCAAAACAGTCCCCCCATAAGTTCCTGGAGTTTTCCATTTCTTGCGACACTGGTTCTGGGCCATTATTTACTGGAGGCCTATCTGGATAGGGTTGCCAGATGTCAGGCAAACAGAGGACATGTCCTCCTTTTTACCCTATGTCCTCCGTCAGGCAGGCAAAGATAAAATGTCAGGCTTTTGTATATTTTATGTTATAATTTTGGATGGGAAAGGGAGAGGTGGAAGGACCCCTTTTCCCACTGGCTTCCCCCACCCCCACCTGCCTGCCCACTTCTGGTATTTTGAAAAAAAGCCTCCATTGAATTTATTTTTATTTTTTAACATGACTGTTTCTTGGTCGGTTCACTAAAAGACATTTATTGGCAGCTATTGTAATAAAATTGTATTGATTGTAGGTTTAATCTGGAACAATTCAAATGAAACATTCAATATGTCCTCCTTTGTCCTCCTTTTTGTCTTTCCATGTCCTCCTTTTAGTACCCGTGTATCTGGCAACCCTAAATCTGGATAATCTGCTACTCAGGAAGCAGCTACAACTTTCTTGATGGTTGGTTACCCAACCTCAGGGCAGTAACTAGTGCTGGGCAACTGGGGCTTAGCTCCAGGGCACCAGAATTTAGAAGGCACTGAAATCTAGAGGAGAATCTACTGCCAAGTGTTAGGAAAATGAATGGCCAAACCTCCTCACTCCCTTCCTTTTTTTGGAGGGGGGGGAAATAAGCATTATTTGTGGGGACATCACATTCTCCTCCTTTTACAGATGAGGTTTTTGCCCTTGCCTTGGCCAAGCGGGTGGGAGAATGCCACTTGTCCCAGCTGCCAAAATGGCTAGTTTGGGCATCTCTTTTCCACTAGCAGGATAAGAATGGGCAACCAATGGCCCTCCTGACCTTGTTTGACTGCACCTCCCATCTTCTTCCTCCCTTAGCTGCTGGCTGAAGCGGATGGGAATTGAAATCCATCAACATCTGGAGGGACACATGTTGCCCATCCTTGTCATGGGATGCTTCTGCTGATGCTTAGCAAAAGCTCATTTTCTGCAACTTCTTCCTACCAGTTTTACTTCTGCCTTTTGGGAGAAACAGGTTCTGCTGGCTTTCCAAGGTCTTTCAGATACAAGTGGTGCCTCGCTTAACGGCGATAATCCGTTCCAGGAAAATCGCTGTTAAGCGAAAACATCGTAAAGCGAAAATAAAAAGCCCACCGGAACGCACTGAAAACCATTCAATGCGTTCCAATGGGCTAAAAACTCACTGTCCAGCGAAGATCTTCCATACGGCGGCCATTTTCGCTGCCTGTATAGCAAGGAATCCGTCCCTAAACACAGCGGGGAACCATTTTAATTACCCAGCAGCCATTCTGAAACTGCCGATCAGCTGTTTAAAAAACATCGTTTTGCGAAGAATCGGTTCCTGAAGCAGGGAACCGATCATCGCAAAGCGAAAAAACCCTATTTAGACCATCGTTTTGCGATTGCGAAAGCGATCACAAAAACGTTGCCGTGAGGCGGATTCGTTGTAATGCGGGGCAATTGTTAAATGAGGCACCACTGTATTGGAAGACAGGTATAATGGCTCTCCCTCTTTTTAATCTTTTCCAAGCCAAACATACCTATCTCTTTCAGCCCTCCCTTGCAGGACATGCTTTCCACACACCCCACATTATTCCTGTAACTCTCTTCTGGGTACATTTTCTATAATGTGCTAATTTTTATAAATTCCTTCCAAACTAATATATCTTTGGCATATTTTTGAAGGATAGCTGTACACATTTAGTAACTTTTAGTTGTACACATTTACTTGCATAGAATTTGAAAGGAAAGAAGGGGGGAACCTGACACTTCAACACAGCCTCGTGACTCAGTGGTTCAACTTCAGTACTGCAGTGAAGCCTCTGCTCACAACCTGAGTTTGATCCAACGCTCAGGTGGCTGGCTCAAGGCTGAGTCAAGATAGGTAAATTAAGTACCCAGCTCAGGGGGGTGGGGGCAATGTGTAGTCTTCATAATTGTAAAACACCCAGAGAGAGCTTCGTTCTGATGAGGGGCATTTGAAAAAATATATATATGCACTTTGCTATTTGTCCTAAGACCATGGATTCGATGCATTTGTTAATATATTTGGTTAATGTGAATTTCTTTTTTCATCTCTTTGACAGATCCAAGATAAAAGTGCCAAGAAGGATTTGGGTTAATATGTTCCCAAATAACCTCACAAATGCCAAAGTCTTTTGGACATAACCATTTGTCATTACCATTTGTAAAATGTTTATGCATATCTCCCTTCCCTAAAAGGTGACATTATGTTTTATAAGACATACGTTTAGCTACTTAAAAGCTAAACCAAAGCAGCTTATAACAATAATAAAAATTCTGATGCAGCTATAAAACTACGGCAGCGGAAAACGAAACACTAGAAAGCAAAATAAATTCCAATAACCAATGTAGCAAGACTAGACACGGAATCTTTGTATTTGTCTCCCGGGGAAGACGGATGCGAAGCCTGCCAGTGCGGGTTTGCCTGGCGGTTCCTTCCATTCCCCAGAAACAGCCCAGTACACTCACGGGGCTCTTTGGTGCGCATGCGCCCAACGGCGGCCACATTGTTCCCATCGCAGATGTAATCCCAATGATGCTTCCCTGCCTCTCCCTTCTGCCGATCGCTCAGCTGCTGAGCAGGGAGACTTGTCTTCCGAGCTCCTTGCTGGAGTGGTCAGCTGAGGGGAGAGGCGGGGAAGTGCCGGCGGGACAACGTCCACGGTTGGGGGGGGAAGCTGCCACTGCCAGGTGTGCATGCGCTGAGGAGCCCAGGGAGCGGATCGGGCTGGTTCTGGGAAGGGGGTGGGAGAGAAGGGACCTCCAGGACACCTGTGCTGGCAGGCTTTGTATTTGCCTCCCCCAGAAAATGAATACGAAGTTCCTGTGTCTAAACAAGATCTCATGGCTAGCGATGGGCAACAAGTGAACTATGACCCTGTGGTTCGGTTTGTGGATTCCAAAACTAAATGAAGCACTGAACCTTTTTCCAGCCCAGTGCTTTGTTTGGCTTCAGCCTTCCCCTTCCCCACAATCACCTCGCTACAGTGGTGCCTCGTTTAATGACAATAATCCGTTCCAGGAAAATCACTGTTAAGCAAAAACATTGTAAAGCGAAATTAAAAAGCCCATTGAAAACCCCTCAATACCTTCCAATGAGCTAAAAACTCACTGTCCAGTGAAGATCCTCCATACAGCGGCCATTTTCGGTGCCTGTATAGCAAGGAATACGTTCCTAAGCACAGCGGGGAGCCATTTTAAGCACCCAGTGGCCATTTTGAAAACCCGACGATCAGCTGTTTTTGATCATCGTGAAGCGAAAATCGGTTCCCAAAGTAGGGAACTGATCATCGCTAAGCAAAACTCCCCCATTTAGACGATTGTTTTGCGATCGCAATTGCGATAGCAAAAACATCGTCATAAAGTGGATTCATCGTAAGCGGAGCATGACTGTACCTGCTCCTGGTGCCGCCTGCTCTTCCTCCTCCACCGCTGTCACATAGGCTGGTGCATAGGCCAGCACATGCGCAGAGGGCAGGCCCAGATCCCGGAAGCTGGGCTGATCTCTCTAAAGATGGCAGTGGAGGAGGAGGGGAGGAGGCAACGGCAAGAGGAGGAAGGGACGTGATGGGGCAGGAGCCGTTAGGTTCCCCTCCCCTCCAGGTACGGAGCCGAAAAAACGAACTGCGAACCCGCACAATTTTTTTTTCGTGGTGGTTTGCCATTTTTCCGGTTCGTGCTCATCTCTACTCGTGGCAAAGAGAAAGCCCAGTGAAGGTGCTTTGAAGTTTGGAGTGCTTTAAAGTGCTTTAAGCCTAATCGAGATCTTTGCTCACCCATGGACCTTCCTGGGGGACTCTGGACGAGTGTCTCTCTTAACTTAACAGGTCAACTGTCGTCATGAACTACAGCCCCTGCAGTCGTAGAGACCTAGATCTTTACAGATCTCTCCTGTAAAGGGCATATTCTTGCAGGTCTTGTTTTTGATATTGCATTCACGCAACCTAGCTGCTGATCATGAAATGATTTTTAGCCCTTTTATTTGGTGGGGTGGGATTCTTCTGGTAGGTTGTCTCCATGCGATCGTGTTTAAGTGCATTTAAAAAAAAAACACTCTATGCTATCCTTTGCAAAGTAACTTAGGGAAGCAGTCCCTTAGAAACAAGATTTCTGTCTTGGTTTCTTTTTTTTTTCTTCGCCAGAGGCTTAATCACCCTCCTCTCCCCCTTCTTCCTTCTGCTGCCTTTTGCAAATATTCCAGAGTCTTTAAAAATGGATCTGCAGTTATGTAGTCTTCCTGAAATATTAATAAAGGCACTTTATGCCAAACTGAGAAGAGGAAGCAGGGGGAAAAGCACACATGCATGCAATCTATCCATTATAATATTATGGTTATTATTTGTTATTATCCTCTACTTACCGGGCCGCAAGCTTTCACCTCAATTTCAGCTCATTTTATTTATTGACAATATTTACCCCCTGCCTTTCCAAACTTAAACAAGATGCCTGGGGTGGATAATATCAATTAGCAGTGTAAATATTTCTCCCTGCCAGAAGGTGGCAGGATGGAAGGGGTGAGGCCAATTATTTTGCCCGTTTTTGAAGCTGTGTTTTTGCACATTTCTGTGAAATGCACATTAATGAGAAAATGTGTCATGTCAGAGGCAGCAAGTGCATCGATATTTTGGACTAACCAACATCTCCTTTTCTACTTCCTCTGTGTACTTGTCTCTCACTCTGTCTCTCTGTCTCTCTCCCTCTCTCTATGTAAGCTTAGCTTCACAAAAGGCAAAAGAACTACAGTATAGTTGTGTACTGAGACCTTTTATGTGAAGCACGAAAAACATGACACGGGAAAAAAAGAGCGTGTTATCTTGTTTTTGAGCTGGTGGTGAACATTATTTGGGGGAAGCCCATCTCTCCTCCCAAGATTCCAAGGTCAAAACTGTCAATATTCTATACATTAACACTCATCATTCCTCTGCCATCTACTTTCACCATGATATTTAATATTCTCTTTTTCTCTCCCTCTTGAGTTTTAAGTGAACCTCCAGTCTTCAACCCCTACCCTTCCTCTCTTTTTTCTCTCCTCACTCATCTTTGCTCAGGCCTGGTGTCTGTTTCCTGTCTCCTGAGGAATTTTTACAACAGAGTCCTCAAACAACATAGCCATAAATTAATGCATGTAAATGTAGCATACATTCAAGAGCCAATGAATATTTAATATGAAACTGACACAGTGGTGCCTCACATTACAACATTAATTCGTTCCAGCGAAATCGTTGTAGAACGAAAATGTGGTAAAGCGAAATTTAAAAGCCCATAGAAATGCATTAAAACGCGTTTAATGCGTTCCGATGGGCTGGAAAATCACTGCCCAGCGAAGATCCTCCATAGGGCGGCCATTTTCGCTGCCTGTGCAGCGAGGAATCAGTCCCAGAAAACAACGGGGGCCATTTTGTTTACCAGGTGGCCATTTTGAAACCGACAATCAGCTGTTAGAAAATCATCATTTTGCGAAGAATCATTGCAAAGCGAAATTCCCCCGTAGGAAACATCGTAATGTTCATCGTAATGCGGTTACGTCGTTAAACGGAGCGATCGTAAAGCGAGGCACCACTGTATTTCATCCATTATTTCATGTTGCATGTCCACACAAGCTTACATTAAAATATAATCGTCTTTAAGATGCCATGTGTTGATCTTTTTTCTTTTCTTTAGATTTTGCTTGATATGCTTGCACAGACTAACATGGTTACCTCTTCCAAAATTATTTGGGGAGCTGGCCTCCTTGCCAGGTTGTCTGTCATGCCAAAACTGGCTGTCTAGACAAAAATCAGGCCAATGGCAAGGTTCTCTCTCCCTATATCCCTAATATCAGGGCTTGGGAGTTCAATTCCCCACTGCGTCTCCTGGGAGAAGAGCCAACCTGGGTAGCCTCGGGAAAGCTGCACAGTCTCAGAGCACCTTGGAAGGAGGGGATGGGAAACCACTTCTGAGCACTCCATGTCTAGAAAACCCTGGAAAGGGTTCCTGCAAACTGGAATTGACTTGATGGTCTGTAATTTTGGCTAGTAATACACTCCTTAAATATCTCATAGGCCTTGAAACCCTATTAGCGTTGCTGTTGAGTCAATTGTGGCTTGGCAGCAACATACCATGCCATATTGACACATCACCACCTGCAAAACCACAAGGATGCAATAAATTCACAATAAAAATGAAGCAGATGACAACAAGTAATGAAACAGATGACAACAAGTAATGAGCAGCATAAAAGGTCTGCAGACATATTCTCAAAGTACTCCCGCCAATTAGACTTAAACATTGCAGAACCGACATGTCAAAGTCTTGTTGGGCTTGCGCCAACTGGTCAAAAGCAACTAAGGGATCATCTCTCCCCATTTTTCTTTTACCATTTCCTTCATTGGTTGCAATAATAAAGTAATGACTAGGTATGGGATTTTTGGAGATCTTGGACTATGAATCCCATAATTCTCCATTCTGGGAGTTCAGTGACACCTAAATGGGGTTCACTTGGGAGAAAGGCCTCAGCAAGAATGAAGGCTTTAAGGCTAGCTGTACTCAAACATCTTTTTTTCTGCCCTAGTACTAGCTAGGAGCATTGTTTTTGAACTGGAAGCGAGGTGGAGACAAGCCTAGCTTGGCTACAAAACCTGTGAAAAGTTGAGACCTTTCTCTCAGATGAACCATATGTATGTAGGTGTTCGTATTATTGCTGTCCGTCCAATAAAACTCCCAGAATTGAGAATTATGGGATACGTAGTCCAAAAGCCAATCCCTAGTAATTTCAGAATTTGAACATGTTTACTTTTTTGGACTGCAAATCTCGAAAACCTAAACTAACATTGTCTATGGATTTTGGGGTTTGTAGTATTTTTAAAAAGTAATGCTCCCAAGTTCCAGGAAATTATATATTATGTTGTCATCATCCTTCCTAAGGGAAAAAAAATCCCAAAGCTGCAAACCTGTGAGCCCTTCATCCACGACACCACTGATCGAAGGCTGCAGGTGTGAAGTGGAGCACGGTCTGGTCTATGGAGCTTGGTTTGCACAGAAGGGCTGGGAAATATGCTCACTTGTGACCCTAGAGAGTAAAGGTGGGAAATGTCTTTTAGCTTGCAGGCCAAATGCAATTTTAGAGAAGATCTCAGGGGTCATAAGACAGTGGTGGGCCGGGCCAAAGGCAGAAAGGTGGGCCCAAAAATGTTGGTAGATTTTAGTTTAAAGCTCTTACAGCTAGTAGCAATGCCTTTGGAAAAGGGTCACAGCCTTTTTTAATGGGGGGGGATATAAAAGCTTGGGAAACCATCAGAGATGGAGACTCACAAGTTGCGACTCATTAACAAGTCCAACACAAGTTGCAGCAGCGACTTGACCGGGGGGTTGCGGTTGGGAGGAGACTTGGATGCAATTTGCAGCTTGAAACCATTTTCAAAAGGGCTTTCCTGCCTCTGCTGTTGGCAGAGCCAGGTATCCCAGCTTCCTGTCCAGCTGACAGGCGGGCACATGTAGAGACAGCAGGCTGACCGATGCTGGCCCTGGCCTTTCTGTACGTGCCAGCCTCAGGTGGGCAGCGCCTGCCCGATCCGAGTCCCCCAGCCTTGGGAGGGTGGGGTCAAAAGGACTCGAGACTCAGCCTCAAGACGTGGGACTCAGTCCCAAAATCTCAGGCTTGGTCCTCGGTGATGAAGAATTGCTCACATCCCTGGAAACCATCAAAAGCCGTATTCTGGGAAAGGGGGAGGACATGTTCTTCGGGGGAACTCCCCAAAAGCCAGAGCAGGGACCCCCCAGGGCAGAGGGATTTCCCCTCTGGCTGTAGAGATCCATCGCCCAGGAGAGGCAACGATGCTGATCAAGACGGGCCATGGATAGGACTCTGTCCAAGCCTGCTTCCCACACGCCTGTCTCCTTGTTCAGGTCAACAGCAAATGAATCACCCAGGCCAAGGGAGGCAGACTAATAAATTTCTATTCATTATTGCATTTCATTATCTCCCGAGAAGGAACGAGAACACCAACGGTGCCATGCGCACGGCAGGCCCGGCTGATGTCCCCATCGCCATGCATCCTACATTTTTTTCCTTGCAGCCACAAGCGTTGGCCTTCCGGACCCTAATTAATCTCCATTCAGCGCTGGAGCCCATAAAATATTCAACACCATCGCATGTTAACAATTCTCCTATAAATAAGTCATTTCCGAGACTCGGCATGGAGCTGGCAGGGCTGAGGAACAGGATGTTCTGGAGGCCTGTTTTCTTTCCCTGTGAATAATGCCCCCCCCCTTTTCCCTTGTAGTGAATATTTGCAACAAACATCGTCATGACAGAAACCAAATGCTCTGGCAATAGACCAGTTTGCAAACAGCAGCATCCTGGTAGGCCTGTGCCTAGAAATGAACATATGAATTGGCCTGACATCGATTCGGACCCAGTGCCTGCCCGTGTTCCCCTTTGAGCCTCAGTTCCCAGAATCCACCATTGCTAAGTGGAGAATGATGGGAACTGTAGTCCAAACAAGTAACTTTCCCATCTTTGTGCAGCTCTGCAGAGCTTAGCAAATGACTTTTAACTTTCTGCAGAGCTTAGAAAGTTGCTTTAAAAAGTGACCGATTTCTGCAATGCTTAGGGAGTTGCTTTCCAAAGTTATCTACCCTGTTTCCCCGAAAATAAGACAGGGTCTTATATAAATTTTTGCTCCAGAAATCGCATTAGGACTTATTTTCAGGGGATGTTTTATTATTTTATTTTCACGGACAACAATCTACATTTATTCAAATACAGTCGTGTCATCTTCTTCTGGTTGCTGCTCAAGGGTGGAGGGCGGGGTTTCACTTAACTGGGGCTTATTTTTGGGGAAGGGCTTATATTACAAGCATCCTGAAAAAATCATACTAGGGCTTATTTTCAGGTTAGGTCTTATTTTTGGGAAAAGAGGGTATTTCTATTACTTAGAATCTTTGACCTGCGGAGATGGAAGGGACTCTGTGGATCATGGAGTCGGCCCCCTGTCAGAGATAGACAGTTGAAATGTGTCTTGAAAAAATAACTAGATATGAGAAACTATCTTATTTGTAACTCTGTACTTCTAGACTCTCATCTGCTTAGTAATTGCTTTCTTTGTAGCTGCCTTCCAAGCTCTTTGTTAGGTAACTAGCAGGAAAGCAACTACTGAAAAAGCAAACCCCATTTCACCACCTTTTTTTGCTGGTAATGAAACAGGGAGGGCAGTAAAAGGAAGTGCCTTCATTTTGGGATCCTTGCTACATCTTGCGGGAGCGAATTCCTGATATTCCAGAACTTTTCATTCTGCTCTAGAATGGGGAGGGGAATCCCTAGCCTGCCCTGGCCCTTATCCGGATGATCTGAAGCCACCCTGTAGAGTGTTTGGGGGAATTATCTCCTAATTCCCAAAGTTCTCCAAAGTAACTCTCAAAGAAGTGGAAACATTTCCACAATTGGAAAAACAAGCATGCGGTGGGGGGGATGTTATTTCTGATCACTGATCAGAGATAACAAAGGGATCCAGCTTCCACCTCCTATCAGGGATGTATGGAATCCCCATCATCTCTCCAATTCCTGATGAGAGACAAGAGTGGAACATCCTTTGCATGCCCCCTCATCACCTGATTCTGTACATTGTCGGCTCCCAGCTCCCAGCATCCCTTGCTATTGGGTCTCCTGTCTAGGGCTGATGGGAGATGCAGTTCAACAGGGAGTCATGGAATCATGGCATTTTAGACGGGTCCTACAAGGCCATCGAGCCCAACCTCCTGCTCAAGGCAGGAATGCAAATTCAAGTATATCAGACTGTCAGGCTTTCTCTTGAATGCCTCCAGGGTTGGAGCACTCCCCTACCTTCAGTGTATAATCATGTCATACCCTTCTGTTCCTGAATTAGATTTACAAAAGGAGAAAATTCTTGTGAGGGAAGGAACTGTTGGATAGCTCAGTGGTTTAGGCATCTGGCTGGGGAGCCAGAAGTCAAGAGTTCGATTCCCCACTGGACCTCCTTGACAGGGGCTGGACTTGATGATCTATAGGGTCCCTTTCCAGCTCTGCAGTTCTGAGACGGTGACTGTAAAACCTTCGTCAACGAGAAGAGCAGATTTCAGCACGGCGCTAGGACAGTGTGACTTGAGCCAGAGTCTGCGGCAGGCCGCTAGATGGCAAACTTGAGACAAGGTGGAGGTTCCCTGGCTGTAGGGATCCCTCAATGCCTCTCTTGAATGCTAAGCAAGGAGATGGGTCGCACCTAAGTTTAGCAGCAATTTCCAAATTGACAGGGGAAACAAGCAAGGTGCTTTTTACCCACCAAGAACAAGGCTCACCAGCGAATTCACGGCAAACCACCTCGCCAGCATCAACAAATCCAAGGTGCTTTGATTAGCATCCTTCCCATTCCTGCTCCGCTGTCAGCTTTCTCGCTCTCTATCATTTCGCATGTCAACGCTGACAGATTCTCCTCTCCCATTTTGCCCCATCTTTCAGGGGCTCACCCCCCCCATCTCTCCTCTGCCTTCTGCAGAAATGGAAGCGAAGAATTCATTAGCAAGGCAAAGTAGATAATTACAGGTTTTAAATTTGCCTGCAATGTATTTTTTGCAAAGTAGCTTATTTATAGGGTCCTGGTTATCATTTTCTAAAATCAAGGTGGAAAGTTAGCAAGGCGTTCTGGGTTGTTCTGAGCCGAGGCCCAGCTTTAACAAATGGAATGCGGTACAATCAAAGACGTGAATAGGGTGCCTGAATATCACAGGACTATAAAATGGTCTGTTCTGGATTTCAGGAGGGTGTGGATGATCACTTAAAGCATACATGAATTACTGTGACTAACAAAACAAATTTTTCAATATCATGGCAAGATATGTTTACTTCCCCCTTTTGTGACTGTTCTGAATGCCAGTGTAGAAGAAGGTGAAAGCTGAAATGTCTTGCCATGCTGTGCATGCTAATATTTCTGTTCCACTGGTTATTTTGAGCCCACCCTTCCTTTAAGGATTTCAGGGCAGCGTATATAGTGTCCAAACTAATTTTCTCTTCATAACACCTCTGTGAGGTAGATTCATAACCTGCGATTTTACAGCTCCTTGACTCAGGAGAATTTTTTTAAAAAAAATAATAATCTAACTGCACTGGGCTCTGTTTCATTGGTCTTTGTGCTCTGATGACAAAACAGAGTAGATTAAATAAGGCAGTTGATTTCATAAGCCTGCAGTCTTGATTAGAGATGGGCGCGAACCCCTGGCGTGGGAGTTCATGCCAGTTTGTTTATCAGCCAAACAGGTATTCGGTGCTTCAAAGCCCCATCTTCTCTGGCAGGCGACCACTCAGGGGCAGCAGCCTAGCTTCCTTGCCCCACCTCCTCTGGGTGATGCCTCTAGTCCTGATATGTATGAGAGTAATTGCCCCACCTCCTCTGGGTGATGCCTCTAGTCCTGATATATATGAGAGTAATTGCCCCACCTCCTCTGGGTGATGCCTCTAGTCCTGATATGTATGAGAGTAATTGCCCCACCTCCTCTGGGTGATGCCTCTAGTCCTGATATATATGAGAGTAATTGCCCCACCTCCTCTGGGTGATGCCTCTAGTCCTGATATGTATGAAAGTGCTTGCCCCACCTCCTCTGGGTGCTGCCTCTAGTCCTGATATGCATGAAAGTACTTGCCCCACCTCCTCTGGGTGATGCCTCTAGTCCTGATATGCATGAAAGTACTTGCCCCACCTCCTCTGGGTGATGCCTCTAGTCCTGATATGCATGAAAGTACTTGCCCCACCTCCTCTGGGTGCTGCCTCTAGTCCTGATATGTATGAAAGTGCTTGCCCCACCTCCTCTGGGTGCTGCCTCTAGTCCTGATATGCATGAAAGTAATTGCCCCACCTCCTCTGGGTGATGCCTCTAGTCCTGATATGTATGAAAGTGCTTGCCCTACCTCCTCTGGGTGATGCCTCTAGTCCTGATATGCATGAAAGTACTTGCCCCACCTTCTCTGGGTGATGCCTCTAGTCCTGATATGCATGAACGTACTTGCTTTAGTCATATCCCGCTGGATGACTCTAACACGCTATATGTGGGGCTTCCTCCGGAATGTGTTCAGAAACTTCTGCGGGTCCAAAATGTGGTAGCCAGATTGCTCACTGGGGCTTCTAGAACATTTTTATCACAGTGAAGTGCTGGTATGCACTGAAAAGAAACTAAAGGGATGAGCTGATCTTTGCAAGTTTTCTGTGCAGTTGTTGTTTTTTCCTACCTCATGCTCTGCTAAGAGGAATAACAAAAATTCTCCAGGAGTCATGGTACCTGAACATGGGGTTCATTTGCATATGTCTGCAAGGTGGATGTCTTACAGGAAGGATGTCTTAGCTAGAGATTTAAAGTAGATAATTTTGCATTAACCTTTCCCCCTCTCCCACAAAATATGAGTCTACCCAAATCATGGTCCACAAGCTTATTAACAAAAGGTCACGCACAACTTTCAGTTTCCTATGAACAGCAGGAAATCCTGAGCATAAGATTCTTCTTCTTCTTCTTCTTCTTCTTCTTCTTCTTCTTCTTCTTCTTCTTCTTCTTCTTCTTCTTCTTCTTCTTCTTCTTCTTCTTCTTCTTCGGTGCCTGCCATGTTTGAGTAATATGCACAACCACATTTGGGTCAGTGGAGAAAATGTACACAGTAAAAAGAGTGCATAAAATATGTATATTGATAAAATTGCACAAGGAGTGGGGGGGAAAAGTCTTGCATCCCCATTGGGAATCCTGATGGGGCAATAATGCTGGTGGGATTATAACAACCAAACTGAAACTGCTTGGTTTTCTCATTGCTGTCCTTGGCCTCTCACTCTCACTGTGTTGGTAGAGAACTATGCAAAGCTTTCGAGAAAGACAACATGGGTGAATGATTCCCCAAGAGGCAAAGACAGGCTTAGAATACAGAGTGTGGGGACCAAGATTGCATTTCATAAAATAGAGATGGTTGGATATGATGGCAGCCAGAGTTGTTGAACAAGGGAGCCCCTTACCTACGGTCTTGATGGCATGTCTCTCTGTCTTCTGGAAAGTCTTTAAATACAGAAGATGGAAAACCCTTTGTGAAGGGTCTACTAACTCTGAATGCCCTGTATAGAATAGACATTTGGTCTAGATGTCCATTAGGGACGTGGTGGCGCTGCGGGCTAAACCGCAGAAGCCTGTGCTGCAGGGTCAGAAGACCAAGCAGTCATAAGATCGAATCCACGCAACGGAGTGAGCTCCCGTCGCTTGTCCCAGCTCCCGCCAACCTAGCGGTTCGAAAGCATGCAAATGCGAGTAGATAAATAGGGACCACTTCAGTGGGAAGGTAACAGCGTTCTGTGTCTAAGTCGCACTGGCCATGTGACCACGGAAGATTGTCTTCGGACAAACGCTGGCTCTATGGCCTGGAAACGGGGATGAGCACCGCCCCCTAGAGTCGAACACGACTGGAGAAAAATTGTCAAGGGGAACCTTTACCTTTACCTAGATGTCCATTTCTCAACCAATGAGAACCAACCAATGTGTTTGGTGTCGATCTTTGACCATAATAAATTCAATTCATTTCAACCCATGGGAGGCCATCTGGGAGACAGAAAACATCTGGGTGGAACACAGGATTTTCATATCATTACGAAATGGTTATGTCTGTGAGTGTTTTAACCACAACACAAACATGTATTCCAAAGTAATATGAAAACAGTATTTTTGTTTTAAAAAATTCTTGTTTGTGGCTTGCTGTTGCTGTAGCAGTGAAATTTATATTCTACAGTATTATTACAACTGTCAAATATCGATGGAATTATGTTTCTTTGTGTTTACTTCTAGCCATAGTACTGCAATTTGGGTTTTTTGAAATTTACCGTGCCTTATAAATATAGTAATAGAATCTCTATATACATGTAAATGTCCTCTTTAGGAGATAAAAAGGCTCTTTGAAAGTTTTAGTGGAGTGATGAGTGGGACATAACATATTAAAAGTTCTCAAATCCTTTGTGTTGTCACTCCTGGAGACATGAAGTTTTTAAACTGAATATGCCCCGCAGTTTGAACTGAGGCTATGGACGTTGAGGAGACTGAGCTGCTGGTGCTGATGGAAGAGATGAGTGACAGTTGAACAGCCGAATAAAATCAAGATCTCAACTGGGGTCATTCAGGAACTATGAAGGACTCAGACTGAGGTTATGACACATTATGTAGGTCTATCTCCCTGCAGCTGCTCAGCCAGCCATTTCCTGTAGGTGTAGGGCAAAGTGAAAAACCTGTAGCTAACTAGGATTCATGTTCTAGAATGTTCTCTTTCTTATCTGGTTTAGTGTACAAAACAGTTTTCCTTCTAGGATTGAATATGAGCCAACAGTGTGATGCGACATGCAAAAAGGGCAAATGCTATTTTAGGCTGCATTAAGAGAAGTATAGTTTCCAAGTCCCGTGAGGTAATAGATCCCCTCTATTCAGCACTGGCTAGGCCTCATCTTTAGTACTGTGTCCAAACTCCGGGAGGCAGTGGAAGACAGGAAGGCCTGGCGTGCTCTGGTCCATGGGGTCACCAAGAGTTGGACTTGACTTAATGACTAAACAACAACAAAGGGTGAAATGATCTGGTCAGACAATGCTAAGTAGGAATGGGGACTCAAGCTGCAGGACTCGCTGTCAAGTCAGACTTGATTTGGACTTGAATCAGTTTTTTTAAATGAGTTTGACTCAACTTGCGTCTCAGAACCCACCCACTTCCTCCTTTTCTCTGGGGGGGGGAAAGCTTGTTTTTAATAGGGACTTGGGACTTGGTACCAAAGACAGACTCAGACTTGGGACTTGGATCCAAAGACTTGCCAATATCTCTGAAGCTAAGAACAACTCAATAATGCCGAACTAAATTTGATGTTGGGAGGACTGTTATAGGACTGGGCTGGAAATCCTCAGCTGAAAAGCTGTGACAGCTTTAGATCCAGATATGAGCCCATGGCATAACGCTAAATTCTGAACTGCAGGCGCTCCCCGTGACAGACGTCATTGTCATGCCAATGGGACAGCTATATTGATCCACATCAACAAACCCATTTCTCTAGTATTTTTTTGTTCTCCAGAAAAATTAATCTTTTGTAAAGTTAATGAGCCTTAACTGTCTATTCAATATCCTTAAATATTTTTATTATAATATAGACAGATTGTTATATTTTATAATACATATCAGAATGTTATATATATACTGTATATATTTTGAAATAATTCATTGTTAAATCATTACTTCTGGAGAACTGGATTGTCATACTCCTTGAGTAATTTGCTGCACTGCTTTTTATTAATGTGTTGTGTCTCCACCATTACCAATAGGACAGAAAAGTACAGGGGAATACTCACTGGTTCTCTCTAGTGGCCAATTTTGATACTGCATATTGGAAATATTTCTAAAAGTACAAAGTACAAGACCAAAAAAACTTAATTGCTTTGCCACCTAGAACTGTTAAAAGAATATCATAAAACTGAAAAATTATAGCCAGATTTCTCTACAATGCCTTAAAACAAGTCAAATTTGAAAATAACTATGTGCTGTTCATTTCACCATAGTAATTTAATTGCTTGTCACACCTAAAGGAAACATTTAACAGTTAACTACCAGCAGCATCACAAAGGAATTAGTTGCATATATATAGATATTCAAGCTCTAGATACAGCTGACAAGAATATACTGTTGTTAAGAAAATTATGAGCCTTGTGGCTAAGCTCAGAAGGAATGGGGTGGAGTGGAAAGAAGTCATGATTATTCCTGCTTATCAAAAAGTGGCAATGATTCATTCTGGCTCCATTAAACCGATGATGATGCTGTTAAGGCATGGAGGCCATAATCATAGGCACGAACTGCTGTTAGCTCCAGGGTGCACTCCCAAGAATAAAGGGGGATGGTGTGGCTAAAGAGTCTAACTATTACTGTTGTTGCTGCTGCTGCTGTTGGGTTAATGTGGTGGTTATGTGCTGTAAAAATTGCTGCAGTATTTGGGTTTTTTGTTGTTGACTGAAATAATTGGTTTAACTTTAAAATGTTTTTCACAGAGAAAGCCCTCTCCTGCCCTCTAGTGGACAATTTTTTTTTTAAATTGGGAGGTTGGGGTTCCCAAAGGTTCTTTTAAAAATGGAAAAACTGCTCCCCTCCTCTCATAGAGGGCAGAAGGGGATTGAATGGCAGAGGTGAATAGCAGCGAGGGTTTTGGCATGTCCAGACTGGCCTTTTTGATGTGGGCTGGTGTGGTCCAAATAGGGTCATTTGAGGTTCAGGGGAGGAGCAATATGGAGAGATTGAATTGTCGGTTCCATGGTTTGTCCTGGTTCATTTACCCTTGCAACAGGTGTTCCAAGCCCTGCCTCCTCTAGCAGGCGCCCATTCAGGAGCAGCACCCAGAGGAGGCAGGGCAGGGAAGCTGGGACGCTGCTTCCAAGTGGGTGCTGCAGATCCGTCCACACCTCTCCACTGGGGCTTTGCTGGTTGAGCCACACTTGTGTTTCCCACCTCTCTTTGGCATGCAACAGACAAACCCACCTTGAAAAAAAGAGGAGGAAAAAAAGGAGGAAAAGAATCCTACTTTTTTTGTTTTACCTAAATGTTCAGTTTGCTCATTTACTGAGCACTTTTTAATACCGGAAATTCAAACCGTAAGGACCTGTGGCTGCTTGGACAGCAGCTAGGCTTAATTTTAGTCCGTTCCCAGTGATTGCACATGCTGGAGATGGACTAAATGAGAGAGCACCAACCTGGATAAGCCCCTGACAAGGGCTCAAAAAGGTGCAGGTTGGGGCACCCCGGAAGGGGGGGGGGCAGAGGCAAACTGGGGCCAATCGGTCCGCTTGTCATGGGGAGGCCAGAAGAAAGAATGGACCGATCTGCCCCTGCAATGCACCAAATGGGGATAAATCCCTCTCTGGACATGCCCTTTGCTGAACCCCACAGTGTGTGTAGGGCATTTTGCAGGGCTGGGGACTCAAGTCAGACTTAAGTCATACTAGGGACTCAACTGAGACTAAACTCATGTTTCCCCCCAATGATTTGGACTCGATTCATGACTCAGATGGCAGAAAGTGAGGAGGAATTAAAGAACCTTGTAATGAGGGTGAAAGAGGAGAGTGCAAAAAATGGCCTGAAACTCAACATCAAAAAAACTAAGATAATGGCCACTGGTCCCATCACCTCCTGGCAAATAGAAGGGGAAGATATGGAGGCAGTGACAGATTTTACTTTCTTGGGCTCCGTGATCACTGCAGATGGTGACAGCAGCCACGAAATTAAAAGACGCCTGCTTCTGGGGAGGAAAGCGATGACAAACCTGGACAGTATCTTAAAAAGCAGAGACATCACCTTGCCAACAAAAGTCCGAATAGTCAAAGCTATGGTTTTTCCAGTAGCGATGTATGGAAGTGAGAGTTGGACCATAAAGAAAGCTGACCGCCGAAGAATTGATGTCTTTGAACTGTGGTGCTGGAGGAGGCTTGTGAGAGTCCCCTGGACTGCAAGGAGAACTAACCTATCAATTCTAAAGGAAATCAACCCTGAGTGCTCACTGGAAGGACAGATCCTGAAACTGAGGCTCCAAGACATTGGCCATCTCATGAGAAGAGAAGACTCCCTGGAAAAGACCTTGATGTTGGGAAAGTGTGAGGGCAAGAGGAGAAGGGGATGACAGAGGATGAGATGGCTGGACAGTGTCTGCGAAGCAACCAACATGAATTTGACCCAACTCCAGGAGGCAGTGGAAGACAGGAGGGCCTGGCGTGCTCTGGTCCATGGGGTCACGAAGAGTCGGACACGACCAAACGACTAAACGACAACAACATGACTCAGAAGCCACCCACCCATCACTCTCTTTTTTTCTGGGGTAAAAAGCTGATTTTAACAGGGACTTGGGACTTGGTTCCGAAGACTCGGACTCAGACTCTGGACTTGGACCCAAAGAGGGGGAAACATCCCTGGCATTTCGGACCACTTTATGTCTTCATGGGGCAGTTATTATGATTATTTTGGACTTTCCATGCTGTGGCCCAAGCGTTGGCCAAGAAAGAGGCTTATTTTCTGTTCCTTCCTTCCTACAAACCGGTGCGGACGGGCCCCATTTCCAAGTCAAATCAGGATGTTCAGCCTTCCGTTCCAGTAATCTAAAGAGATGCTGGATGTCAAAAAAAAGCGTTTTGGAAGCTCAAGCGTCGGACGCCAAGCATAAACAGTCCAGGCTTGATGGCGGTGCTATCGGCAGGGAGGAGCGTTCTGCTCCCCTCCTGGGATGGGTTTAAGGCTGTGATAAGAAAAACAGAGGGTGGAGTGATCTGATCAGACAGCACGACGAGGAAAGTAAACGATGTGGTGGAGGCACAAGCTGGGGAAAGAATATTGATGACTTTGGGGGGCTCTCTGAGCATATGGGTCTCCGGCAATATTTGCCGATAGAAAACAGGAAGGAAGCAACAGCCGACCGGCTGGCAAAGATGGCTACAAAGTGGGGAGGGGAGGCATGGCAAACAACAGACAGAGTGGGAAGGAAGAGCAACAGAAGGAGCGAAGCTATGTCCACTATTTAAGAAGTTTTTTTTAAGAAGTTATCTCTTGTTTTCCCGTTAGGACAAGGGCAGTGAGTCTGGAGCCCCAAAGCTGGGCACGGCTTTCCCCTGTGTTTTTGGAAGTCCTTTTTGGAAGGAAGTCCTTTTTGGAAGTCCTTTGAAAGGTCTCAGACAGAGATGGGCACAAACCTGGAAAATGGGGGTTCCTTATATGATTCATGGCTTGTGTTTAGGAGGAGGAGGAGGAGCAGGGAGGGAGGCGATGGGGATGGTGGGAAAGGGGTAGGCGGGCATCCATTCTACCGAAGCAAAATGAAGCACCGAGGAGAAAGAAGTTCGGCATTTTGTTTCAGCAGAACCAGTTGCACGATGAAGCATGAACCAGCCCAGTTTGTGTTTCCCCCCCCAGTTCATAGTTTGGTTCATGCCCATCTCTAGCAGGGTGGAAGAGAAATGAGGGGTGGCAGAAGGAGAAAGAGCATGGTAGAAGGCAAGGGTACAAGGGGTCACAGAACGAGAGAAAGAGAGAGGGAGAAAGTGGGGGAAGGAGAGCTGGGGAGGGAGTAGCCAAACAAGAGAAAGAGAGGGAAGTTTTTGCAGAAGGGAGACAAGGGGGAAGAAAGAGACAATGGGCCCCGTAAAGACTAGCTGTTTGGGTGGTGGGTGTCTTGGGTTACAAAGGGTCTGATGAGGTCAGGTGCCATTTGGCATGCTCCTCTGATCTGAAATGTAAGCACCTCCTTGTAGCCCGATCAGCAGTCAATTACTGTAAGTGCTTCCCCTGGTCATCTGCAGAAGGTCAGGAGAAGTGAAATTTTTTTTATGTCATTCCTCTCTCCCTCCACTATCTCCTGACTGAACAACAAGCAGGACCAAAAGAACACATGCCCGCATTTTCCATTATCTTGGGCCAACCTCATCTGTAATCATTAGCAATTTTGTATATTGCTAGTGAAGTCGTCAGATGCTGGGCTAGTGAAAAAGGGTCCTGCCATCCTTGTTTTAATTCATTACTCAGTCCC
This sequence comes from Pogona vitticeps, assembly GCF_051106095.1. Taxonomy (NCBI): domain Eukaryota; kingdom Metazoa; phylum Chordata; class Lepidosauria; order Squamata; family Agamidae; genus Pogona; species Pogona vitticeps. The sequence goes on along the minus strand of NC_135794.1, from coordinate 8,257,307 downwards.
CAAGTGTTTTTATTTAGAATGATCCTTCCCCTTTAAGAGTGCTCACGCACCTTTCTGGCCCAGCAGTAGGGCATGCATTCTTTTTGGTATGCTCGTTGTTTAGACTGTTTAGCCAGAGTTAGCGGCCTCCAGCAGCCGAAGCTCATAACTGCCTTTGTGGCTACAGATTCTGAGGGACCGATATATGTATAAAAAAATAATAATTTCACTTCCTCTGATCCTCTGCAGGTGATCAGGGAAAGTGCTTTAAATGATAGCTGATTGGGCCATGGAATCATCTGTTGTTTGGACGGGAGGAACATGTCAAATAGCACATTGCTTCTCCCCCAGATGTCAATAGACACTTTGTCACCCGATCCACCCCACACTCAAAAATGGCCAGTCTGGACAAGCTTTCAGTTTAGAATTAATGATTTGCCCAAATCCAGGGCAGAGCCTGATGATATGCCAAATGCTCTTACACAATTCTCGGAGTCAGCGTCCAAAAGAGGTCTGATTCTTTCTGCCACAGGACAGCCAGATTTTTCAGCTGAAGAGGAAAACGTGAGTGCTATGATGAACGTGTGTAAAAAAAAAAAAGAACAGAAATAAATAATAGGGGGAAAAATACCTTGAAAGTTGAGGAAGAGTCGTGGTGATGCAGCAGAATGATGAGATGCAGGGCTTCTCTCTCTCCCAGCAAAAGAAAATGCGGGCATTCATTTTTCTAAAGAGACACTCTGAAGAGTTACAACGCCTGCAGCATTGATAAATGTTGCTTTTGTCTTCCTCCCCATACAGAATGCATAATGTCCGGGAAGTGCTGGGTGTTTATACAGGGGCAGGAGGTATATAAACACGGAGTGAGCAAAATGAATCGTTCTGTTTGTTCTGCTCTTATCTAATTCAATAGCTTCTGGGTGAGCAATGGGGCTCTGATGAGCGTGAGCAAGCGGCATTAGGATAATTGGTTGAACGCTACCACTTCTTGTGCTGATCGGTGCAACTGGAAGAATCCTGGCAACGGGTCCCCGAAGTGGTTATTCTGTTCTGCATTTCTGGAAATGGGGGAGTGCGGAGGGAGAGAAGACAGATCCCATCGTGGCTTCCTCCCATTTGCAGATAGTTCAGGTGGGACATTTAATGTCAATGTGTTCTGTGGACCCAGAAAGTGCTAGCTGTTTGGAGGATGGCAGTGGGAATGGTGGAAAGGATGCCTTTGGTTTTTAAAAATACCCTTCTCTGCTTTCTTCTAGAAATGTTGCAGAGTTTTGAATTTGGGTTAACTTCCTCTAGCTGCTCAGCAGAACTGCAGGGATTCACAGAGCAGACTTAGCTTCAAGTTCCCTGATTAGTCCATTCCTTTTTCTCATTAACTGGCCCTTGCAGTCTCAATAACTCACCCTGAGACATTTGTTGGAGAAAGCATTTTAAAAAGTGTCATTTATTTACAGAGAACAGCGAGCTAAAAACCTGACTGCTTTGAGCAAGAAGTTTAAATGGACTCACAACTTTAAAAGGAGAGGGAAAACAGCCCCAGAGCAGAGAGGCGGGACTCTCTTTTAATTCAGGGGCAGGGAAGGAACAGTTGGTTAATGCTGGATAGATTGACAGTCATCCCTGCCCAGAAAGGTCCCTCCCACACCTGCTTAGAGACAGCATGCGAGGCTGAAAAAAACCCGGACCTGAAATGCATGATATGAGCCTCCTTCCACAGTGGTTAAACTGCAGTACTGCAGTCAAGCCTCTATCCGTGACCTTAGTTTGCTCCCAATGGGCTCAGGTAACCGGCTTAAGGTTCACTTAGCCTTCCATCCTTCTGAGGTCAGTAAAAAGAGTACCCGGCTCGCTGGAAGGTGCAAGTTGTTGCATAATTATGTTGGAAGCCCTCTGTTTTCACAGAGAGGGGAAAACAACAACATACATTTCCTGGGAATGTTTTTTCCCCCTTATTTATTTATTTATTTATTTATTTATTTATTTATTTATTTATTTATTTATTTATTTATTTATTTATTTATTGTCATTGTAAGTATATACACAGTATACCCATACAATGAAATTCACAGACACCCAGAGACCAGACACATGCACACACATAAAATTTCCCAAACATTCCCCACCCGCTAAAAAAAAATCCCCCAACACTCCCCACCCACTAAAAGTCCCCACTAAAAATACAAACATCTACACCGCAGGCCAAGTAACACAGTCCAACTAACTATTCACTACTGGTGGTCTTTAAGCTCATTATTAAGTGCAATTATAGCTCTGGGATAAAAACTATTCAGACAACGTGTGGTCCAAGTCTTAATTGTTCTATATCTTCTGCCAGTTGGCAACAGTTCAAAAAAGTTATAAGCAGGATGGGAAGAGTCTCTCAGGATGCTGTGTGACTTCCTCAGACAGCGGGATGTGAAGATGTCATCCAGGGTTGGTAGCTGGAGCCCGATGATATTCTGGGCAATTTTAATGGTTCTCTGTAGAGCTTTTTTGTCCGCTACGGAGCTACTCCCAAACCATGCCAGAATGCCATAGGTTAGGACACTCTCAATGGTGCCAGGATAGTAGGACAGAAGTAAATGCTGAGATAAATTTAACTTGACGAGCATTCTCAGGAAATACAGCCTCTTCCAAAATTTGTCAAATTCCCCAGACATTTGGTGGAAAGAAGTTAACAATAAACAGACAAGCAATATGGAAGAAAGGAAAGCAGACAGATCGGCTTGGAAGTGGAGCTTTGAGCACCCAGTTCTCAAAGCTACCTAATACTTAAAAGTTGTCTTGGATTCTGCAAAATAGAAACGAGAGCAAACGGGCACTCAGAACCTCCAATCTCTGTATTTTCAAGCATGTCACTACATTTTCAAGCATGTTACTACATGTTGCTACATCTTTTTTCCCGCAGTGCTCGGAATCATTTATATTAGGCGTGTCTTTGGAGAAATGTCCTTTTGGGAAGAGACATACTATGGGTTCACCATTATTTTTCTATCCTTTTAAAAAATATTTACAGACAGTGAATAATTGAATCAATGGATACTGATCTCATGGATACAGGTGACCTACTGTCATGTCACAGACCCAGGATGGAGCAGGTGGAAATGTCTCCTAAAGGGTCCATGCTTGGCCAGGTACAGAAGAGATCATGGGCTTCCCTTTTTAAGACCTGTTCACCAGACAGGAATACAGTTGTGCCTCGCTTAACGATTTTAATTGGTTCCAAAAAATTCATCGCTATGGGAAAACATCGCTAAGCGAAACGCGTTTTCCCATAGAGATGCATTGAAAACTGGATAATACGTTCCAATGGGAACGGATTACCGTCCTTAAGCAAAAATCGCCATAGGAAACATTGCTAAGCGAAACGCAGTTCCCCCATTGGAATGCATTGAAACCTTTTCAATGCATTTCAATGGGGGAGAAAAAAAATCACCAAAAATTCAAAAAGAGTCAGAACGAAGCCACATTTGGTTAACAAAGGGTTTATTAAGTGCACTAACAATTTCAAGCATTCTAAACCCTTTTTAAACAATTTAACACCTTTTAGAAATAGCAAAAACGGAGCTTTCAAAAACATTGCTAAGCGAAACAGGGGACCTAAACTGTCATCGCTAAGCGAAGCAAGGTCCCGAACATCGCTATGCAAAATTTCCCCATTGGAAACATTGCTAAATGGAGTGCAAGAGCGCTGCAAAAACCTCATCGCTAAGCGAATACATCATTAAACGAGGCAATCGCTAAGAGAGGCACCACTGTAATATGGTTCTCTCCTTGCTGAGAAGAGCTCCACCCATTGAGTCTGACTAAAGCAGTTGTTTGAGAATTTGGTTTCAGTTTGTTGATTTCCATCAAAATGTATCAAATTCTGCAAATTTCTTCACACCTGAGATGGCAAGAAGCTGCCTTAACAATCTGAATGCAATAGAAAACAAGACTGCCATCCAGTCCCTGGGCTTGCCGTTTTCTTGTCTTTAATTAAAACAGGGGAGATAAAAGTCAGCCACTGTGAGATTTTTCAGTCTTGCATGAGAGAAAAAAGACCAACAACCCCCCAATCATCATCATCATCAGTATTACTGCAAAGCAAAGCAAAATCATGGACGTCGGTTTGTACGAAAAGGGCATATTTTAAATCAAGAACCCTGTATTTTGCAAGAATCTTGTGTTTCACTCAAAGTGTAACGGTTTTAAAATGCCATATGTTTCTGTTGGTTCTTTTGCTTTTTGCACAAGAGCTACTGTGATTTTTTGGGGTGGGTGGGTGGGGAGGAGGTGAAATGCAAAAGAAGATGTACAGAACTCTCGCAACATCATCACCCAGTTGAGGGAAACAATCGAATTTTTTTAAAAAAATTGTTCTTACCTGGGAGACTTGTATTGTTTCCCAAGGCAAGACTGACCTTTGGGCTCATTCCGCAGAAGTCTCTTTCGAATCCTTGGCAAGAAGTCTGAGAAACAGTCTATTTTGAAAGGCATGAAGGCTCCAGAGGAATCCTTTGCAACCTTAATCATAGCATTCTCTTCCGACCGAATACTGAATCCTCTCTGGAGGGGCTTTCATGGCAGGGGAGTCTTTAGAAAGCACTGCTATATCCTACCATAATCTGTTCCCCTGTTATTACAGCCAGAATTAGTGTTTGCTTATCGGTTTCTTTCTTTACGATTCAGCGGCTGGCTGCTTAATCCCACAGCGAGCATGTAATCTTCCTTTTCAGGCGACCCAAGTCACCGGTCCAGATTAAAGAATAACATCCCCAGCCCTTGTCACCTTTCCCAAGTTACATCCCCAGCTGCTGCTGCTGCATGGAGCCTTAATCCAGAGATCAGAGACAAAAGCCGAATCACGCCATCACGGAAAGGTGACGGCACAAGGCAGTGGCGCAGGATAATCTGCCAGGCCAAGGAGGCAGAGGAGTGTTTGGATCCTGAATCAGACACCCCTCTGCTTGATGGCTTCCAGATGTTTGGGTCTACAACCCCCATTGTGTCTGACAAATGGTAATGATAATAATAGGAATAATAATGATACTCTTAGAACAGCAGAGCTGGAAGGGACCCTATGGATCGTTGAGTCCAGACCCTGTCAAGAAGGCGCAGTAGGGAATCCTATTTTGCTATAGGCTGGCAAAGGATTATGGGAGCTGTGGTCCCAAACATTGACCTAACTCTGGGAGGCAGTGGAAGACAGGAGGGCCTGGCGTGCTCTGGTCCATGGGGTCACGAAGAGTCGGACACGACTAACTGACTAAACAACAAGTCCCAAACATCTGGAAGGCAAAACTTTGAGGAGAGACTGCCAAATCACAGGGGTAGAGTTAGAAGAACTGGAGGAAGCGGCATTGACAGGGGTGACACTTGAAATCAAGGTGGCAATTTATATTTATGCGCCTTTGTTTATGTTCAAATCCTGAAGTTCCTCCAGTTAAGTCATGGCGCACATCTGCCCCATATTATCTGTCCAGCACCTCGTGGACGCTGAGCATTGCCTGTGAAGTCTCATGATTCAGTGGGGATTTGCACCCAGGGCACCTGAGGCCTAATCCGGCCCTCTGAGTGCTACAATCATGTATTGCTGCAAAGTCAAACGCAGCAATTCACCAAAGGCAGTGGGGAGGCTGAAGGCCAAAGTCGGGAAGGGCACTAAGGGGGCGGGGACTCAACAAGGGTTGGGAAATATGCTGGTGCTGCTTCCTCCTGCATTCATGGGCTATGGGGAAAGAGGAAGCAGTGGGGCCTCAAAGTCATTGAAAGAAGCAGAGGATATAAAAGTGTCAGTTAATATATTGTGAAATAAAGATTTACAAATAGAGATCTGGCGGCAAAAAGGGTGAAACCGAGGTTGCCCTGCTATGGGAAGGACAATCATGGATGGAAGGCAGCAGGAAAAGAGGAGGACCAAATATGAGATGGTTTGACTCCCTAAAGGAACCCACAGGCTTGAGTTTGCAAGAGCTGAGCAGGGCAGTTGCGGACAAGAGATTTTGGAGGTTGCTCATTCAGGGTCACCTTAAGTCGGAAGCTACTTGACAGCACACAACAAGAACAAGCAAGCAAACAAACAAACAAACAAAGATCTGGAAAATTGGTTAGGTGCCTCTGTTTCCCCTGCTCTGCAGCCAAATGACAGATCACCCCACCACACACACACACACACACACAAACCACTCAATCTGCCATTGTCGTAATGTGTTATTCAGTCTTTTCTCTATCCGCCAATCAACGTCTTCTGTTCTGGCTGTTCTGAACCCAAGTTGAAATCTCCCAAACAAAGGCAGAGAACAACACAGGGCCCTTGCAACGTTATCAGACCCCTCCATCAGCCTCAACCCTTCTTGCTGAATAGGGGAGCTCTGATGGGACTTTCAGTCCAGCGACATCTGGAAGGCCACTCACTCTCCTGTTGTAAAAGATCAAGGGCTCAAATGCGGAAGTGGGAATAAGGTGGCTTCAGGAGGCCACATCTGTGTCCCTGCTGAAAACTTCCAGTTATTTATTTATTTAAAATGCCTCCAAGGACATGATTGTACCTTGAAACAAGGGATCCCCTCTATGCTGCTTTATCAGTCAACCAACCAACCAACCAACCAACCAACCAACCAACCAACCAACCAACCAACCAACCAACCAACCAACCAACCAACCAACCAACCAACCAACCAACCAACCAACCAACCAACCAACCAATCGAAAATAGAATAAAATAAATTTATGATCATGATCTTCTGTTCTTTGGTTCCATCTGGAGAACTGGAGTAGCCCCTGGAGGGTAGTGGGATCAGAAAAACAGCCCTGGGACTCCAGAACTTTTCCCATCTCTGCTTTCATGGGTTCTTGTACAACTTCATGTAGTCCAGCAGCAGAAGGACCCGTGGGTTCCACTCCCCCCCCTCCCAAAACCTGGTCCCTGACAGGCATGTTGATGAAGCAGGATGTACTGGCATTCTGGACGTGGCACAGAGGGGAGTGCTGGGCATATCGGCTATTTGATTACGGGCAGACTGCGCACACATCTTGGAAGGAATACATAAAACATTCAGCTCGAGGCTGCGCTGACCTCTGCGCCCTGGAAAGTGTAGTAATTGTGCTGAAATGCAAATCCGCTGTTGTCACCTTTTGCAGAAATGGAGTTCATAAAGCACGAAGATGAGGGAGCTCAGGAGAACTGGGCCATTTTTCCTGGTAATTGCACAGGTACGGGGGTGGTGGCGGCGGGAAAGCAGTGTGTGTGTGTGTGTGTGTGTGTGTGTGTGTGTGTGTGTGTGTGTGTGTGAGAGAGAGAGAGAGAGAGAGAGAGAGAGAGAGAAAGAGAGAAAGAGGGAAAGCAAGCAAGCACTGCCTTGCCTTTGAGAAACGGCATCAGTACAGGAAAGATGTCCGTGCGATTGTGTGCAACCCCAAACTTTTAGCAAAGCCTCGTTAATGTGCATGCTGCTGCTGCTGCTCGGGAAAGCTTTTATGAAACCACGAGCACGCTCTAACAAATTGCAGATGCTGTGCAATAAAAGCACCAACTGCGGGTTATTTAACTGCTGCAATATGCTCTATGTGGCTTTACTTTGGAAGCATGGAAGTGCCACCAGTGCAGAACAAGGAGAGAGGCTGGCGGAGGGCACTCTTGAGCACTGCTGGGCTCCCTTTAATGTTTGTACCTCGGCTCCGTTAAATAAATTAAGAGTCCCTGTGCTCTGACCAGAACTGGCTGGCAGGATCTGGAAGCTGCCAGGTTATTTTCCCACCGTGCCCTCATTAAAGCAATACTCTGGGCACCGTGGGAGAAAATGGTAGATTTCTCTCGCCCAAAGTTGATCAGAGACCTGATGCCACCTACCATCTATTGGAAGTACAGTGGTGCCTCGCTTAATGATTACCTTGTTAAACGATGAATCCGCTTGACGATGAGGTTTTTGCGATTGCTTTTGTGATCACAAAACAATGTTTTAATGGGCAAAATTCGCTTCCTAATGATTGGTTCCCTGCTTTGGGAACCGATTCTTCGCATTACGACGATCAAAACAGCTGATTGTCGGGTTTCAAAATGGCCATCAGCTGTGTAAAATGGCTCCCCACTGTGCTTTAGGATGGATTTTTCGCTGCACAGGCATTGGAAAATGGCCGCCCTATGGAGGATCTTCGCTGGACACTGAGGTATTTCGCCCATTGGAACGAATTCAACTGGTTTTCAGTGCATTTCAATAGGCTTTTTTATTTTGTTTGACGAGGATTTCGCTCCACAGTGATTTCGCTGGAACGGATTATCCTCATCAAGCAAGGTACCACTGTACACCAGTCCTTGTGACAAATAAACTGAATAAGTACAGAAGTAACAAGACAGAAAGACTGCTAGGAATCTTTCCCCCCTTGCCTTTCCAGGTAGCTACATCTTGACATGCAGATAGCTGTTCCTAGGCTTTACTTCCTTCCTGCTTCTTCAAAAGATAAAATTGTTCTGCTTTTCCTTGATACAATCCACTATGTGCCCCCATAATGGCTGTAAGTGTATTGTCACTCAGGAAAGACAGCTGTAGTGGCATGTCTAAACTGAGTTAGAGTCCCCTCCCCCATAACTTCAAATTTACCTGTAGATGGACCCTTATGAACCATAAATTGAAGTTCCCTTTTCTTGTTATTGGCTTCCAAAATATTTGTTTCTTTGAGCAGACAGAAGCATCAAGCCCCTTATATTTTCTATTATACATATTAAACTTTCCAGAACTATCTGGTGCAGAGTTTTGAATTGCTTCAAAAATTCCCATGTTCTACACAGCAGAAGTACAGAGACTCACGGAGGAGAATAGCTACAAGTTCCTTGGAGTAGACCACCCCTTTCTCATGAACTGGTACTTAAAGTGTCAATAACTCACTCCAAGACATTTGTAGGAGAAAGAATTAAAAAAACCTTTTCATTAGTTAACAGTTGTGAACAGATCAACAGCAAACAAACTGACTTCAACCCACTAAAGAGAGAGAAAGAAACACAAGAGCAGAGAGGCGGGCTCTGTTTGAATTCAGAGACAGGAAGGAACCATTGGTTAGTGCTGGATAGATTGACAGCCACCTCAGCCCAAAGAGGTCACTTCCAGCCAAACAAACTACAGGCAGCATGCAAGGTTGTAAAACTCCCAACTGTATCTGCATCAGCACATACACCAGCCAGGACTACATGACAGAGGGCACTTTGAAATGTAATGGTGGCTCCACGCAGAATACTGTGGGTGACTTCTTAGCAGCCCCATTCAAGCATTAGGACTGGAAGTGTGTTAGGCTCGCTCTTGATAAGCCTCAAAGGGTGCTGGACTCAAGCAATCGTTAAAACCAAGGGCACCTTCAGACAGAGGACCGTCCTGTCCTGTATTAACTAGGAACTTTGTCTGCAACAGTGAATTATACAACCATGTCAACTCCCAGAAGTGAGGCTGCATTAGACCTTTGGCAGAATTCAGGTGGTTTACTTTTTTGGATTACAGGGGCCAGAATCTCCCAGGTGCCACCGTCAGCATGTGGTTTGGTGGATTCTGGGAGTTGTTGTCCAAATGAGAAATGTGTCTGGATTCTAGTCTGTTGCAGGAAAACATGGACTAGTGTTAGAGTCTAGAAGACTCATCAGTCTATTTTTGCATTAGTGTGTATTACCTATGAAAGCTTGATGATTATAATGATAATAATGGTTTATATAATAATCTTAGACCTGCAGAGCTGGAGGAAACCCCATGGATCTCCACATCCAGTAAAAAAGACACAGTGGGGAATCAAACTCTCAACCAGATACCTGAACCCCTGAGCTATCCAGCAGTTCCTCGTGTGCTATTAACACTATTGTGTTTTTTTAGGTTTAGATCAGCTTGCTCAAGGCCACACAGGCTGGCTCTTCTCCCTGGAGGGGCAGTGGGGAATCGAACTCCCAATTTCTAGATCTGCAGCCAGATAGCCAAAGTGCTAGGCGATAATAAATTGATCTGCCTTCCCGGTGCTACCGTGCTGTCTTTGGTTTTGGAACAATGAAGTTTCTTTGGCTGGAGGCAGGCTTGGTCTCCAGGCATCATTTTGCTAGGAAGACATAGTGCTTCCTTCTTCCCCCGGATGCCTCCTTTGGCAAGGCAGCTGTGTTGCAGTTGCTCCGTGTGGTAGGGAAGGACACAACGGCAGCCAGCCTTGCCTCTCAGACCCTGATTGACGGAGAAAAGCTCATTAAAAGACCTGATCAAATAGCAGCTCCGGTCAGCTCTACACCAGGCCGTCAGAAACAAGGCTGATTTACTGTTTACTGTTTGCTTATGGGCTGGAATCTGGAGGTAGAAAAATTGGCTGTCAACACAGGAGGCCCAGTCGCTCGTGACTGGTAGCTGCTCATAGGACTATGTAATTATTTCATTTTTTAAAAGCAAACTTGCCTCTTCTAAAGCAGTGGTCCCCAACCTTTTCCGACCTGCAGACCAGTTGGGGGTGCGGGGTCCATCCTCCCGTGTTCGTGGGGGGGGGCAGGCAAAGCATGCTCGTGGGAGCGGGGAGTGCTCACATGCATGTGCACATGGCGCAGAGTGCACTCGCAGGGGCAGGATAATCTCTCCTCCTTATCACAACAATACACCCACAACAAAAACACACTGATCACCATAATCACCCATCTCCTGAAAAGGACAAAAGCTGATCTCACAGCCATAAATACTCAACTCCCAAACAAACTGCACCAGAGCACAGAGTGCTGTCCTCTGAAGATGCCGGCCACAGAGACTGGCAAAATGTTAGGAAGAACAACCTTCAGAACACGGCCAAAGAGCCCGAAAAAAACTCTACAACCATGATTGATTGATTGATTGCCTCATTAGTGAAGCTCACAATTCTGGGTGGTTTATAGCATGATTAAATATAACTCCACAACAGGAGGGCTAGAAGTAAAACCAAGAGACTATAAAACATAATATAAGAGGCTTAATATCAGATAAGAGGGAATACAGGGCATAGAATCAGTTAAGAGTGTAACAGGCTTCACTAGACAACAGTGTTGTTAGATGCCTCTTAAATGTTGGGAGGGAGGGGGGCCAGGCAGAGGTCTACCAGGAGCTGGTTCCCAGAGTATTGGTGCCACCACAAAGAAGGTCCTATTTCTTGTAGAACAGGGGTCTCAAACATGCGGCCTGGGGGCCATTTGCGGCTTGCCGGATGATAGTTTGCGGCCCCCGCCTTGCCTGTCCCCCCAAACTGCCCACGTGTCCTCTGCTGTCAAGAGTAAAAAAAAAGCCTCACCTCGCACACCGGCTCTCCCCCAAGACAGCGCCTCTTGAACCCTCCATCTGGAACTGCAGCCTGCCAGCCAGCCCACCTGTCTGCCAGCTGGCAGGCTGCAATTCCAGATGAAGGGTGCAAGAGGCGCTGTCTTAGGGGAGAGCCGGCGAGCAAGGCACGCTGCCAACCCTTTTCCCGAAGCGCCTGAGCTATCGCCGAGCGATGCCTGAGAGCGGAGGTTGCTTCCAGCCTGTCCTCCTGGGTGGCTTCCTCGGGCTCTTGCTCCGCTTGGCGGAAAATCTGATGCGGCCCAGTCTCACCCAGACTCTTCCTCCAGCAGCCCCCAGGTAAATTGAGTTTGAGACCCCTGTTGTAGAAGATTCCTTGGAGTGGCCCGCCTGGGATGATCTGGTGGAGCAGGTCGGTGACCTTGGGCAAAGTCATGCCAATAGCAGGCGAGAAAGAAGCCTTCTGTTGACCGTTGGCTCGTACCGCTCCGGAGAACAAAAGCTGCCCGAATCATTGGCTACAACGGGAAAAGATTTCCAAAGCTGCTGCGAAAATAATATCTGTTGTTTCTGGAAGAGCTGCGTTTTGCAGCCGGTTACTTTTACGTTCCTTTTTAACTTGCTTTAAACTGTGGAGAAATCTCACCGAAAAGACAGTCTGGGTTCTTACTGGTCGGTTACTGCTTGCTATAAAGCAGGAGTGGGCAATTAGTAGAGACCTGGGCAGAGCCATAGCTAAGATTTCTGGTGCCCCAGGTTTAGCTCCCTCGCTGGTTGAGACTGAGTCCCATGAGACCGATGAACCCAGAGAGAGCATGAAAGACGAGGTCCCCACGATGCGTGGCAGCCATTTTGATTAGACACCGGCCAACATTTTGCATCTCCTTTTGGTCAGAGCAACACATGTTCAGGGCACGGGGGGGCGGGGGGCTTTGCACCGTTTCTGAAGCAAATGCAAGCGGGCACATTTGTTGCCCTGCAAAGAGCAAATTTTTGTGCCTCTCAATGTTGGAGCCTTGGGTCAAACCCCCAGTCATTCCCCCTAACCACAGCTGTGGGTCTGAGACCTACATGTCTGAGACCAGAGACTTGTAGGTCTCGGAGCTTGGAGGGCTCCTCCTTGTTGCCCGTCAAAGTATTTTTTTTAAAGGTATGGGGACCCAGAACATGGCAAAATCGTCATATAGGGGGCTAGGAAAACTTAGGGGTGCTGAGGGGCTGTGTTTGGGATCCTGAAGAGGATCCATTTGCCCAGCCCTGTTATATGAAGGCAGAGGCGACTTGGTTCAATGGTCACGTCTTTTTATTTTTAGCTGGACAACCAAGGTGAGGCATGTAGGCACATCTTAAAAACAAAAATACAGCTGCACAGGACATGGAAGCGGGCCTTTTCTGCCACTGCTCCCAGACTTTGGAACTCCCTCCCACTGGAGGCCAGACTGGCCCCATCTTGGCTGTCTTTCTGCAAGCAGGCAAAGAGCTTTCTCTTCAGGCAAACTTTCCCTCAGTGACTGGCTGCCTGTGTGGGGTTTATTTAATGCACTGGTTCTTAACCTTGGGTTACTCAGGAGTTTTGGACTGCAACTCCCAGAAGCCTTCACCACCAGCTGTCCTGACTGGGGTTTCTGGGAGCTGCAGTTCAAAAGCATCCGAATAACAAAGGTTAAGAACCACTGATTTAATTGATTGCTCTGTCATGTTGCTGTTGAATATGTTTTTGTTGTTGCTTTTGCTTACCATGTGGTTTGACTGTTTTTAGTATCTGTGTACTTACTGTTTTTAGCTTCAAATATTGTATTTTAATAATGTAAGCCACCTTGGGTCCTCTTTAAAGAGAGGCAGGGTAAGCGTATTTTAAATAAACTACTGTACCACCCTAGGGATTCTCCGATACGTAATGCCCCAGAAGGTAGATGACCCCTCCAATAACGTAACTCTTAACCAACCCACGGCACTTCACCCCACACTGCAGAATTTTCTAAGTAAAATTTAGCTGGGCTGGTTAAAGCTGAAGGGAGTTACAGTGCAATCACATCTGGAGGTCCAGATGTTGCTCACACCCCTTTTGAGACGCACACCGCAGTGCAGCGGATAGAATGGAAGGTTTAGTGCAGAGACGCAACTTTCAAACTTAACCCTGAAGTTCACAAGATGATCACAAAATTATAGATTCACGGTTATCGAATAATTGAGTTGGAAGGGACCTATAAAATGATTAATTCCACCCCACTGCTGAATGCAGGAATCCAAACCAAAGCAGATCTGATAGACAGTTGTCCAATTTTCTCTTGCATGCCTCCAATGCTGGAGTTCTCACCACCTCCTGAAGTCATTGGTTCTCTTGTTGTACTGCTCTAACAGTTAAGAAGCTTTTCCTAAAGCTGGCTTCCTGTAGCTTGAACCCATTATTATATGCCCTCCATTCTGGGATGATCGAGAATAAATCCTGTCCCTTGTCTGTATGACTGCCTTTAATACATAGGACTGTCCTTCATGATCTTGTGCCAGGCGTTACCTTACAGTATGACCAAACTTGATGGGTTATGGCGAAGATAAAAAGCAGGATAGGGCAAGGAGAGCAAACATACTCCATCGTGCATTTTGGAGAAGAAAAAAGAAGAGAAGCACAGTGGAAGAAGATAAACAGATGTGTTTTTAGGCTGGGTAAAATTGTCTTTCTGAGACTCTCCCATGCTTCTCAAAGCTTTTCCACGGTGATTCCCTGAGCGCAGGAGGCATCTTCCACATCACACTCCTGTTTTGTATTACCTTTCTCCAACCCAGGGGTCTTGTTGCTATGGCAACGGGTGCTTTCCAAAAAAGAGGGCAGGAGGGAGGGAGGAAAGGAGAGAGAAAAAGAAGGGAAGAAAGCCAAACATGCTCTGCTGCATGTATTTTGTGGTACCAGTGTTACTTTCAAATTTACTCTCAGTGACAATCCGGCTGATTAGGCGCATTTAGAAAAAGTGAAGGAAAGAGAGAGAGAGAGAGAGAGAGAGAGAGAGAGAGAAGCAGAGGATGGTGGTATATGACCCAGAGCGTTCAAAAAAGCCCAAAGATAATCATTCAGATTAGCATCACCTCATGCCTGGCGCCTCTGCGCATGGAAATGTTTACTTGTTGACTTCCACTCCCTTCCTGTAACACAGTTGGTGTGAAATCAGGGAGTCTGGCCTCATGCATAATGCATGCACCTTCGGGGGAATGACAGCATCTCGCCTCGAAGCCAGCCGCCACTTTTCGGGTGTTAACCTGCTTCCGAATTTTGTCGGAAAGATCGTTCCTGCAAAACACAAGAAAAGGTTCTCAGGACACCATGAGAACTCAGACAAGGACTTGCTGTGGCCTGGTCATGTCCTTCAGGAGGTAAAAAGAAGAATGAGACGGTGTCGTTGAGTCTCAGATGTTTACGGACAGCTTTTGCAAAGTCAGAGAGGACAGAGGAACCTGGGGGTTGTAGTCCAAAGAGTATTTTTTCCCCATCTCTTGCGATGGACAGAAGGAGGTCCTTCTTCAGTTACCTCACAGTGGGTAAGCTGAAGGAGCTGGCCAGGACCCCACCACCACCTCAAATGGCGACCCCAGCCTCCTCTTCAAGCCACATAGAGAGAAAATGCTTAGTGAGTTTGAGCCATTTCGCACCATAAACGAATAAGGAAGAGCTTGGATAAGCAGTTCCGATTTTATTTTGTTTCCTTTTGGATATGAAAGGGAGGGCCTTTGTGGGACCCCCATGCCTCAGCCAATAAAGTGAAAACTGTGGCTTTGCCTCTGAAGGCCCTGAAGACCGGAAAATCCTGATTTTTTTTTTTAATGGTTTAAAATAGGGAGTGAGAGAGCAAGGAAGTGAGCACTTTTTTCTGAAGTGGGTGGGACTTCAGGGACCACCTGAAGCCAATGGGTCACCCTTTGACTACGCCTATGCTAAACCTCACCCCACACGGTAACCAAGGAACTTGTCCAGGTCCAATGCCACTACTGAGGTTGTGGAAGGCTTACCCCCAGCCCATCAATAGGGAGTTTTCCTACCACCATGTTTTGCACCACTCCTGCCAGTGCATTGTGGGACAAGAAGTCTCAGGAGCCATCATGCTCTCCTCCCCATGTTGCTCCAGAGACCATGATTGGCCCAAGGGCTTCAAACCAACAGCTCCCTTCCCTTGTCCCCTCTCTCCCACCTTCCTAGCTCTTTGATGTTGTGCGAACACAACACACAACTCCTTTCCTGCTGCACCAATTATGACATCTGGGAATGGGCGGAGATGCTCACCTACACTTTAAAGCCACTTCCCACACAAATATCAGATGTTCTCATCTTTCAGCGTTATTTAGCTTGAGGTTTATCTCTGTTCTTCGGAGATTTGAGAAATATAGCAGTTCCTAGAGGCACCCTAAAAACCTGCTAATCCAAATGGTGTTAGGTACTACCCATGAAAGCATCATATTACCTCCAGATTAAGAGGTAGATAGTTACAAATGATAAACTACTCTTGCAATTAATTGTTTCTTCTCAGCAGCCAAGTTTTAGCTGCAGTGCACGATGAGGAACTGCTGGATAGCTCAGGGATTCAGAAGTTGGAAGTTCAAATCCCCAGTTGTGTCTCCTTGACTGGGGCTGGACTTCATGATCTATCGGGTCCTTTCGAGCGCTGCCATTCTTAAGATGGTAGCATAAGAAGGGACCTCATCTGTCCATTTGCGGCTATGTTTCCTTTTGATTGACTTTTATAGCTACTTTTCTAGCCTCAGCCAGTGGTGGAGCTGAAATGTCACCCACACTGGGGCGTCTTCTGCTTTTCGGCGCTGCTTTAAGCTTCGCTGCGGCTCTTACGGTGACCATCAGGCGGCTGGGAGGAAAGTCTTGTTTATAGTGGCTTGTAGCATTCAGGTCTTGCAAGTAAGTGAAAGGTAACTTTGGTTGCTCTTGCGAAATGGGAAAGGAGAGAATAACTTTTTTTTAAAAAAAACAAACCCAACATCCTGTAATTCTAATGGTGGTCCACTACAGTAGACCCATGTAACTTAATTAATCCCCCAGAGTTGGTCATAAAGCAAGCGGTCATCAATCAAATTCTAGTTTCTCCTTGGGGGTCAATGTTAAAAAAAGAGTATAATGTGGTTTTCAGACAATTCCCAAGCATCCATTCCCCGCTCCCTCTTCTCCCGTCTTTTGCTGTCTTGGTTGCTGTTTCCCACCCCCTGTGCTATCCTTGCTTTTCTCCTGTCCATCTTCCATTGCCTTGCCTGCTCCTTCTGTCCCCCTCAGTTGTCTTCTCCCTTTCCCCACCATATCTGATGCAGTTTTCTTTGCTTCTTCTTCCCCACTTCGTCACTCCCACCAATCTCCGTTTCCCCTGTTGTTGCATTTCCTGATTTCACTGTGCCAGTTTTGTGGGGTGGGGGCATAAAACTGAGTTTTGGATGCTAGTCAGGAAGCACTTGGGGTGGGGAGAAGGCTTGGGTGACACTGAAGTGTTTGTAAAAGTGATGTGTGTGTGTGTGTGTGTGTGTGTGTGTGTGTGTGTGTGTGTGTGTGTGTGAGAGAGAGAGAGAGAGAGAGAGAGAGAGAGAGAGAGAGAGAGAGAGAGCACTCGTAAAGTTGGGTGCCTACCTTACAGAGGTTGAACTGTAACTCTTCAACTATAACTAACTGGTTTTTAGAAGTAACTTTTTCAAACACTGGAGTTGGTTTTTTAAGGTCTAGCTATTCTGGATGCAGATACAGAAAAGGCAACAATTACAGATGTCTGGGAGAAAAGAAGGGGCATTCAAATGCCTTTAGGAGAAGGCTCTGCT
The DNA here is from genome assembly GCF_051106095.1 of Pogona vitticeps. Lineage (NCBI taxonomy): Eukaryota > Metazoa > Chordata > Lepidosauria > Squamata > Agamidae > Pogona > Pogona vitticeps. Next base: position 8,240,301 of record NC_135794.1, on the reverse strand, counting down.
CCTTAACAGATGGTGGATACTAAAACCTAAATTCTTAAAGTTTCATAATATTCCAGCAGGGTGTATAAAACTCATGACTTTTTATGAAAGGCGAACCTCTCTCAAACTCTGGGAAGTAGCGGAGAGTAATTTTTTCCCCCCACCTTCCAAAAAGAAAAAAAGGAGCTTTCCAAAACTCTGCTAAGAAGATTGAATTCCATTGTGCTTATCATCATCAAGACCTTCAAACATCCTTAGCTGCAGGACTGGTGGCGTTCCAGGCGTGAAGGGTACATCCGTGTGATAAACAACACTTTGTTAGAAAGCCCATTTGCCAGTAGCAGGTTAAGGGTTAACATCGTCATGAAAGGCAAAGCAGCAGCAGCAGCGCTGATGGGTTTCAGAATAAACTCTTACCCCATCCCTGTCACGCAGCAGGGAGGGACTTTCTGAGCAAGCGACTGATCAAAAAGAATGGTGCTGCCATTGAGTAATCTGTAGTAGCACCACTTATTCATATGACAGATAAAAACCAGACAGACAGAAAGAGCTGTAAATGGTTTCAGACTATTGCAGGTCCTTTCAACTGGAGATGCTCAAGGCTAAATGTCTGCTAGAAGCATATGTTCTTCCTATGAACTGCAGTCCCTTGATATCGCAGACATGGGGATGATGGAAAGCAAGCAGACCAGATGGAACACATCCATGTGGCTTGATGATAAGATCACAGAAGAAGAGGCATGCCAGATCAGACCCAAGGGGCTTCTTGTGCAAGAAGGAGCCCACGGGGCTTCTTGCGCCTTGGAGGGTGGTGGTGAACTTGCCCTCTCTGGAAGCTTTTAAACCAGCAGTTCCCAACCTTGAGGCCCCAGATGTTCTTGGACTACAACTCCCAGAACTCCTGGCCAGCACAGCTAGTGGTGAAGGCTTCTGGGCATTTTAGTCCAAGAACATCTGGGGACCCAAAGTTGGGAACCACTGTTCTCAACAGAGTTTGGGAAGCCATCTGTCAGAGTTGCTTTCATTGCATCAACAGAAGGTTGGACTAGATGGGATTCCTTCCAACTCCACATCTGTACAATTCTGCTATTCTAGGTGAGCATCTTATCCTATGCAACCAGATTCTTCTGGGCTGAAGGACACAGCCCTTTGCAGCCGTGACTCCCCATAATCAGCCGATACTTGCTGGTACGTTGCTTCTGAGGACCTTTTGGTTCTGTTGAGTTGTAAGGATCCACATCCAGGGACAGATTTCTCCTCCACTAATGTCTCTAATTCCCCCTTTCAATCAGTCTAAGATAGTGGTATTGTCACGTCTTCGGGATAATGAGTTCCATATATTAATAATGTCTCTGATTCATCACCCGTAAAATGATCTTGGAAATATAATGTGTATCTCTGAAGCATTTCTCCTGTTTAAAGTTATGAGTTAAGGCCTTTTGGTTATGCAGAATGTCACTTCTCCCTCCAGACATCCCCCTATCTTTGTTGTGGCATGGAAGTGACCTTGGAGTCCCCACTGCTATGCCAGTGGAACACAAACTCTGCCAGGTTCTGTCAAGCGAGTAAGAGTTTGGGGCCAGTTTGGAACACCATGTCATCCGGAGCATATCCTAGCCTCTTCTGATATTGGAAGCTAAGCAGGGTTAGCTCTTGGATGAAAGACCACCTGGAAATGTCAGAGTAGAGCCAGAGAAGAATCCTTTCTCAACCTGCTGGTGGGCCATTTCTGTCAGTTGGTCAATGTTCTGGCTAAGTAAAAAGCATCTCCCTATCTTTTTCCATTCTCATCAATAAGCCCCAGTGGTAGATTTTTCTGTCTGCTGTCTGAGGACTGGTTTAGGTCCCTGAAGGTGTACCACCAGGTAAGGAGCTGATCCCAGGAACTAGAGAGAGAAGGGTAGTACAAGACAGTTTTGATCCACATCAGTAGAGAGACTAACGACACTAATGAAACCATAGATTTTTTATTGTTTTCCGATCTCTCTCTTTTATGAATGACTGTGGTGTATGCTGCCATAAGGACATGATAGTTGTTTTGGGTTTTTTGGGCTCTTTGGCCTTGTTCTGAAGGTTGTTCTTCCTGACATTTTGCCAGTCTCTGTGGCCGGCATCTTCAGAGGACTGGAGTAGGAACTCTATCCATGCTCTGGTGCTGTTTGTTGGATAGTTGAGTATTTATAGCTGTAGGAACAGCTTTTGTCCTTTTCAGGAGATAGGGTGATCAGCGTGTTTTTGTTGTGATAAGTGGGGGGGGGGGGAGATTATCTGTCACTGTGATTGATGGGTGTCGTTAGCTGATCCATTTTGTGCAGTGATCCCTGGTCCTTGTGGCTGGGTAGAGTTTGTTGACCTTTTGCAGGCTGTATTTTTCAGTATTGGGAACCAGGCCATGTTTAGTTTTAGGCCTTCTTTTTTTGTTGAAGCTCTGTTGTTGTTTGTGGATTTCAATGGCTTCCCTGTGCCGTCTAACATAATGATTGCTGGTGTTGTCCAGTACTTCAGTATTTTGAAATAGAATTTTATGTCCAGCTTGTTTTAGGGCATGTTCAGCTATGCCATAAGGACAGTTTTGAAGACTTGACGACTGAGGCCCAGCCAGCATATAAGTCCCCCGTGATCCTGCTGCTCTGACTTCCTGGGGATGTCACTTCTTGTCTGTGTCAATGAACATTTATAAGCCTCTGTGAACAAGCAAGCATAACATATTTCTGCAAGGGGAGGACATGAGCATGAAATTGGTTTCCAACAGACACCTTGCTTTTAATTAGAAGACTCACCTCATACGGCCTTGCTCGACTGCTGTAGAAGTCCCTGGGTCAATAGGTCCAGCCTAAAGATTTTATAATTTTAATTTTTGAAACCAACCACTTCGGCTTTTCCTACTGTACTGCCACCCCAAGGCCAAGCCATTAAAATGATCATCGGTGGTAACGGAATGACCTTTCATTAGAGACACAGCGTCGGATGACTCCACCGCCCGCAACTGCAAGATTAATAGATGAGGAGCGCTTCCTCTCTCACACACCTGGGAGACTGCTGTTTTCTAATTAAAGGCAGAGATAAAAATCATAACTGTTTTTTTTACTAATAAACTTTTTTCTTCCTACTGTGTTTTGCTGATGGAGACATTTTCAACCCCAAGTCTCCAGTGTCTCTGGCTAAAACTTCTCTCCCTGTCTGTTGTGATTTGGGGACCATGATAGCTAAAGGGGGTGGGGGTGAAATAAAAGCTTCCCCATCCTCAAGTAATCTCTTAAGTCAGGCATCATCAGCTTGGGTCCAAGCTATTTTGAGCAGAACATTAGCAGAACCCCAGCTGGGGGGGGGAGATAAGGAGGGCAGCATCCCATACTTCAGAGCAACCATTCTCAACCTGTTTTTTTGGCCATGACCCTTTTAAGAGCTCTTCTTGTGTTCCAGGGAACCCGGTAGAACTCAAAACAGATGAATAGAAAATGCCTCTCTCATGTTTTTTTTTCAGTCTGTGGCCCTTTCAAATGTGCCTCCTAGGAGGCCATATGCCCCCCCCCCCCCCGAGAATGGCTGCTTTAGAGTTCAGGGCCACAACAAGAAATGAGGGTGTTGGTCCTTGTGGTGTCATAGGGGATAGTTCTTATGACGTTCAAGAGGTTGGTCTTTGGGACCTCAGAGGGGCGCCAGGTGGGACTGCATAGAGATGGGCATCAAGGCTTTAAAACTACCTCACAAACCAAACCCCAATGTTCTCCTCCTTCACAGTGCCCCACCCTGAGACTTGTCTCCTCACCAGGGGTCATGAATGAACCTAGAGATTGCCTGAGATTCCATCTAGCACCCTGGAATCTGGCGACCCTCGACCTTCTCTCCAGCTTTCAGGGCAATTCTGGAAGCACCTCACAGCTTCAGAGTTTGCACCTCCGATGTCTATGGACCACCTATTCATTCAGAACACAAACCTAAGAAATTGGGATGATTTCCAATTTCTCTCACTCATCCCTACTTCAGAGTGGCCTACCTGTGATGCGAAGCCACAAGAAACATCGGTCATTGCCATATATTTAGATTCGGTAAAGTCTGCTGTTTTGGGTGATGTGTCTCATCATCCTCCAGCCAACAGGGCCAAGTCTGGCTGGGGGATCCTGAGCCTTGTAAACCGAAACAGTAAGATTTTTACAAGCTATGCTTGTTTCAAATCAGACCACGGGTGCATCCAAAACTTGGGAAGGTTGTTTTCTGGGATTAGAATTCCCTAGCCAGCATGGATGCCAGACTGGCCAGGAGGTTCTGAGAATGTTAGCCCCCCCGTCCCCCCCAAAAAGAACTTTTACAGTGGACCCTCGACTTACAGACAGCTCAACTTACAGACTTTTCGAGTTACAGACTTCTCCGGCCGCAAAATTTAGGTTTGACTTGCAGCCAGAGAATCGACCTACAGACCAGAAAAAAAACCAAAATGGAACAAAAATGGAACAAAAACGGCCGGTTACGGGATTAATTGGTTTTCAATGCATTGTAGGTCAATGGAGACTCGACCTACAGACTTTTCGACCTGCAGCCACTGTTCCAATACGGATTAATTCCGTAAGTAGAGGGTCCACTGTACAAGCTCTGGGTCCATCAAGCCCTGCATGATCAACTCTGACGGGCAGCCTTTTCTACAGTTCCAGGCACAAACTGTTCCCATCCCTGCTGGAGGATGATGGGAAATGACCTCAGGAACTTCGAAGAGAAGCGGTTGCTTGGGTCCTGCCCATCCTTCTGTTTTCTAGTTGAGCTGGGATTCATAATGGCCATCATCATTTCACATCAAGCCCTATAAATATGGAATGATTAGAAATGCCCCCAATGTTCAACCTATGCTCCGCTTAGGATCAAGCCCAGCGGGCGAATCATTCCAACCATCCTGCCATTGCTCAGGGCTGCTCCTTTTTTCGCCAGATGCCTCTTTGTCTGCCAAACCTACCATTCAAGAACTCCCCAGCATCTCACTTTGGCCGGGGCAACTTTCTGCTTGGACAACGACAACGTTGGATGCTTCTTGTGATAGAGCAAGTGTTCCCTTTAGGGGAGGGGTCTTTTTTCTCATCGAGGCAGGGGAAAAGCATAGAGGATCCTGTGGCGGCAGGTAGCTTATCTGCCATTGAAGGGAACAGAGGAAACAAAGAACAGACAGGCCTGTCCCGTGTCCGAACGGGATGTCAATCGTCCTCTGCTTTTTTGCTTTCTGCTCGCTCTCCCAGCTGTTCCCTTCGTTCAGAAAATCCGTGGCCCTCGTTTCCAATTCTGATTTAAATCCAATGAATATTTTAATATCAAACTGTTATCTCGCAAGGGAAGGCGACGCTCGGTTCTCTCATCCTAATGCTGCTTGGGCTCCTTTTGTAACTTTCTCTACCTACAGTATTTTGGGAAAGGAACGTGGAGGCATTTTCCTTAGCCAGGCTTCTATTTTCAAGCCGTACTGTAACAACAAGTAGAGGCCTTGCTCTTCAGATAGGTCTTTACAAAGGCAGGAACTACACCATGGCTGATAACTTGTGCTAAGCTTTCCCCCGCGGGTTATCAGTGAACAGGAACAAAACTGTTCCAAGCACACATCTTGTTTGAATGTGGCAAAAATGGAGACATTCCCAGCCCGCTGGGGAAGGACGGTGCTAGCTGGCCAGTGCCAAGGTATCTGTCATCATCACCATCACCATCTAAGAACTGCAGAGTTGGAAGGGACCCCTATGGGTTGTGGAATCTATCCCCTGTCAAGGAGGCCCAGTGGGGAAGGTCTTAGCACAAGCTGGCCAGCTGGTGATGTTGTTCTTGCCAAAGGGGTCCGGCTCCAGCAGCTCCTGTTTGACCACATGTTGACCCCAACATCAGAAAGTGCCCCTTTGGGTCTCAAAGGACCCTTCCCAAAGCCGATCCTAGTCAGGACAGCAGAGATGCGGAACAACGAGTGCCATTTGGGGAAGCATAAGATCAGACAGTCCACAGTGTCAGAGGAGAAGGGGAATGCTCAGCTTCTAGGGAATGTGGGCTAAGTCCCTGCACTGTATCACTTCCTGGTAAGGACATTTTCTTGCATATCACACTCAATTTCACTTGGTGCAGAAGTAGCAAACCCATATTCTTCAAGATATGGTACTCCAGCTCTCTTTGTTGCAAGCATATATTGTCGGAAACTATTGTATGCCAGCAGCATCTGAAGTGGGACGTGGTGGAGCTGTGAGCTAAACTGCAGAAGCCTCTGTGCTGCAAGGTCAGAAGACCAGCCGTTGCAAGATCAAATCCACGCCACGGAGTGAGCACCCGTCGCTCGTCCCAGCTCCTGCCAACCTAGCTGTTTGAAAGCATGCAAATGTGTGTAGATAAATAGGGACCACCTCGGTGGGAAGGTCACGGCATTCCGTGTCTAGTCGCACTGGCCACGTGACCACGGAAACTGTCTTCGGACAAACACTGGCTCTACGGCTTGGAAACGGGGATGAGCACCGCTGCCTAGAGTCAGACAAGACTGGACAAATTGTCAAGGAAACCTTTAGCTTTACCTAACATCTGGCCACAGGTTCTCTTACTCCTGATTTAAAGGATCCCTCTCTCCCCACACACAGACTCACTTTATTCTACTATGTTATTTTCCATGATCTAAATTTCTTCCACCATCTTTCTGCCACCACTGGGAGAGGTAGGGACACAAAATCTCCCCCCCCCCAACATACATCAAAGGAGTGCATAGCAATGCCATGAAGGAAGATGGTATCACTCTTGAATTTACAGTATACCTACAGTTTCCCACCAGTTCTGAACTTTAACAACCAATGTCTATATATGGATTCAATTGGACCCACATTTTTCATTCTACATAAGGCAGCATCCTATAAATAGAATCACAGCCCCATTAAAAAGGCACCCTTTTGTCTAAGGATGTCGTAGGAGACATCCTGTAATCATCTGGTGGAACCCGTATTACAGGGAGATCCTGCCATAAAATTTCTGTTCCAATGATTAAAAATAAAATGCTTGAAGTTCCTCACTTCATTCTTCATTGCAGCATGCTTTCTATGGTTTCACACTCTTTGCTCTCATTATCCAAAACCAAAACTCTCTTCGGCTGGAATGGAATGGGACAATGGGCAAACCCTGAAGTCCAGTTCCCTTGATCTGGAATTTATTTATCTATATTTTTCTATGATGCCTTTCTTCCTATAGGGATCACAAGACTGCTCACAACGATTAAAATTATGCCATGGCATCAAATTTAAAATGCTATATAAAAATACTATTAACCAATTAAACATTAACCAAGACTAAAACCAAGATTAAAACCATTTTTAAAATCATTTTCAAAATCTCTAAATTTCATAAATACAACATTTCCTGGACCCTCACTTATTGGTTATAATAAGTCTACCTGAAAAGGAAGTCTTTGTCTGATGATGGAAGAGCAAAAGGGAAGGGGCTGTGCATTCCAGAGGCTGGGAGCCACCACTGAGAAGGGCCTCTCTCGAGTCCCCACCAAACGAGCTTGGGAAGGTGGTGGAGCCTAGAGAGGGGTCTCCCCAGAAGATCGTGAAAGCCAAAGAGGCTCATACGGATTGATTTGATCCTTCAAATAGCTTAGACCCAAGCTGTATAAGGCATTATAGGCAATAACTAGGAAAAACTGAAAAACTTCTAAAAAGGATAACTAAGTTTATCCGATAAGGGATGTGGTGGTGCTGCGGGTTAAACCACCGAAGCCTCTGTGCTGCAAGGTCAGAAGACCAGGAGTCGTAAGATCAAATCTACACAACGGAGTGAGCTGCCGTCACTCGTCCCTGCTCCTGCCAACCCAGCAGTTTGAAAGCATGTAAAAATGCGAGTAGATAAATAGGTACCACCTCGGTGGGAAGGTAACGGCGTTCCGTGTGTAGTCGCGCTGGCCACATGACCACGGAAACTGTCTACAGACAAACGCCAGCTTGGAGACGGGGATGAGCACTGCCCCCTAGAGTTGGACACGACTGGACTCAATGTCAAGGAGAACCTTTACCTTTATCTGAGCATGGAAATAACAACCAGGCCAGATTCTCCTCTTGCCTTGATTCCTGCTTGAAGCTCTGTGCCTGAATGGGATGGAAAGGCACTTGTTCTACTCAAGAAGATCTGATCCTCCATAACCTTTGTTTAAAGCACAACTCCAATGAGGGCAATGATTGTGTGTTCACTGCCCTCCAGTCTGGACCAATGCACCGCAACCCTAACAAGCCTTTAAAGGTGAGTGAGATTTTTAAGGGGTGGCTTTACTAGTCCCAACTCCCAACCCTGCGGGTTTCTGTGGCCAAGTGGGGATTTGATCCCAGGTCTCCTGAGTCCTAGTCCATCGGTCTATCCCATGACACTGTGCTGGATATCATTTAGGGTGGCCCCTCTTTATCCTGGGACATAACTGTATGGCAAATGATAAATCAGTGAGTGGCACAGGTGCAGATTTTTCTTGCACAGAGTTGCATCATTATCACCACTGAAAAAACGTAGTTGGCATTTACACAGGGCAAGTCGATCAGCCTGCAGCCCTTGAACCAGAAAAGAGCTCCTTCTAGGGAAACGGCAGATGTTTTCTGCAAGCAACCACTTCATGTCTCATCTTGATCTCCTGTATCCTGTTGCCCAGTCCATCAGGAATGGGCCAGGCCTCTTTCCATCTCTCATTGCTGTGCTTCTTTGCTCCTGCCATATATTGTAGCAGCAATGGAGAGCCTGCGGCCCCTCCAGATCTTGTTGACTTTTCTGTCTGCTATTCCCCAGTTAGCATGACCCACGTTCAGGAATCAAGGGAGCTGGAGTCAGGGAAGAGAAAGGGGAAGTAAGGAATAGGGGAGTGTTTTTGTGGATTGGGACGTGGTGGCGCTGCGGGCTAAACCGCAGTAGCTTCTGCTGCAGGGTCAGAAGACCAGCAGTCATAAGATTGAATCCACGTGACGGAGTGAGCGTCCGTCGCTTGTCCCAGCTCCTGCCAACCTAGCAGTTTGAAAGCATTCAAATGCAAGTAGATAAATAGGGACCACCTCGGTGGGAAGGTAACAGCGTTCCGTCTCTAAGTCGCACTGGCCATGTGACCACGGAAGATTGTCTTCGGACAAAACGCTGGCTCTATGGCTTGGAAACGGGGATGAGCACCGCCCCCTAGTGTTGAACACGACTGGACAAAAATTGTCAAGGGGAATCTTTATCTTTGTGGATTAGGAAGAGAAAGATTCCACTCACACCCCCCCAGCCCTTGTATGAGGTTGGATTACATTAAAGTTTGGAAGATTATTTTAAATATATTGCTCATCAATTTGAGGCTGTCATCACTCCTTTGTTAAAAAGATGCCAATTTCTTGTGTTATGCGTTATTGGGGTGTTGGATTATTATTGTTGTTTAGTTGTTTAATCATGTCTGACTCTTTGTGACCCCACGGACCAGAGCATGCCAGGCCCTCCTGTCTTCCACTGCCTCCTGAAGTTTGGTCAGATTCATGTTGGTCGCTTGGATGACACTGTCCATCCATCTCATCCCATCACTATCATTACCAGCATACAAAAACAAAACAAAAACCCACCCAGCTTGCTTTGAAGCTCAAATCAAGGTCATGGTTACAAAGACCTAAATGGTTGTTGGCCGGGGTATCTGAAAGACCATTTCTTCCCATGTGTATTTGCCTGAATTTGTCTCCTCACAATCCTTCCGCTGCACTGAGAGGCTAAGTAAACAAGAAAAGCTTTGCTCTGTGGCAGCAGTTAGCTATAGAACGGCTTCCTCAGAAAAACTAGGGTCGCTCCATCTTTTCTGAGCTTCTGAGGGGCAGCTAACACTTTATTGTACTCTTCCTAATGGCCATTGATCTATGACTTTTTTTTTTTAAAAAAACTGGGCTTTCAGAGAATGCTTTCGATTTGTTTTTAAGAATCCTTCTCGTTGTTTTCTTTTTAAAAACACATTTTAAATTTGATTTCACTCATTGTAATCTATCCTAAATTCCAAATGGGAATCCCTTTCCGCCATTATTGATGTATTAGAGTACTTTAAAAAATAATAATAATAAAAGAAGAGGCAGCAGTGCCCCAGGAAACATCAGGGAAAAGAAATCGATTCCATAGTATAGCCGGCAATAATGTTTCAAAGAGGAAGAAATGAATTGATATCATTAAAACCCATAAGAAAGTTCCCACTGGTATATATACCATGTGATTGCAAAAATAAATGTATTGGTACCACTGAAGTATGGAAAGAATCGGTATAACTGAGGTTCTTTTGGCAGGTGTGATTAGGCCCTCAATAAGTAACTAATGAATGAATGAATAAATAAATATTCCCTTTGTCCTGATCTTACAGAACAAGCTCATCCATTTCTGACCACCGGACTAGGTTGAGAGGCAAGAAAATGGACCCGATCAATTGCATATTGGCAAACTTTGAAATGCTGTGCATCTTGACAGTCTCTGTAGCCACATAATCTGCAAAGAGAGTACAAAAAAGCAGGCTATTTTCTCGATGTTAACAAGCCAGTTCTCGAATCAGTCTTCTGTAAAATCTATTTGTCATTAAAGTTGTAATGATATATAGTTCCTGGGAGAATCCACTGTCTTAGCAACTTTGAGGTTTGCAATTAAGCTCAAGAGCGATGATGCAGATGGAGGGGCTGGGTGGCAGATGTGGCTTATCTAACTGTCCTTTTGCTACAACTGCATGAACCCCGACTCTGCTGTAATACTGGGTCAGAGCTTGGAAAAAAATACTTTGAACGACAGCATCCAGAATCCTTCAGCCAGCGTGGCATGTAGCTGGCTGGGGGATTCTTGGAATTTTATTTTTTTAAAAAAAGAATCATGCCAAGCTCTCCACTAGTCCCTGCCCATGTCATCAGCCACTTCATGGGTTGATTAAAAAGTCTGCAGAATTTGTTTTCAGGTGTCAAACTGGCAGTGGCACCTGGCTTGGACTGTGCCTGTTCCTCAGGGATGCTATCTCAGATCTCACCTGGGAGAGCCACCTGTTCGGTAAGACGGCTGGATAATCCAAGTTGAATACTTGGCCATCTGGTGGCTCAGTGTCTTCGCAGCTACGAAGCCTCTTCTGGCAACACGAGTTCTTTCCCCACCTCTCAGCTGGCTCGGTCTGTGTAAGCAAGCATTGACAAATATGATCTCAACAATTATAAAAGTTCAAAGAACAGCCCAGGTTTTTCTTGGTGACACTTACTGTATTTTTCCATGTATAAAACAACACTTTTTCTTAAAATCATTAGAGAAAAAAATTGAGGGTCGTCTTGTACACGGAAGGAGGTGGAGGTGGAGGACCTCTCACGGCTGCCCATTGACTGCTGCCGCCACCCTCTGATCTCCTCCTCCTCCTGCCAGGGCTCACCTCCAGCTCATGTCGCCACCTTGTCCCCTGCCTGAAGGGAGCCTGCGAGCGGCGCTGGAGGAGGTGATCTGGCAGCGGTAGCAGCAGTCAATGGCCAGCCACAAGAGGCAGCCAAGTGGGGCTGCTCCTTTGCCTCCACCTCCGCCTCCTCCTGCTCCTTCCGCTGCTGGATTGCCTCCTCCAGCGCCACTGCCGGGCTCCCTTCTGGCAGGGGACGAGGCAGCAACGTGATCAGGCAGCAGAGGCAGCAGGAGCCACCCCTTGCAGCTGCCCATTGACTTCTCCTCTGCCTCCGGCAAGGGGCAAAATTAGGGGGTTGTCATAGTCAAAGCTATGGTTCTTCCTGTAGTGATGTATGGCAGTGAGAGCTGGACCATAAAGAAGGCTGACCGCCAAAGAATTGATGTTTTTGAATTGTGGTGTTGGAGGAGGCTCTTGAGAGTCCCCTGGACTGCAAGGAGAACAAACCTATCCGTTCTGAAGGAAATCAACCCTGACTGCTCACTGGAAGGAGAGAACATGAAGCTGAGCCTCCAATACTCATGAGAAGAGAAGACTCCCTGGAATGATGTTGGGAAAGTTATGAAGGAAAGAGGAGAAGGGGACGATAGGGCGAGATGGTTGGACAGTGTCACCGAAGCGACCAACATGAATTTGACCCAACTCCGGGAGGCAGTGGAAGACAGGAGGGCCTGGCGTGCTCTGGTCCATGGGGTCACGAAGAGTCGGACACAACTTAACGGCTAAACAACAACGTATACATTGGGGGGGTTCGTATACATGGAAAAAGTGGCAATCATGGCTCAAGATGTGGGCACAAAGGTGAGGATTTCAAGGTCAAAGGCTTCTGGGTTGTCCAAAATTGGCAGGTAGGTACACAAAAGCTGGCAAGAGAATGTAATGAACCACATAAGCACTCAGAAATAATTTCTCCTCCACCATTTTCAGTGAATACCATTTCCATTTGTTCTGCACCTTATTTTTATAATCCTCTTTCTCCATTCATTCCCTGGAATTTGGGAATCTCTGTTCTTCATAGAATCATTAAATAATTGAATTGGATGAGGCCGATAAGGCAACTGAGTCCAATCTGCTCACAGTCTCTAGTACTTAAGTTTTGTTGTTTCTGCCTTATGTCCCATAGAGGTGGGCAAAGACTGGTGTTCTGCTCCCTAAACAATCTACAAGCTTACTAACATGCACATCTTTCAGTCTGCTATGGACAACAGGAAATCCTGAACATTAGATTCTTCTTCTTCTCCCTCCTCCTCCTCCTCATCCATTGTACCAGAAAGTAGATGTAATCAAGGCTATTCTGATTTTGAATACAAAAGCACTGAACAACACTGTGTTTCTCAAAACAAGTCTCTGCGTAGCAGAAGTAAAGGGATGCACGGAGCAGAATTAGCTTCAAGTCCCCCAGATTAGTCCACCTCCTTTTCTCATCAACGGGCACTTGCAGTCTCAATAATTCGCTCTGAGACATTAGTTGGAGAAAGAATTAAAACAATGTTTCATTTACTTACAGTTGAACAGATCTACAGCAAGCTAAAACCATGAGTGCTTTGAGCAACAGGCCTCCACATTTTCATAGTTTTCAACAGCTTGGCTCCAACAGACAGAGGAGAGGTGGGGAAAGAGTGGAGAAGTGGGGCTCTCTTTGAATTCAGAAGCAAGGAAGGAACTATTGGTTTGTGCTGAATAGATGGATCCTCACCAGAGTCCAGAAAGGTTCGTCGCAGACACACCTACTAGAGGCAGCATGTGAGGTTGTAAACAATCTCCAAGATGAACCACTATGATGATAAGAGCAGTTTGAGAACAGGACCAATTGGGGAGGCTCTAACTCTAGATTCCCTGCTTCGGGGGTTGGTGGGTAGGGGGTTGGAATACCTAGCATACAGTATAAAAACATTGCATCTCACAGGTTGATTGTGCAAGAAAATTCTAAAGGAAATCAACCCTGAGTGCTCACTGGAAGGACAGATCCTGAAGCTGAGGCTCCAGTACTTTGGCCATCTCATGAGAAGAGAAGACTCCCTGGAAAAGACCTTGATGTTAGGAAAGTATGACGGCAAGAGGAGAAGAGGACGTCAGAGGATGAGATGGCTGGACAGTGTCTGCGAAGCAACCAACATGAAATTGACACAACTACGGGAGGCAGTGGAAGATGGGAGGGCCTGGTGTGCTCTGGTCCATGGGGTCACGAAGAGTCAGACACAACTAAATGACTAGACGATGATCTTTACAAAGTGGTGGTAGCATTAAGTGCATGCCTGCTGGAGAATTCATTAAATTCAAGAGTAAGTGGAGAAACCTGAAAGGGCACTATATATATGTTTTTTTTCCCCATACCAGCAGCACCGCTGCAATTCAGGATGTGTAGACATTTATGTGCACATATTCCCAGCCTTCATTTTTGCTCCGTCCTTCTCATTTCCACAGACTTTCTGGGGACCACAGTCGGATAGGGCTTGGTGAACAGCTGCCGCTTAGCTTCGACAACACTGACACGGAGACCGTGCAAGTCGCTGCGGCTTCTCTGTGCTCAACTGCATTTACAATGTGTTCTGCTACTTTAATTGCTTGCAATGGTCTTGATTTACTCTGAAGGCATCCCATGGAAGGGCCTTGATGGAAGACCACTCATTAGTGATTCTGCAGAGCGCGTTTGGCTCTTATCAGTCAGCAAAGAAGCTGCCTTACTCTGGACAGATTTGCGGCATAATTAGGATGCGAATGGATGGGATTGTACAAGCTAGGAGGAAGGAGGGGAAAGGAACTCAGAGGGGATTGTTGATGTTTGGCTTTTGTGGGTACCCCCTTTGAAATTTAACCTTGACCGTAGAACAGGCGCTATGCTGTGACTCCCGTCCGTCACCTCCAACATGGCCGATGCAGGTGGATGGCTGGAGTTGCAACCCCAGAACAACAACAGACACACAACGTCCCCACTACTGCTTTAGAGCAGCGGTTTCAAACCTCAGTTCCCCAGATGCTCTCGGACTTCAACTCCCAGGAGCCCTTGCTAGCACAGCTAGTGGTGAAGGCTTCTGGGAGTTGCAGTCCAAGACTGTCTGACAACCCAAGATTGGGAGCCACTGCTTTAGAGGACCATGGATGGTATGTGTGGCTTTATTGCTTTAAATACTGGAATAACTTAAAGTGGGTTTCCCCAAAGGCAGGAACACATCTTGGTTTCTTTTATTTTTATTTATTTCTTTGTGGCCTTTATATTTTGTCCTTCCACCAAAGGACTCAAGGTAGCATACTGGTCCTCCAATTTCCCACTTACGACTGTCTGAGGTGAGTCAGATTAAGATAACGAAATCTAGCCAAGCCAGGGCACAGTGAAAGTGACCCCCTCCCCCCTGATGAACTCTAAAACTTACCTTTCACATCCCATGAGCCTCCTTCGCTCCATCTTCAACTCTCCCTGAACACATTTGTTAAGCATCTTGAGAGAATATGATCCATCTCTTGGTCATGGCCAGTGTAGTTAAGGAATGAGTTTCAAATAATGCTTTCTTGTGCTGAATTGGGGACAACTCTTGCTTCACGGAAAGTGTAGTTCATCTGATTTGGACCCCATACTGGCAGGTTTCCCTCTTGTGGCCATGGCTGTCTGCCACTAGAATGGCACTATGATGGCCAGGGTCCATAACAGTCATATTCTCCATTTCCCACCCCCCTCGTCCAATGATGTCAATAGTCTACCCTAAAGGAGGCTGTTTCATATTGCGGGGTGATGAATCTGCTCTGGATGTTGGTCCTGACTTATACAGGAGCTATCCAAGGCTCTGAAACCCATCCTCGAATAGGTTCTGTAACTTAGAAAGCTTCTTTAAAGTTATGGCAAAAAACCAGAGTGGATTTGCTTCCCCAAGGAAGTGGTCTCCATTGGCCTCTCACCCTCATCCTGATTGGTCACAGGATAAGGCTTCCCATTGAGTTGTGATATCTGGTACCCCAAAACTGCTCTTGTACACATCTGGCCAATCAGAATGAACAGAAAGTAACAAAACCAGAAATATGCGGGCTGGTTTCAAGTATCATTGCTTCTGTCTCTTTTGCTGTGGATCCACCTACCATTCTGTCTATCCTTGGCCAAGGTGGACCTTCGTTTAAAATGTCCTTTTTCAGTTTGCTGAGTATCTACCCCACAACTTATGCCACACTATGACTGTAAACCAGGAAGTTAAGTGGAGGTGAAAGGAGATGGTGCCCATCTTCTTTCGTGAACTTTGTTGGGAGAATACCAAACCTGTGTGCACTAACATGGGGATGAACTTTTACAGTCTAAAGTGATTATTCTTTACCATTAACTTGACTGGTAAAGTTCTTCCTGCCTCTGGGGAAGGGAGATGTATTTTTGGGGTAAACCTTTTTCCTGCATATCTGGAGCACTATTATGTTATTCATTGCTCTCTTTTCCCCTGACCAGCCTGTCAGAAGCAGGCATGGACACTCTCTCCATGCCCGAAGACTCCATTTTACCCTCTCACTTCCACTTCTGACTGTAACTACAGATGATAACTGTGAGTAAAGATTCCTTTTCTACTTAAAGATGCTTCTAGAGTGAATTTTGCTATAGAAAGAGCTGCATTTTGAATGCAAAACAAGGGAGGGGGTGGTGGGCCTGGGCCTGATGCCTTCACGTTCTTGTGTGCTTCTTCCTTATATTCTGCTAACTAAAGGAAAAGAGAGTTAAATTCGAACAACATCTGGGGACACCTCTCCCCACCTCCACCCCTGCCATGAGAGTCATTGGCCTACAAGCTGGGGAATACTCTGATATATTTTGACAGAGCTGTGTGAGCAAATAATGCAGAGCCTGTCACTTTTATGAACCTTCCAAAATAAATTTGCAGTGTTTGTATTTTAGTCAAGACGAATTTCTTTTCCTTCTTCCTCTGGAGTTCCATGTCTGTTCATATTTCATCTTGCAGTGCTGGTAGACGCTGCTCAATTTTGCGTCCATGTGGGTAGAGGGGTAATACCCGTGTCCCTCTCTTCCTATTGAAGGAAAACACAAGCTCTAACATGCCATGATTTCTTTCCTTTCCTTTCTTCCCCCTAAACAGAGTCAGCGCCGCTCAGATGGAATAATCTTGTTAAAAAAATCTCGCTGGGGACGGAATGTAATTAAATACGAACAAATTCATTTTGGAGCCATCTCTCATTCACCTGGAAAAGAAATCACCAGCTGTCACATAGTTCATTTCTCAATCACGAAGAGTGAGCTCCGAGCACCAACAACACCCGATAGCATTAAAAAAAAGAAACACAAAACAAAACAAAAACACATCCCACGTTGATACCATATTTCTTAGTTGCTACTGAGCCAAGAAGGGTGGCGGGGGGGGGGCAGGAGTACAATTAACATACAAACACTGTTAAGTAACAATGAATCTTCCCGGATTCGAGCAGGTCATTACAATGCTTATTGCAGTGGATGGTGGTGGGGAGCGGGAAATGAATTTAGCCCTGTCTTCATCAAAACGACTCAGCCACTGTTTCCAAAGCGGTAGCTGTGGGCATGCAGTCAAAACCTGACCCATCCTTTTTTGACAGCTGCTCGTTCTTGTTGGAGGATGTTCTGGTTGTTGAAGATGCCTCTGATCAGCAGGTTAATGCCCGAGATAGAATGACTGGCAGTGCTTCTCTAGCACATCTTGGGAAAGTTACTTTTCTAGAGTACAGATCCCAGAACCTCACAGCCAGGTGGCCTACTCTATCAGAAAGAGAAAGAGAGAGTTTGATGAAATGTAGAAAGACATGTGGAAGGAAGGAAGGAAGGAAGGAAGGAAGGAAGGAAGGAAGGAAGGAAGGAAGGAAGGAAGGAAGGAAGGAAGGAACTTAGTTTACAGTTTTACTGATTTCCTAGGGTAATGGTGAAAAGCAATTTATAAAATGTTCTTACAGGTTGTTGTAGTGTATCAATATCAATATTTATGGTAAAAATCTAAGAGATAGTATGGGTTCATTGAAGCAGCTGCAAAATTGATTGCTAAATTAAAGTTACAAATTCGGTGGGTTTACTCTATTTGGGACTAGCCGTTGGATTTCATCCTGTCCATTGAACTGTATTTGTGTCTACAAATATTCTACACCTTTCTCTTTCTCTCTGTTTCTGTACTTCCATCCACATCAATATCTATGCCCAAGTCCATAGTATACACATTCAGTATCCATTTCAAATTCCTTATCTCCATACCAGTGGTTCCCAACCTTGGGTCCCCAGATGTTCTTGGACTACAACTCCCAGATATCCTGGCCAGCACAGCTAGTGGTGAAAAGGCTTCCGGGAGTTTTAATCCAAGAATATCTGGGAAACCAAGGCTGGGATCCACTATATTCTGTACCCTCAGGGAGCATTCATGATTTTCTTCCCCCTTTCACATTTTATCCTAGTAGCAACCACACTTAAGGGTAGATGAATCCGAGATGTGTGAGCAGCTCCATGACTCCATGGGAAAGGCCTGAACTCTATGCCTCCCCACACACTTTTGATTCTCAGTCTTTCATCATCAGGGTTCAGGGTGCTGGCTGATGTTTCAAGAAGCTGCTGTTGTTCTCTGGATCTCTAAGATGGGAGACAAGTCTCAGGCAAGCAGTATTGGAGAGGAGGAAGTTTTATTTTTCTGTAGGAGGAGGTTTTAAAGCCTGGCACCCATTCCACTTATTCCCATCCAGTGGCAGGTCTCCCGCAGAGCAGAGATGTTTGAGTTTTGTTCTTGATTCTACCCCAGCCTTTGCCTGCCCTGCGTCTCTGACATCACAGAGGCTTCCTTGGGGCAACCCAAGGACCCACCTTGTTGTCGTAGTTTCTGGCCCCGATACCTCTTGGCATGAGATGCTGCAGGTCAATCAACCCATCCAAGCTGGTTTCTGAGACTCCCCCCCTGGGGGGAGCTTGAAGGCTGTCACAAGGCCTTTTGCTGCCTGAGGTAGTCAAGATGGCACCCACCTCAACAATCTTTACAAGAAGAAGAAGAAGAAGAAGAAGAAGAAGAAGAAGAAGAAGAAGAAGAAGAAGAAGAAGAAGAAGAAAGAAGAAGAAGAAGAAGAAGAAGAAGAAGAAGAAGAAGTGGAAATGGCATTTGGTACTTACTTCAGTGCTGGTGATGGGACCCAATTCTTCATCATGCTTGAGGGCAGCAGGTAAGGTGAGTGAAAGAAGAATAAGCTATATGGAACTCTATTCTGATAGACAATGTTCTTCAACAGAAACAAACGGCTAGCGGGAGATGCTAAGCGTCAGCTGCCTGCAGCGCTTGCCTCACTCTGGCTATTGGTAGGGCCGGCCCAGAGGTTGATGAAACAACTTCTCTTACCTCCAGTAGTATTTTTGCTGTGTGCTTTGTAGCCCTTTACACATGCCACCTTTCCTCACTTCCTTATCTTTTAGAGAAGAGGCAACGGTTTTGATTCTGAGGAATCGCCCGATGAGGAAAAATAATAATAAATCGAAAACAACACACATCAATTATATGTGCGCTATAACCATATTGTAACAACCGTGCCTTGTATATATCATTTTTTATCACCCTGCAATATATTATAAGATGCACTTATTACAAGATGTGTGGTGTATATAATAGATCTGTCACTTGGTGATTGATTACTTTTCTTTGTGCGGATGATTACTCAGAATGGGTACCCATGGCTTTTGTTTGCTTTTGTATCAGGAATCGCCTTTTTCCTCCGTGATTATTGCACGTTAGCATTTAAGAAGCAGCCTGGCTTAGCCAAACCTAACCTAACCGGTTCTATTCTAATCCACCCCACCCTTGTTAAGGGCCATCCAATTGCATCTGACTTACAGCAATCCTAACAGATCTTTTCCAGTATAGTAAACATTTTAAGAAGATCCTTCGCTGGCTGAGCAGGGATTTGAAACCGAGTGCTGAGTCCATCGCTCCAGGCACGACACCACACTGGAGTTCAGCAGAGGCATGCCAGTGTTAGATACGGTGACACATTAATTACACTTAACTCCATGATTTGTAACTTTGATAGCTGTTTCTATTCAGACATCCCCGGTGGCCTGGGTGGGTGAGATCAATACAGAATTTGAGAATTTTGGGTGGTCAGCAAGAGGGTCCAAGCTATAGTTCCTATAACCAAAAATTTCTAGTTGTTTTCTCCCTGGAATCTCTCCCAATTGTTTTATGGATTGATGAGTTATTTGACTTACATCATGTTTTTCTCCCTAAAGAGATATCCACTCCTCTGTGCCAGCTGTACAGTGAGTAGATGCTGTCTAGGGGACTGGGGTAGAAATGTAATAAATAAAATAGATTTAAAAAATGTAGTGGAACCAGTGCTCAGAGGAGCAATCTTCTGGATTTTTAAATTTTTTTTCTTTTGACAGACAGCCACAAGGACATCATCGGTCACACGCACGCACCCGAGTTCCCTCTCAGCTTAGCAGTCATATTGATAGCAGCTTTGGGTGAAGTGGATTTCCCCAGCAACGGCGTACATTTTTAACTACTTTTCTTGCAGTGCAATGCATTTGCTGGGTCACGTGGCCGTGAATTAATCATGAAGAATCATTAGCTTTACAAAAGACCTGTTTTGGGTGGCGAGGAAAAGGGTTCCGATTGATTTGCTGATATAGAGATGAAACCTCTCCCCCAGGATTTGGGGGAAGAAGCTCCTGGAAATTTTTTCAACTGCGGGCCATAATGTTTTGGGGCAAACGGTGTCTTCATGCAGTCTCGGGGTTTCCCGCGAGAGCCCACCTTGCAGGATCCTCACCCCATGGCCATTTCATATGCTATGAATGTAAGTTGCTCAAATGAACTGGATGACAAGTTGTGTGTCTATTGAGGCTTCTCTCTCGCTTCGTGTTGCCGCATGCATGTCACACATGCCGAAAGATGTGCATCGACACAGCTGCCTGCATTCTGGGGTTTTTATTGGGGACACGGCTATAGGGACCGCCACGATGAGTGACTGCACTTCAAAATGTACTAGCACACAGAGGTAGCAATGAAACAACAACAATAAAAATAGCAATGGAGGGCTCTTTTGATGATGTGTGACTAGAGTAATGACACTTGAAAAAATTTAATGAGCATCCCTTTGAGGGCAAGTCTGATACCAGCAGCCACGTCGTATATAATTAAAATAGCTGTTGAATTTTGGCCAAATAAGGGGATTGGAGGAATCCGGAGTTTGGAAACAACTGCTCGTAAGTAACTTATCTATAATCAGTTGATTTTCTCGGTAAGATGGATGAAACAAAAAAGTAACGTTTCAAGTAACAATGCTACTTCATTGGTGTAAGGAATTATCTAGTTTTAAGTTATTTGAAAAGGCCATTTTAACACATTTTAAAGAGGTATTTAGACCGGGATTTTTCCAACATTTATGTCATTCTTATGCCAGTCTCAAGTGCACTGGAGGGCCGGCTGGCCTCATCTTCGCTTGCCTTCCGCAAGCAGACAAAAAACGTTCTCTTCAGGCAGGCTTTCCCTTAATGACCTGGGTGTGTTTCTTAAATGGATGGTTATGTCTATATGGGACATGGTGGTGCTGCATGTTAAACCGCAGAAGCCTCTGGGCTGCAAGGTCGAAAAATCAGCAGTTTGAATCCACATGTCGGAGTGAGCTCCTGTCACTTGTCCCAGCTCCTGCCAACCTAGCAGTTTGAAAGCATGTAAAAACTGTGAGTAGATAAATAGGTCCTACCATGGTGGTAAGGTAATGGCATTCCGTGTCTAGTCGCACCGGCCACAGGACCACAGAAGACGGACAAACGCTGGCTCTATGGCCTGGAAACGGGGATGAGCACCGCCCCCTAAAGTCGGACATGACTGGACTAAATGTCAAGGGGAACCTTTACCTTTACCCGCACCTTACTGCTCTGAACGTGTTTTTTGTGTTGCTGTTGTTTACCAATTCTCAGAATGGGGTTTGTTTGACCCTTTTTAGTACAGTGGTGCCCCGGATAGCGATGATAATCCATTCCGAATATATCGTCGCTATCCGGAAACGTCGCTATATGGAAATAAACCCCCCATAGGAACACATTAAACTCCGTTTAATGCATTCCTATGGGGGATAAACTCACTGCTAAGCGGGAATCCTCCATAGGGCCGCCATTTTCGGCGCCTCGGTAAGTGAGGAATCGGCGCGAAAACGCTGTGGGCGGCCATTTTGTTGATCCAGCGGCCATTTTGGAACCGCTGATCAGCTGTTTCTGAAACATTGCAATGTGAAGATCGGTAAGTGAAACGATCATCACAATGCGATTTTCGGCCACCTAAAACATCGCAATGCGGATTCGTCATTAAACGGGGCACTCGCTATGTGAGGCACCACTGTATTTGTAGACTCACTGTCAGGGATGGGGACTTGAGACTTGAGACTCTTTGTCGAGTCGCACTTAAGTCACACCAGTGACTCGACTGAAGACATGGGACTTGGGACCAAAGACTCAGCACTTGACTTGCGTCTTGTTACCAAAGAACCAGACTTGGGACTTGAGTCTAAAGACTTACCAACATCCCTACTTACTGATTTCAGCTTTCAATATTGTCTTTTAATGATGTAAGCCGCTTTGGGGCCTTCTAAATGAGAAAGGCAGGGTAAAAATATTTTAAGTTAAGTAAGTAAGTAAGTAAGTAAGTAAGTAAGTAAGTAAGTAAGTAAGTAAGTAAGTAAGTAAGTAAGTAAGTAAATGTATTTTTCCCCTTCAATGTGGGTAACAGAAAGTAATGAGGAACGCTGTGTAACAAAATGAGCAAGGCAATAACCCACTTTAAACACTGCTGTGAAAAATAGCAGTGAGTTCCTTTTAAAAAAACCACACAATGAATAATGGGAATGAATTACTTTGAAACAGTAACTGGAGGGCAGGGAAGCATCCACCTCCACCCTCTTCTCCTGGTCACCTGCCTTTTGGCTTGAGATGCGGAGAAAAGAGAAGGGGGTGGAACTGTGACCACAGGGAGCCCGAGAGCTGTCAGGAACACGGTCACCTGCGTAATGGGAGAAGGCTCTTATTAGAGTAAGCCCGTCACTAAAGGGGTCCCGGGTGCTTCCCAACAATTAATGAACACGGGAGACATCCTGGAAAGGAGGGAGCCAGAGGGGTCGGCTGAAAGAAGGAATAGACCAGCCTCTCTCATTAATCTCCTGGACAGAACCACCAAAGGCTGCAGGTGAAATTGCTTCACATACCTGTTGTTCCTTGCAGGGATTGTTTTTAGTCATTGGGCTTGAAATCATTAGAGGCACCAGCGTTATACATCTTCTTTTTATCTCCCTCCCTGTCCCTGTCTCTTCCGTCCTCCCTCCCTCTGTATGTGTATGTGTGTAGGATGAGGCAGACAGGAAAGCCCCCTCCCCATTGAGTTCTCAAAGAGTTACACTCATTAAAAATCTTTCTCCTATGTAGCCAAACAGCTGGAGTAGCAGGTTTTAATTACAAGTACAACGGTGTTGAAGAGGTGCAGGGATTTTAAATGCTTCGGGGTTTAGGGCTGTTCATCTGTCTAGCACTTTCTTAATGACACGAAAGAAAGAAACAGAGTTTTAAAAAGTAGGCAGAAACACCATCACCATGATCAAGACAAAATGATTCCTCCCCCCATAAGTCACAGCTAAAAAAAGAGATCTGAAAAACACAGAAACTAATTTACTTATTTAGAAGATTCGTACCTGGAATGTCTGAATGTCCTAATATTTCAAGGTATAAATGAGCAAAAGAAATATACACAAGCCAGCAATTATTAATGGATTGCGGCCACATTTAATCATACATTGAGTAGACCTATAAGGTCTTCAGCCTTGGACAGGGGGGATCAAAACCCAGAATCATGGGATTTGGGATTTGCACCACTGTAAGATGATCAACATTCCAGCCCAGCTCCGAAAAAGAGTAACCGTGCTACTGGGTCAAAAATATCTGGCTTGGACGTCAGGTTGGTTTAAAACAATTCAAAAACAGGACTTTGATTCCCACACACTACACCAGAACACAGAGTTCTACCTCCTGTCGTCTGAAGATGGCGGCCACAGAAACTGGCGAAATTTTGGGAAGAAAAACCTAAAGTACACGACCAAACAGCCTGAAAAACCTACAACCACCATTGGTTGTGTTTGTTTGCTTATATTTTTTATCCCACCTTTCTCCTCAAAAGTACCCAAGGCGGCTGGTTTTAACTAAACAACTTAGGTCCAAGCAATCTAAAAAATGGTGTCTCCCATTATGAGCTGGCTTAGGTGTTATAGAGCCTGTGTCCTGAGCACACTCCTGTACTGCAGGGAGTCCTGGACCCTTTGTGCACGGCAGGAGAGGAAGCTGAACACCTTCCATATGTGTTGCCTCTGACTGATTTTTGGTATCACCTGGCAGGACAAAGTTCCAAATGGAGTAGTCCTAGAACGAGCTGGAATTTTAGCATATGTACATTACTGAAACAGCGACGTCTACGTTGGCTTGGGCACGTCGTGAGAATGGCTGATGGTCGGATTCCAAAGGATCTCCTGTATGGAGAATTAATGCAGGGAAATCGCCCCAGAGGGAGACCACAGCTGCGATACAAGGACAACTGCAAGTGGGATCTGAAGGCCTTAGGAATGGACCTCAACACATGGGAAACCCTGACATCTGAATGTTCATCCTGGAGGCAGGCGATGCATCATGGCCTCTCCCGATTTGAAGAGGCCCTTGTCCAGCAGGCTGAGGCAAAGAAGAAGTCCCGAAACCAACCAAATCAGGGAGATGGACACGGGACAGATTGGATTTGTCTTCAGTGTGGAAGGGATGGTCACTCTCGAATTGGCCTTCTCAGCCACACTAGACGCTGTTCCAAGTCCTCCATACAGAGCACATTACCATAGTCTTTGGAGACTGAAGGATGCCTAACTATGATTGCTTTTAGCTTTAAATATTGTCTTTCAATGATGCAAGCCACATTTTTAAGGAGAAAGGTGGGGCATCAATCAATCAATCTCCTGTATGTAATCTGATTGCTGGAACAGAGTTTTGTATTGGACTGCGTCACATGTGGTCTGAGCCACGAGCTATTCCTGCATCTGATCACGCACATATGTTGCCGGGATATCTGGGAGCTTTTAACCTCTACTCCAGAGGAACATGGAAAGATCCCACTGGCCCAGGGCATTCCCCTTGTTTGCCTCTTTCTCCTGCTCGACGTCTCTTCTAAATGAAGTGTGCCAGGTTATATTAGCTGAGCCTCTTCTGATTCCCACGCGGGGAGCCTCTGATGCAAAAACAAATAATCCAGCCTCAGCAGAATGTCTGGAATAATAAAAGGTAGTTGTCTGAGAAAGAAAGAGGTAGCTCTATATTAATATCCACTGGACACTTTTCAGCACGTATTAGACGCTCTGGATATGATATCGGCAGATTTTCCGCTCTGCCTGCCAAGCTGCAAGAGGATAAATGAATTCCCGTTGCCAGATGGAGCTTCTTCGTTGTTCTTTACCTCTCTCTTGGCAATTTACACCCCTCCTGTGGCTTCTCTGTCTTTATAGGAGATGACAAAAGCCCTCAAACATAGAGATTAATTGAAGTGTCTTTCCTTATTTTACGAAGATATGTACCACTTCTTGTCGTCCTAGCTTTTGTGGTTCAGATCAAAGTGTCAAAGGATTACCGTGAGGCCTCAGAAATGGCAGGTCATCTACTGGGGTCCAGACACCTGTAAAGGTCCACAGGATTGACTATTGCAACACCGTCTACATGGGGCTTCCCTTGAGGTTGACCCAGAGGCTGCAGCAGGTCCTGAATGTGGTGACAAGACTGACAGCAGGTGTGAGCAGATTCGATCACATCTCCCCAGTCCTGGCTCTCTTGCACTGGCTCCAGGTTGTGTCATGGGTCAAGTTCAAGGTTTGAATGATCCATGATTTGGGCCAACCTTACCTATCAGAGTGTCTCTCTCTAAGGTCATCTTCTCATGCCACCACAGCCTCTCAGTCTATGCCCCACTGGGTGGCTACACCAAAGGAGGCCAGAAAATTGTCTACAAGAGGACAACCCTTTTAGGTGACAACACCGTCTCAGTGGAATCGCCTCCTAGTGGAGCTAAACCTGCTTCCCTCCCTCCGTAGTTTTAATAGGCTGATGAAGATGCCACTCTTTAGGAAGGCCTTTGAAGGCAGCCTTTTCTGAATTTATTCACTCCTGTTCTGACGCTTCATTTTCCAGCGATGTCTGGACTCATGCCGTTTTTTCCCAGCGCTGTGGCCTATTTCTTTGCTGTTTTAGATATTTCACTGTTTATATATAAACTGCCCAAAATAGTGCTGTTCAGTAATTGGGACAATATATATCAGCACCAGAATAAATGAATAAATTCTCCTCTTGTTGCTGTTCAGTGCCGATTCAGTTGCCCTCTCCGAGCACGGCAACGAGGATAAAGGTGAGTATATGGACTACTTATCTGTTCCACTTGGAGCCATAAGTGTTGGGTTTAGGGAAGGGTTAACAACCGGCTTATTTTATTTGACCTTTTTAGCTGTTATTCAGCAGTTGGTTAATTATTTTTAATCATTGACTAATCTGAGGAGTTTTATGTTGATCTACAGGTTCCCCCCCCCCCCACAGACACACACTCTTAAGGTTGTGGTTAACTGCGTTGTATGTTTGTACATTATTGGTTTTATTGCAATGCGCTCTGCTGTAGAATGCAATAAAAATAATGATGATGGCTATTGGTTGTTGTGGGTTTTTTTGGGCTCTTTGGCCGTGTTCTGAAGGTTGTTCTTCTTTGGCCAACATCTTCAGAGGACTAGAGTAAGAACTCTGTCCATGCTCTGTTCCTACTCCAGTCCTCTGAAGATGCCGGCCACAGAGACCGGCAAAACGTCAGGAAGAACAACCTTCAGAACACGGTCAAAGAGCCTGAAAAACGCACAACAACCATCAGATCCCGGGCGTGAAAGCCTTCAAGAATACATTATGGTGATTATTCCTTTTGTGCTGGATTGTACCTGTTACACTTGGCATCAAAGCATGTATTATTTGACGATGCTTAGACCTGTTCAGCTTCTACCTTCACAGTTGAAATACATATGTAGCTTTTGTTTATACTGTCTTTTTCCTCTGTCCTGGGGGGTCATGCCAATTGGGTTCTCAGTGCCTGGCAGAAGGACAATAGGGAACTTGTGAACACCAGTGTCTTCTGAAACCAAGAACAGAGACTATTGGATGAACTTATCATATGGAAGGCCTAAAATGACGGGATATACAATTATACATTTGCCCAGTTCCAGGTTTTGACCATGAGATTCCGGTAAGAGTTTGGGGTCCATCACTTAGCTCCTAAAAGCTTAGAGAATGGGCTGCTGCCCAGCTGGCAGCTCTAGATCGTAGGGTTCATTCTCAGGGCTTTGGAGCTTGCCATTTAGACATGCCATTTAGACTTCCAAAGCCGCCCCGACTGCTGCACCGGGTGCCAACTTCCTGGGCTTCCAAAGTGCCAGCACCCAGCGCGGCGGTCAAGGTGGTGTTGGAAGCCTGGGAAGCTGAGCCTCCCTTTTCCTAACCGTTGGGGCGAAGAAGCAGCCTCTTCGCTGCCAACGGTAAGTAAATTTAAATTTCCCGCCCTTTCCCCCTGCCTTTTTTCTTTCGTAGGTCGAAGCTCCGGCCACAAGTCGAAGCAAAATTGTGCAGCCGGAGCTTTTCGTAACTCAAAATTTTCGTAAGTAGGGACCTTCCTAAGTCGAGGGTCCACTGTATAGTGTTTGCTAGAGAAATACATTTCCATGATGTTATGACCAGAACTGGTCATTAGAGGAAACCAGACACCATGATACTACGTATAGCCTTCACTATTTAAATGGTGTTTGCTATAATCTGTGTTTTTCAGCATATTATGGGGGATGGGCCTTGGAACGGATCCCCTACTGTATTCAGGATTTCAACTTTTACAGATATCTCTCAGCTGTGCACTCAAAACATCAACTGCTGCTGGTGGAAAGCCTTTTAAATGGAAAAATAAAATAAAATAAAAATGAGAAGGACTTCACTTAAGGCTTTGCCTCTGTTGGAAGTGCAAACAATACACTGAGCATTTGTTTTAAAGAAGAGGCATTATCTCAAGTGGTGAAAAATACGTTTGCTATAACCTCACCTATGCATCTTGCAGTTAGTGTGTTTTGTCTTGTCATTGGTAATTAGAAGGTAAACACAGGTTCAATTTAGCAGCTGATGTCTGAGGAAATCCTCTTATGGGAAAAAATGCAAATGAAAGAAAATATGTGTTTCCTTTAAGGTCTAATTTGATCAATACTTTGATCTTGTGTAAGGCAACTTGCTCTCCAAAATCATTGGTTCATTTCAGGAGTCATTATGATGAAATTTATCTTTATTTTTCTATGTTGATAACCTTCCTTTTCTCCAGTGTTCCTGGTGGCATGTATGACTCTTCTTTTCTCCACTTTACCCTCAAATCCGCCCTGTGAGGAAGGTCTGGCTTACAGTATGTGACTAGCCCAAGGTCTTCCAAAGAGTATCAAAGCTGAGTGGGTATATGAACCCACTCAATAACTCTCCTGAGTCCTAGGCCAAGGGAAATCCTCTATTCACCCAAAATTTAATCAGTATATCTAAGAGACGGTCTTACTCCATGAACTTCAAAAAGTTCATATTTTAGACTATATCTGTGACCAAGCCCTATGAGGACAGACTGAAAGAACTGGTCTTGAGAAAAGAAGACTGAGGGGAGATATGATAGGACTTTTCAATACAGTCGTGCCCTGCTTAACGATTGCCCCGCATTACAACGAATCTGCTTTACGACTATGTTTTTGCGATCGCAATTGCAATTGCAAAACATTGTTTTAAATGGGGTTTTTTTGCTGTGCGAAGATCGGTTCCCTGCTTCGGGAACTGATTCTTTGCATTACGATGATCAAAACAGCTGATCGTCGGGGTTTCAAAATGGCCATGGGGTGCTCAAAATGGCTCCCCGCTGTGCTTAGGGATGGATTCCTCGCTATACAGGCACAGAAAATGGCCACCATATAGAGGATCTTTGCTGGATGGTGAGTTTTTAGCCCATTGGAATGCATTAACCGGGTTTTAATGCGTTTCAATGGGTTTTTTATTTTCGCTTTACGACGTTTTCATTACAGCGATTTCGCTGGAATGAATTAACGTCATTAAACAAAGCACCGCTGTACTTGAAAGGTAGTCATATAGAGGAGGGGCAGGATCTGTTCTCAGTCATCCCAGAGTGCAGGACACATAATAATGGGCTCAAGCTACAAGAAGCCAGATTTACGCTGAATATCACACAAAAAAAAATCAACTGTTAGAGTAGTACGACAATGGAATCAGTTACCTTGTGTGAGGTGGTGAACACTCCAACACTGGAGGCATTCAAGACAACCATCTATCAGGTCTGCTTTGATTTGAATCCCTATAAGCTAGGGGTTAGACTTGATAACCTTATAAGCCCCTTCCAAATGAATGTATTCTGTGCTTCTATTATTCCAAAGGATTCCAAAATGGAAATCTTCCAAGTTCTCCTTTGTTCAGAAGGCGCATTGAAAGCCCAGTAGGGACACATCTGTTAATGCAAAGGAAGCCATAGAAATGGAGCTGTTGAAAGAAACAAAGGTGGCCTACATGCCTTTTAATGTCCAGCCAATTGCCTTTCAGAATTCTAGTTCACGAGAGGAAGTGCGGCTGTACAACTCAATTTGGGGGCTCGGGATCTTTCCTAGGCAGGTTTTCATTTCTTTATATACAACGGCTGAGCGGCTTTTCCGGCTTGTTTAAGAATGCTCAAAGTGACATGCGCCCAATTTTCTTAAAAACAAAACACTGCACATCCATTAAAATGGAAAGACTCTTTAAAACTGCTGAACAGCAAATTAAAATAACAGTTGTCAGCAAAAAGCCCTCAGCTTATGTGTGTGTTTTTTTTTAAAAGTGCATAAATCAACGGGAAATGGCAAAAGCTTTAAAAAAATCTCTAAAACTTCAGCAGCAGTTGGAACAACAGCTGTTGCTCACTTTCCTTGCCTGCCTCTTCCTTTTTCGCAGTCTGGCATTTATAGACCACCTATTTAAGGGAGTCATCTTCAGACCCCCTGCCTTTCAAACAGAGCATTATCCACCAGCAATCCTAAGACCCTCCAGCCCTTGAAATGGAGGACTGTTCTCTTTAAGGCCACCCTGCCAAGATCGTAAGTGTTCTATGGAATATAATAGAAGGGTCTTGAAATAATTGGTTTGCACAGTGAGCTGAACATTGCAATGTGTTGACGTGACTAGCGGGTGGTGCTTCAAATCCTGTGATTTGCTCTGCTTTATTTTACTAGACCCTTGGAGTTTCAGCCCATTGAAATCTGCGGGCTCTGTAACTGTTAGTTAAATAATAATGCTTATTGTCATGGTGGCAGCTTGTCAGATTCTGATTCACAGGAACAGTACAGTGGTGCCTCGCTTAACGATTGCCTCGCTTAATGAGGAAATTGCTGTACGATTAGGTTTTTGCAACCGCAAAACGATGGTTTAAATGGCTTTTTTCCGCTTTGCGATGATCGGTTCCCTGCTTTGGGAACCGATTTTCACTTTACGACCATCAGCAAATAGCTGATTGTCGGGTTTCAAAATGGCCACTGGTTGAAGAAAATGCCCCCCCGCTGTTTTTAGGAAGGCTTTTTCGCTTAACAGGCACCAGAAAATGGCCGCTGTATGGAGGATCTTTGCTGGCCGAGCAGGTATTCAGCCCATTGGAACGTATTGAACGATTTTCAATGTGTTTCAATGGTTTTTTTAAAATTTCGTTTGACGACGTTTTCGCTCTACAGTGATTTCGCTGGAACGAATTAATGTTGTCAAGCAAGGCACCACTGTATTAACAGGAGGTGTAAAAACAATAGAATGTCTATTATAAGTTTTCTGATGGTGTATTCAGGCCCCTATAACTTACATGTCTTGGAAAAGTCAGTTGTTTAGATCTGAGAGAAATATAAATACAGTGGTGCCTCACATAACGATGTTAATTGGTTCCAAACAAAACATCGTTATGTGAAAACATCGTTATGTGAAGCACCATTTCCCATAGGAATACATTGGAAACCGGTTAATCCGTTCCAATAGGAATGGATTATCCGGTTTTTTCCCTCCCCCCGTGGCTTGGATCTGACCCACGGCGGCTAACTCAGCCATGGCTTGACTCCCTAGAGTCCGGCCATGGCTGGGGTAGCCGCCGTGGCTCGGATCCAAGCCGCGGGGGGAGGGTGGTGGGATTGGAATGCCTTTCAGGCATCCCGGGGTTGGATCCCACCCGCCGCCGGTTAGGGTAACCGGCGGCGGGTGGGATCCAAACCCGGGATGCCTGAAAGGCATCCCAATCCCACCACCCTCTCAGCCTGCCCCCACAGCTTGGATCCAAGCCGTGGGGGGTCGCTGGGAGCGGACACCCCCCCCCCACCCTGCAGCCGCCGCTTGAAGCCTCCCCGCGCTGCTTTCCCCAGCCATTCTCGGACGTCCAGGCGTCCGAGAACGGCTCGGGTAGGCGGCCCGGGCAGGCTTCAAGCGGCGGCTGCAGGGTGGGGGGGGTGTCCGGAAGGTTTCCAGGCTTTCACCTGGAAACCTTCCCGATACCCCCCCCTCTGTCCCCGCTGCTGGTAGCCTGCCCGGGCCACCTACCCCAGCCGTTCTCGGACGTCCAGGCGTCCGAGAACGGCTCGGGTAGGCGGCCCGGGCAGGCTACCAGCTGGGGCTGGCTGACGCTTCGGAGGAGCCGCGGGAGAGGTCTCCCCGCAGCCCCTCCGAAGCGCCGGCCAGCCGGCCGGCATTCTCGGGGCAGGCGCTTCGGAGCAGCTGCGGGAGAGGTCTCCCCGCGGCCACTCCAAAGCGCCCGCCCGGAGAATGCCTGCAGGCTGGCCGGCGATTCAGAGCGGCTGCGGGGAGACCTCTCCCGCGGCTGCTACGAAGCGCCGGCCAGCCAGCCGGCATTCTCAGGGCAGGCGCTTCGGAGGAGCCGCGGGAGAGGTCTCCCCGCGGCCGCTCCAAAGCGCCCGCCCGGAGAATGCCTGCAGGCTGGCCGGCGATTCAGAGCGGCTGCGGGGAGACCTCTCCCGCGGCTGCTCCGAAGCGCCGGCCAGGCAGCCGGCATTCTCAGGGCAGGCGCTTCGGAGGAGCCGCGGGAGAGGTCTCCCCGCGGCCGCTCCAAAGCGCCCGCCCGGAGAATGCCTGCAGGCTGGCCGGCGATTCAGAGCGGCTGCGGGGAGACCTCTCCCGCGGCTGCTCCAAAGCGCCGGCCAGCCAGCCGGCATTCTCAGGGCAGGCGCTTCGGAGGAGCCGCGGGAGAGGTCTCCCCGCGGCCGCTCCAAAGCGCCCGCCCGGAGAATGCCTGCAGGCTGGCCGGCGATTCAGAGCGGCTGCGGGGAGACCTCTCCCGCGGCTGCTCCAAAGCGCCGGCCAGCCAGCCGGCATTCTCAGGGCAGGCGCTTTGGAGCGGCCGCGGGAGAGGTCTCCCCGCGGCCGCTCCGAAGCGCCCGCCGGGGGCCTATGGGGGAAACATCGGTATGCGAGTTTCCTCCATAGACTGCCTCGCTATACGAGGCAGTAGTTTCCCCCAGAAACCCCCTCGCTAAGCGAATTCATCGTTAAACGAAGCATTCGCTAAGCGAGGCACCACTGTATATGGAGGCATGAGACAAACAATACAATGAAAGAACACCGTGCACACTGGATACCAATAAGACAGATATCATAGAGCAGCAGCATCTGGCAGCAACCCTGGCAAGAGACAAAGACAAAATGGGTTATTTGTCCATAGACTCAGACTGGCGTGGCTGGGTGAGCACTTAGAATAATGTTCTGTGCGCCATTTATAATATGCTTAAAGAATAAGAAAGTTATTTTCTTTAATACTGTATATTCTTTTCTATGTCACAGATGTATTCCCTGCTTTTATATTATTGTGCAAGGCTATACGCTCTTGCATTTTGAGAATGCAATTAAAACATTCTTTTGAGTGTTTTATTATATTTTTTATACTCTATTTTGGATTTAATTCTGACTTAAGTATTTCCTTGCAACTTAAGTTTAATCTTTTGTATATTTTAAAAGCCTTTTTTTGTCTACAGTTTTTCATAACTGTTTCGGTTTTGGGTGTTTTCAACAAATCTTAAGTATTTTTTACACTTATGGAACATAGAAACAATGTAGATGAATGAATGAGACAACTTGATGTTGCCTGGAATCGCTAACAATGAAAAGATTTATATCTTGATACCTAAATGAATTTTGATATGATTGGGAATGGTTGATTTTATTCTGGAATTAACTATTTTTGGGGATAAATGCCAGCTGTGGCAAACACAGTTTTTCTCCCTAGGGGTCTGTGAAGGGCTATAGCAGGGGTCCCCAACGTCCAGTCTGCAAACTTGTCCTGGTCCGTGGCTTTGCCAGGACTGGACCGCGGAGACAAATATCCAGATGCATGTATGCCCTTCCCAAGTACATATGGTGCCTCCCACGTATGCATGGCTGCTCCTGTGCATGCATGGCCCCTCCAATGCATGGACAGATGCACACACAGTCCCTCCCACGCACACACAGATGCTCCCCCACATGCTAAGCTGGTCAGTGGAGGCAAAAATGTTGGGGACCCCCGGTCTATAGAGCAGTGGTCCCCAACCTTGGGCCTCCAGATGTTCTTGGACTTCAACTCCCAGAAATCCTGGCCAGCAGAGGCGGTGGTGGAGGTTTCTGGGAGTTGTAGTCCAAGAACATCTGGAGGCCCAAGGTTGGGGACCACTGTTGTAGAGGACTCTTAGGGAGAAGTTCAAGCATCAGACGTCCTGACCTGACACCCCTACTGTTGCCCCTCACTCGAGATGGACACGAACTGGGAAAATTGTGGTTCGTGAAGGTTCGTAGCGAAGCCCCAGAAAAACGAACTGGTTCATGATTTGTGCTTTTGAACCACCTCCTCTGCTGCCACCACTGCTGCTGCAGGCGCCTGCATAGAGGCAGTGGCTGTCTTCTGGCAGGGAAGCCGGGCCTGCTGCCTTTGAGTGGTGTTGGTGGGAGTCGGACCGAGTAAGGAGGCGACTGGGTTATTGGGAAGGGGGCTGGTGGGAATAGCCTTTTTCAGAAGCAACTGAAACACCAAACGGGGAAAAGTTCAGCGTTTCATTTTGTTTCAGCAAAACAGGGTCCCCGAACTGGGTCACAAACCGAAGTAGACCCCTAACCCTCACCATCAGCCGCGGGAGATAATTTCCTCTCTCTCTCTCTCTCTCTCTAATGGCAGGCCCAGCCCACTTAGGCATCTATTCAGATATTCCTTCACAACTACGAGGAAATATCTCTCTTAAAACAAAAAAAGAAAAAGACAAAAAAAGAAAAAGACAAACACAGCAAGGTTAAGAGCCATCCATTAAAATTCTGCTCCAGGTTCCAGATTCCACGTGGGATTCCTTGCTTGTAGAATCTCATAAGATGAACACGTTCACTAATAGTCGACAGCGTTGCCACCAGCTGTTTATTCACGGAGGTGGCCTTTCATGTCAAGTACTGGACTGGAATGTGGGATTCACAAAACCTGCCTCCATGGCTGGGGGGGGGAAAAAATCTAATTATAAAGAGCAATCACATTTGCTTATTGGTTTCCCCAATTTCTGCCAGCTACTACACACTCTCCCCCATTCACACTGTTTAGAATTTTTCCTGACCCCCGCAAAAAAATTATCCGAGGAATTTAGATCTTGATGGGTCAAAGATGTAGGCTAGGAATTAGGGCTGCCTCCTTCCCTGCACTTCTAAATAAGAGCACATGGTTCAGTTTGTAGCCTCTGGAATATCCTCTGATCTGTGTCTGTGATAGTATTTCTGCATTACTGAATATCTGGACCCCTCCCTTTTAAATGCAGAAATGGAACCGGTTATAACTTGATGGGGGCAGTATTAAACAGTATTAAATGCTGTTTAATACTGCCTCCATCTATGGTAAACCTCAGAGAGACTTCAGTGTTCCAAATGTTGTAGACACACACTTTTTCAGATGTTGGGGGCGGTGGTGGCTACATCTAAAGTTTGTTTTCCTTTCCACCTTCTTTCTTTCTTTCTTTCTTTCTTTCTTTCTTTCTTTCTTTCTTTCTTTCTTTCTTTCTTCCTTCCTTCCTTCCTTCCTTCCTTCCTTCCTTCCTTCCTTCCTTCCTTCCTTCCTTCCTTCCTTCCTTCCTTCCTTCCTTCCTTCCTTCCTTCCTTCCTTCCTTCCTTCCTTCCTTCCTTCCTTCCTTCCTTCGAGTTGCTCCAGCTCACCTCTCAATTCTGCCAGTTTAAATTTGTGTGTCCTTAGTACTGTTAGTTAGGTATGGAGGATGAACAATGCAGTGTCAAAGGTCCTTCAGATAAAGAATTGGGTGGCCTGTGAATAGATTTGTCTGAATGTTTGTAATTTTGTTTTGTCATATGTTATCAAGACAATTCCAACAGATCATTACCCTGATAGGATGTCCGAGGTGGAGATGTTTGAGGAGTGGTTTAGCATTGCCACACCTGCAGAGAGATTCCACAGCCAAGTGGGAATTTGAACCCAAGTCTCTTCTGTTCCAGTCTTATACTGCACCACATTGGCTCTCTATGACAGCGGCTCCAAGGAAATAGACACCCTTTCCCAATGCCACAGTAATGGGAGTGCACTGGAGCGGACTTTAGCTTTTGAACTGGTGTGTGTATTGAAGTAAGAAAGAATACTGCAAAAATACTGCAATAATGACAAACTCCTTGTGT
Source organism: Pogona vitticeps (assembly GCF_051106095.1). Lineage (NCBI taxonomy): Eukaryota > Metazoa > Chordata > Lepidosauria > Squamata > Agamidae > Pogona > Pogona vitticeps. The sequence goes on along the minus strand of NC_135794.1, from coordinate 8,205,208 downwards.
ATCATCTTGTCTTGCATTGAGGCTAGCAAGAAACTAAAAGGACTAGTATCAGTACAACAGAAAACCATCCACTTTAGTATGTAAACATTAGAGGTAAGGGTAAAGGTAAAGGTTCCCCTTGACAATTTTTGTCCAGTCGTGTTCGACTCTAGGAGGCGGTGCTCATCCCCGTTTCCAAACCATAGAGCCAGCGTTTGTCTGAAGACAATCTTCCATGGTCACGTGGCCAGTGCGACTTAGACACGGAACGCTGTTACCTTCCCACCGAAGTGGTCCCTATTTATCTACTTGCATTTGCATGCTTTCGAACCGCTAGGTTGGCGGGAGCTGGGGCAAGCGACAGGCGCTCACTCCGTTGCGTGGATTCGATCTTACGACTGCTTGGTCTTCTGACCCTGCAGCACAGGCTTCTGCGGTTTAGCCCACAGCGCCACCACATCCCCTCAAACATTAGAGAGCCTTTTTTTATTCATAGCAGCCAAGATTAGAAATTGCTTATAAATGGAAATTGTTAAGTGATCTTGATATCACCTCTTGGCTTAGGATCTGCCAGTTAGCTCTTATGGACACATTATCAAAGTAAACTGAGCTTGTTAAGAGATGTATATCAAAAAGATAATCAGAACTTTGGCCTCCACTTATTCAGTATGTAAGTACAGATGGCAGGCAGTTCGACCCCCAATTAACCAACTTTATTTTTGGAAAGAGACATTTTAAATGCCTGAGACTTCCTTTCCTTGCTGTGTGTCCAACTGGTTACGCCTTCAGTGGGGATGGACAGTCTTGCTTAACATAATGATTGTCCAGCTTTGTCTGATGTTGTATTTTACTTGCTTCACTTGCTTATTTTTTTAAAAAAAGAAATGAAGGAAGGACACAAACTAATCAGGTGCACATAAATGCTGCTTTGTGTAAACAGATTATCTCCGCAGATGGATGCAAAAGGGTGGAGGCTCATATTTTAAGCTATCACTAGAGGAATATCGAGTAAATGGATGCTCTGTTGAAAAAAAAATAGTTTTATTGTTCTCTTTATCTTCTGTTGTACTACAGTCATTTCTCCCCCCCCCCCCCAATGAGAGCAAGGCACCAAATGGTCTCGTTCCACAAGAGTTCTGCTGGATGTTGTCAACCTTGATCCGTAGTGAGTCAGAGAACAGAGCTTGGCTTTCTGTCTGCTAGACCTGTCCGCCATTTTAGTTTCCCACAATGCTCTAGAGCAGTGGTCCCCAACCTTGGGCCTCCGGGTGTTCTTGGACTACAACTCCCAAAAGCCTTCACCACCACCTCTGCTGGCCAAGATTTCTGGGAGTTGAAGTCCAAGAACATCTGGAGGTCCAAGGTTCGGGACCACTGGAATACATTCTCAAGGGCATTGTAGGTAATGAAAATAGCTAGCCAGCCCTCTCCTGCTCTGCTGCTTTCAGGTAAACCCAGAGATAGCAACCTGGGGTGTCTGCGGATCCTGCCATGATGTGAGGACACCTACAGTTTTCCTAGGGTGCTTGAGGCTACTGCCAGGCCTGGCTCCCAACCAATGAAAATTTGGCAGTGTGCGAAACACAGATAAAGATTCTTGGTTGTGACCATTTATGGCGCTGCCTCCCATGGGGAGTCAGTCGGGTTCTACCCGTCAAGCTTACTGGGGCACTCGAGACCCACTTGTTCCACATGGCCTTTGATCTTTAAAAATGATTTTAAAATTGAGTCTTGGATAATTTAAAAGCCATTCTAGCAACCACTGGCTTTTTTTAAAAAAATGGCTATAAAGCATTACATTTAACCAGCCTTTTAAAATAACATTTTTTTAAAATCAATTTTTAGTGTACATTGCTTTGGGAGTCCAGGCACACAGGATAAACACATTTTTTTTAATGAGACAAAAATGAAATTAATTTGTCCACCTCGTTTAGCACTGTCCATTAGGGCTGTCAGCAGTCGACCAAGATCAATTCCTGCAGGGCTTGGAGCCATTAACTCACTCTTCCCCAGCCGGTGGCATTCTCACATCTGTCAGAATACAAATCCTATCATGCACAGTCCACACCTCCAACATTCTGGATCTTGTCAGGTTGAGGAAATGCAAAAAAAATCTCATGGCCTAAATTCTGATACATGCCTTCTTCGTGTGATGCAATATTGTAGTTCGGTAAGATCCCTCTTTTCATAGCAATAGGCATAAGCAGGCGGCAGCCACGGTCCATTTCAAGGTGTGTGTGCGGTATGTGTGAATTCTACCAGGATGATAAGACATGCTGGCTTACTGTCACTCCGGAACTAAGCTGCTAAGGGTGGGATAGGGGTGTGAGGTTCAACAGTATCCTCCGCCCTTCCCTCCTGTTCCACCCGTCGCTTTTGATAAGTGTCAAATCAAGGTTCTACCGAATCTGTCAAGGTCACTTTGAACATGTCATACTCCACTGAGCATCTTCGCTCCACTTCGTTTGCAATTTTCTCCCTTTCGTGTTTGCTTATTTTGATTTTAAGTAGCTGAGCGCACACGGGGAACCGCTGCCTGCCCATCCGACTCGAGGAGAGGCACAGGGTTTAGCAGGAGAAGTGGATGAGGAGTGAGGAGGCTAATGGGTGGGTTTATTCTACAAAGTGTTTGTTGTATCTTCCGGGCTTCGTAAACGAACGTGGGGGTCATCGGGTCGTCAGTTGGCGCCTCTGATTACCACAAAAGACAGATCAGAAAAACCAAGTTTTTGCACACACGATAGAAAACCACTTTTTGCACACACGATAGAAGCTCTGAGACTTGGGAAAACTCTTTTCTTGGATGACAACTCCCATCATCCTGCACCATCTTGCATGTTAGACCATAAGGGCAGCTATTCCTGTCCGGGTCCAAATATATTCCATGCTCTCTCATCTACAGAAACCCAAATCTGAGTAATGTGCCCTTGAACATTTTCCTCCTTGGAGAGAGATGAGAAGTATGTATATAGCCTTATTTCCAAGAAAATGTGCCCTCAAGTTCCTTTTAACTCATGGCAAACCTAGTAAGTTTTTCAAGATATCTGAGATGTCCTTGACCCCAATGGAGGCCCGGAGGGAAAGAACAAGAAACCGGGCCTTCCTGTTGGTCGCCCCCCCCCCCCCCCCCGCTTACGGAACAACCTGCCCATGGAGATTCACCTGGCACCCTCGCTGGATGGGTTTAAACGAACATTGAAGATTTGGCTCTTCCATCAGGCTTTCGTGGAGCGTTAAGATCTCGGCCTCCCTTTTACCATCCTTTTTCTCATCCTCTCCATCACCCTTTCTACCACCTTTATTGCCGCCTGTTTTAATTTACCCTATTTGGATTGTATTGATTTATTTATTTTTATCGTGTTTTAATATTGTTGTTTATACCGTTGTTAGCCGCCCAGAGTGGCCTGGTTGCCAGACGGTGCAGGGTACAAATTCAATAAATAAATAATATACAAGGAGAAATCCACTTTCCATTGGATTTCCAGGGCCAAGAGTCCTGGTCAAACGCTCTATCCATTATACGACACTGGCTCTCACTTTTTGCAGGCTTGCGTTCAGTCAAGCAGCCACACCAAAAAGACGAGTGACTCATATGGACCAGAGTGTAGAGCACAGACTAGCCCTCCTACAGGTCTTCAAAAAACCAGGAAGTCCAGCCTAACGTAAATGGCAGCAAGTGTGGGAAATCATCTCCCAGGCCTTTGGCGTTCCTTGTCACGGGAACAACTCCAGACTTATGTGGGTTTTCTGACTTGTAACCTTTATTGCACTCTTTATTTCTATGGTTCGCAAAAGAATTCCTTAAGCTCATTTGGAACCTGCGGACAAAGAGAGGGAATATTAGGATCTCTCCCCCTCCATCATAGGCGACATTTTCCATCTCCCAGATCCCTGGGGGGGGCTGCCCCTCCCTCTTTCATCAACCCTGGACCTGACCAGAAGCTCACTTTTGATCAGCATCTGGGATTAGCTCTTTATAAGCAACACAGAAACATAGTTAACTGGAAGGAGTTGCTTTGGGGCAATGAGTAATGTAAATACTGTAGTAGTTATAAAGTAAGTCCTAGTGACCAAGTTAATGCTAAGCCTTGGATTGCTTTAAACGAGAGCTTAAGAGAATTGCCCTTTTTGATGACAACTCTCAGAAGCCCTGAACAGTTGCAGCCTGCCCCCCCCACCGCAAAATAAAATTTCCACGTTTGGATGTGACCTGGGGCTGTAGAATAACTTTCTCTTCAAGAGTCTCCAAATTGTCACAAAGATCTACTACTGCTGCTACTATCACTACCACCTCGACTACTGCTACTACTACTAGTAGTAATTTGCTAAGTCAATTCTGACTTATGCCAACCCTTTTCAAGGCTTTCTAGGTAAACAACGTTCAGAAGTAATTTACCATTCCCTTCTTCTTGGGAGTGTCAGGGGACTGTACAGCTGGCCCAAGGCTACACAGGCTGGCTCTACTTGTAGGAGGCACATTGGGGGAACTGAACTCCGAATCTCTGGATTTACAACCAGATACCTAATAAATGGGAAGCAGGCATGGTGACATAGCCCAAGTGGAATGTTCTGGGCCTGGGAGATGGTTCTCCCCTTTGTTAAGAAAACTCTTTGGCCAACTTGTGCCATACCCGTTCCCTGAAGGAGAGAGTCATCCATCTTTGCTTTTCAACAATGGCCCTGGAAAGGATGCTAAGTCATGCTGGATAGCTCAGTCATTTAGACACCTGGCTGTGGACCCAGAAATGGGGAATTGGATTCCCTCCCTGTGCCTCCTTAATAAAAGCTGGGCTTGATGATCTATAGGGCCCCTTCCAGCTCTGAAGTTCTAAAATGGTGATGTTACAGCATTGTTTCCATTGCTCTTACTCTCCTTAAATTTGCAGAATCTTTCTCACACCCTGCTGAGAGCAGAGGCCCTGTGAAAGCAGAGGGGGAGAGTCATTTCTGTTTTTATTTACTATCATGAAAGCCTTTTTTGTGAGTTTAGTGATAAGCAGGCATTGCCTCCCGATGCAAAACAGTTCTAGTGGAACTGCACCGAGTTCTCACCTTTTCCTTATGTCTGATGAACAGTTCATAGGTAATGCAGGCTTTGGAGATCAACTCATTAGCATCCAGATCTATGATGTTATTGCACAGCTGTAGGAAAAAGAAAAAAATAACTCTATGGGGGTCCCCAGCTTGATGCTCCCCATGGGAACAATAATAAGATAATAGTGGTCTGTCACATCAGTTCCTGCTTATGGCCAACCTTGTCAGGGTTTCCTACGTGTAAAGCACTCAGAAGTAGTTTACCAGTCCCTTCAAAAAACAGACTGCACACATTGTTTCTCATGATAAATTCAATATACAGTGGTGCCTCGCTTAACGAGGATAATCCATTCCAGCGAAATTGCTGTAGAACAAAATCCTCGTTAAGCGAAATAAAAAAGCCCATTGAAACGCATTGAAAACCCTTCAATGCGTTCCAATGGGCTGAACACTCACTGTCCAGCGAAGATCCTCCATAGGGGCGAGCATTTTCGCTGCCTGTAAAGCAAGGAATCCGTCCTAGAAAACAGCGGGGGGCCATTTTGTACACCCTGCGGCCATTTTGAAACCCAATGATCAGCTGTTTTTAGATCATCGTAATGCGAAAATCGGTTCCCGAGGCAGGGAACCGATCATCGTGAAGCGGATTTTTCCCATTTAAACCACATTTTCCTCGTTAAGTGAGGCAATCATTAAGTGAGGCACCACTGTATTGTTTCTCTTTTGTCTTTTGCCTCCAAAACGTCACAGAGACTCTTGGGAATACATAAAAACATCTTTCCTTACTACAATGCCGTCTGGATATTTCCGTATGTAACGCCTCTCAGGCCGTCTGAGCACACATTATTCCTCAGTTCAAAACTCGTGGAGACCCTCAAAGTGGGAAATGATGTTTAAGAACATAACAAATGCCCCAGGTGGGTCAGACCAAATGCTCATCTCGTGCCATGTCCTGTTCCTCGCAATGACTAATCAATGGTGAATTTTTCCCATTATGTTCATTTAGGGCATGAAAAGTTTATATTCCTTGCTTCAGAGGTTAGTACTGACTGTGAGCTAGTGATGCTTTGGCTTCGCCTCTGGGACCCGGTGCCCTCCCTTCAAAGTTATTCTGATAAGTATGCCCACTGTCTATGAGAGCGGTCTTTCCCCCCTTCATAGGAGGGCAACCGGATCCTGTGCTCTGGCCCATCCTTCACCCAGCTTTCTAGGATGGAGAAAGACCTGGAGTATACCAGCCAGTGGTAGCCTGTTTGGCTGCAGTCTTTTACTCAAGGGAAGGAGCTGGATCAGGTTCAGGCAACTGTGAAATCCCAGGGAATCACATCTACAGGACTACAGGAACCCAACCAGCTTAATAAGATGCTTTCTCTGGAACAATCACTTGCTACAGTGGTTCCCAACCTTGGGTCTCCAGATGTTCTTGGACTCCAACTCCAAGAAATCCTGGCCAACACAGCTAGTTGTGAAAGCTTCTGGGAGTTTTAGTCCAAGAACATCTGGGGATCCAAGATTGGGAACCATTGATCTGCTACAGCTCTTTCTCATCACTGTGTGCAACAGATTTTATATCATAGCAATGGCTGCGTTCCCCCTGAGGTATTTCTGAATCTGTTTATATTCATTGAGCCTCTAGCACCCCAAGTGAAACAGATGACACCCCAGTTCCCAAAAGCTCAACTCCTTCTCTTTTAGGCTGATATGTGATGCTCTCCAAAAAGCAGCCATTTTGTTCTGATTTCTAATTGTCCATTTGACGACAAAAAGTTTTGGCCAGTGTTCTGTGCTCACAACATCTGTCTCCATGCCTCTTGAAAAAGCCAGACTAAGCCAGAAAGGTAAGAGGGTAGCTGCTGAATATGGGAAAGCTACAGGCTAGGTTTGGAAAAGTTCCTTTTTTTGTAAGGGAAAGGTTGCCCTTGACATTTAGTTCAGTCGTGTCCGACTCTAGGGTGCGGTGCTCATCCCTGTCTCCAAGCCATAGAGCCAGCGTTTTGTCCGAAGACAGTTTCCGTGGTCATGTGGCCAGCGCGATGTGACACGGAATGCCATTACCTTCCCACTGAGGTGGTACCTATTTATCTACCTGCATTTTTACATGCTTTCAACTGCTAGGTTGGCAAGGAGCTCGGACAAGCAACAAGAGCTCACTCCGTCGTGTGGATTCGATCTTACGACTGCTGGTCTTCTGACCTTGCAGCATAGAGGCTTCTGCGGTTTAACCCGCAGCACCACCTTTTTTGTACTGTACAGTAATTCCCACACACTGAGGTATTTTCGAAGGGGCCATCTGAAAAAGGAACAATTCCAAGCTCTTGTGGGTAACTGTGCTTGGTGAAGAGCAAACTAAGAGTTGAGGAGAATTTCACTTCAATTTGTTTTTATCTGATTTAGTACATTTCTTTATATTTGGAGTAGCTTCCCTTCCAGAAGCCAGGCCTGCTGTCTCTGTGCCTCTCCCTGCCTATCAGCCAATCAAGCTCCGGCCTGCAGGCTGAGCTCTCGGAAGGGAAGCCACGCTTGGTGAGTCTCAAGATGGCGGTAGAGGCGGAAGAAAAAGAGGAGGCAACAAAACCTGGTAGGAAAGTGATGGGGGGCAGCAGGGGACGGGGGAGAGAAAGTTCATCAAATCATTTTTAAAAAGTTCGTGGTTCAGGTTTGTCAGTCTGACGAATCCGAACCAACGAATGAGAAATTTTTAACGAACATCCAGGATCGTTTTTTAGTTTGTGCCCATCTCTAGTTCCAATGGCTAAAGCTACAGTGGGGTCTTGACTTAAGAACTTAATCCGTATTGGAAGGCGGTTCTCAAGTCAACAAGTTCTCAGGTCAAATCTGCATTTCCCATAGGAATGCATTGAAAACCATTTGATCCGTATCTGCTCTTTTCCGTCCATAGAAACTAATGGGAAGCTGCTATTCTGCCTTCGACCACTAGAGGGGGAATATTTTGTTTCTTTTTTTCCTTAGGTCAAGAAAGGTTCAGGGAAGGCAGGGAAAATACAGTCCAGGCAGGACAGTACCAGGCAGTCTGAAGACTGTCTCCCAATCCACTCTCTAAACGCTGGGAGGAGTGAGGAAGCAGACAGGCACCCTTTTCACTGGCCAACAGTTAACTGAAAGTTCACATTTTGCACTTTTCCTGCCTCCCACGTGGGTTTTTTTCAGTTCTTAACTCAAATCTAAGTACTTAAGTCAAGTCAATATTTTCCTATGAGAGTGGTTCTTAAGTCAAAATGTTCTTAACTCGAGCCGTTCTTAAGTCAAGACCCCACTGTATGTCTTCACAACCTGCAATTGGACTAATCCTTAGGTCCTCTATTATAGATCAGAGCATGAGCCCAGACATTTATTTTGCTTCCAGTTTTATCTCATTACAAGAACATGATCTATCCGCGGCTAGGCTTTGCTTACCATTAAAATGTCCTCTCCACTCAGGTCTGCGGTGATGATCTGATTTCTCACTATTTGCAGTATTGTGTAGGCTACGATGACCTGGAAGTTCTTGCAGGGCAGGCCGGTCAGAAATGCCTTGGAGTAGATTTTGCAAGTTTTGCTTAAGGGTTTTCTAGACATTATCATCATTACCAAGTTTTGTTTTGTTGCTCCTTATCCATGGGGGAAACCATGCTCAAATCAGCTAATTGTACCATCACATATGCTGCACAATAGAAAACAACTAGCTTTCCAGGTAATTAAAAAATGATTAAATCTCTAGATCTAAATAACTATAGAATGGGCTAAACATCTCACAGTAATAAATGCACATTAAGATAAAATAATCCACTGTTAATTCACAGCAAACAGCTGATATTTGGCCCTTTGGGTCCTGCATGCAGTTACATGTTGTCCACCTCTATTAGGCTATCAGCATCATAGGTGGGTCAAGGCTGACACCCTGGGGAAAGGTGATTCCCCGACTTCAGCCAGATGTATAATCAAGATTCTCTTTCATTAGCCCAGTGAGTCCCAACCTTGGGTAATCCAGATGTTCTTAAACTGCAATACACAGAAACCCCAGCCAGCAGAGCTGGTATTGAAGGCTCCTGGGAATTGCAATTGAAGAATACTTGGGTTCCCTAAGGTTGGGGACCACTGTATTAGACCGTTGGTGAGAGAATTAAATGAGGTGGTTTGGGCAGTGTTCTGATATTCAATCACTCAGAAGAGCAGATCCATTGAAGCAACTGCTAAATGGCAAGTCAACATTAAGTTCCCTTGAGTCAAGTGCCCCCTTCTAGTTAAGAGAAACAATTGGATTTAGGCCATGCCTTGCCACACACATGGGTCAAATTGCGGAGCCCTCAATCAAATTGTTTATTATTGTTATTTTCTCTCAATCAAATGCAGGAGTAAAATTGCAGATGTTCAGAGAAAGGCAATGAAATTCATCAAGGCTGAAAGCTTTCCAAGTTTGCAAAAGCAGAATCGGTTTTCAGAGATAAGGTAGTTTCTTGCATTGAGTTGAGGGACATACTAGATGACCTTCAAACCCCCTTCCAAAATATTCTTTGCATAGAGTTAACTATCCAGCACAGTACAGCTGGAAGCGTCTAGTTTGGTGGCTCTGTGCAGCCCTTAGGCTTGAATGTGGGGATATGCATTTTTTAATTTAAAAATCACAAAATTCTCCTTTCTAGGACTCTCACCTGTTAGGACCCGGACTTTACAGACTCATACATTGTGCTCACCTGGAGAGAAGGCCCGGCTGGCCGACTTCATGCCTTAAATGAGGTTAACTTCCTGCTTGAAAAGTGTACCTTCCTTACAAATGCTTTCAAAACACCTGAGTGTCGCTCACCTGGGAGAAAGGCCTAAATCAGAAGGCTTTGTGGCTTAGCCAGGCCAAGCTCTACCCGAACTTCCTGTTCCTGCCCCAGAGATAGGTGGGAACTTTCTTTCTGAACAGGTGGCTAGGACAGAGCTTGGCCGAGCTAAACCCCAAAGCCTTCATGTTTAGACCTTGATGCCTGTCAAGTTGGTAGAACTCCCAGAATGGAGAATTATAATATTTGTAGTCCAGGAAATCTGAAAATCCCCTTCAACAGGAGTGTCCAACGACTGGAACTGCGATCAAGAGCCTGCCTGTCTCTCCCCCCACACACACTATCACTATACCACTGTAATAGCCCTAGGTATGAGAAAACAACAATTCAGTATTTGGATAGAGTTCCTTATGTCCTGAAATCTGGTTAGAAGGTTGCTTTAAACATGAAAAAAACAGAAACATCCTTATGGCTTTGATTTAAACAGTTCTTTTTCAGAGACCTCCAGGATGGAGACGGCTGGTGTTGGAGTCTCTACTCAGCGGGAAGAACAAGTCCAACGATGCTCGGTCTCAGCAGATATTCAATTAAACATTTTGAAAGCGACGGTGGGTATGCGGGGGGAGACTGAGATGGCTGAACAAATGGCTGCTGTTTGGTGGGACAGAAGCCTCATTGCTACAGCACTCCTGGCCTCTTCTGGATCCAGCTTGAAAGCCAAGAGGCTGGAGAGGGGAAGCAGAAGAACTGCTAATTTGGAGCAGCTGTAGAGCTGGCACCCATTATCAGTGCCCTGGTAGCGCCAGGGAGGCAGACTGGCACGGCAAATATGCAGAGGCTGCCTTTCCTCGGCGAAGTCTGCCAGGACCCCTAATTCTTGCCCAGAGAGACAGCAAAACTGCCAGCACAATTACAACAGATTCTGTTGTTCAAAGTCCATCTCCGAATTTGCTACATGAAGGGGTATAAACTCCAAACATGGATTGCAAAAGTGATGCTAAATCTTCCTTCCTTCCTTCCTTCCTTCCTTCCTTCCTTCCTTCCTTCCTTCCTTCCTTCCTTCCTTCCTTCCTTCCTTCCTTCCTTCCTTCCTCTCTTTTCCTGACTCTTACTTCCTCCACTCTCTTTTCCTTCCTTCCTTCCTTCCTTCCTTCCTTCCTTCCTTCCTTCCTTCCTTCCTTCCTTCCTTCCTTCCTTCCTTCCTTCCTTCCTTCCTTCCTTCCTTCCTTCCTTCCTTCCTTCCTTCCTTCCTCACACTGCAAAGCAGTTTGCTTTTGCTTTGTTGCTGATCAAGAGGAGGTAAGGATGGGCTTCATTTACAAACCTTGCTCAGTCATGGCTGGTTTGAAGGAGTTAGTTTCTGGAGAAATGATATTTTGTCACATTCTAAGTACAAAACTGTTGTCAGACATTGTCTGATACTAACTAAAGCCCTTTTCAGTAATACTGCAAGTGAAAAGGGTCTTAGAATTGTTGTAGATCAAAAGCTGAATATGAAACAGCAACATGATGACTACAAAAAAGGCAAACACTGTTTTAGGATTCAATAACAGAAGTATAATCCCCAAATCCTGTGAGGTCCTAGCCCGCCTCTGTTCACCACTGGTTAGGCGTAATCCAGAGTACCGTGTCCAGTTATGGATGCCACACTTTAAGAAGGATGCCAACAAACTGGAGCAAATTCAGAGGAGGGCAGCAAGGATGATCAGGGCATTGGAAACCAAGCCCTATGAGAGAAGGCTGAAATAATTGGGCATATTTAGCCTTGAGAAAAGAAGAGTGAGCAGAGATAGAATAGCATTTTTCAAAGACTTGAAAGGTAGTCAAACATAGGAAGCAGGCAGGATCTGTTCTTGATCAACCTAGAATTCAGGATACATAATAATGGGCTCAAGTTACAGGAAGCCAGATTTAGGCTGGATATCAAGAAAAGAGCAATACAGCAATGGAATCAATTACCCAAAGAAGTGGTGAACATTCCAACACTGGAGGCATTCAATGGAAAATTGGACAACCATCTGCTTTGATTTGGATTCCTGCACTAAGCAGGGGGTTGGACTTGATGGCCTTACATGCCCCTTCCAACTCATTTATTCTATTATTCTGTGATTGCTAGATGGCTCTTTTCTCACCTGCTGACCAGTTAAAATCTCCTTTTAAGAAAATTGGAAGGAACAAAATTATCTCCTAGCGTGGTATGATTTCTATGGGAACTGTCATCTCCTTTGTTCTTTTTTCTTTTTGGTCTATGTTGGTCCCTTTGCTTGGAAAGGCCGGGACAGAACGGGGGACCTTCTGCCTGTGAAGCAGATGCTCTGCCCCTGAGCTACCGTCCTTTTCTCAAGATTTCTTGATGCTTGCCAAGACCAAGATGATCAAGAGACGCCAAGAAGTCTATAGCGTCTAGAATTTGGAATTTGAAAGGGTCACCGTCAAAATGCAGGTGGTTGAATTTAATTGAATAAAACGGCAGAGATAAATGAAATTGAATTGATTTCAGTTTCATTAATCTAACCATCAATTTGGATTATAAAATAAATTGAAAAGTTTAATTTAATTCAAGAGAGGTTAGCTTAACTTGGTCAGGCTTTGCTAGTAAGAGACTAGATGCATAGAATAAGTATTTACTGGCAAGTTGTGTTTCAGTATCTGGCAAGATTCCCCCAAATATAAGCAAATGGTGCCTAAAATGTTTGGTATCTTTCCCCATCCCTTCTTTCCTTTGGGCTTCTCTCCATTCATTCCTCATAACTCCCTTGGTTGGATCACCCACTAAGAGTATCTATCACCAAACAAAACTCTCCAATAGAATTTAAATCTGATTCACGTTTTTTTCTGTCTCTTTGCCAGCAGCTACATAGCAGGGAAAATATGATTTGATCCTAAGTATCAAATCAGGATTTTGTTGGGTAAAATCACTGTAGCCGTCTAGACCAGTGGTTCTTAACCTTTGTTACTCAGATGCTTTTGAACTGCAACTCCCAGAAACCCCAGTCAGCACAGTTGGTGGTAAAGGCTTCTGGGAGTTGCAGTCCAAAACTCCTGAGTAACCCAAGGTTAAGAACCAGTGGTCTAGACGACAATTTACAGGAGTCCACAGGGCAGAGACAGCGAGCTCATTTTGCATGGAGCACCAACACCAGAAGCTGCCTTATGGTGCTAACAAGGTGCTAACTGGCAATACCACTTTTCTCTCTCTTTAAAAAAAATATCCTTAGTATCCTAATGAAACTGTTCCAGCAATGAGTTGAAACGTTTTTTAAAGAAAGAAACTGTGTAGAGACCAGATACACCCGGCTGAGGGGAAGCAACACCCCCATAAGTGTCCCTTTGCATTTGATCAGGCAATCATACTGGTGGAAACCAAAAGTCAACTTTAGTCAACTTGAGAAACGGTTTTCCTCACCCTTGCCCAAAGAGGTTGTACATGTCTCATATAAAATACCTCTTTTAGGGGCACAAATAGCCAATGGTCTTATGAGGGCCACTCACCTCCCATAATCTCCAGACATCATCAAATGATCGGAAGACTCTCTGAAAGAACAGGCAGAACCAGGGGAACAAAGCTTCCACCACTTGGCCTTTCCCTTCTGGGAAAATTAAAGATAACACAGGTCAGATTCTGTGAATCCTGAGAATCTCTTAATGCCAGGGAAGTGGAAAAATACACGATAAATTCCTCATCTTCATCAGTTTCAGCCACACCAAAACATACCTCAATGAGGAGTTTGGCAGCCCTGCAGGATCCCTCACCTTCTTGCCAAGAGTGAGATATAGAACTTGGTTAAGGTCCCTGTATGCACAGAAGGCCTGGCTGATGATCAAGAAAGGCACAAACAACCCATCCAAGGCTTAAAGCTGGCAAATGTCCATCAAAGAAAGCCACAGTCATCCCAATTTCTTGCTTGGTTCCGTGCTTTATTGGCTGAAATCCTGTTGCACAATTTTACCTCTCCTAAGGCTAAGGATGTAATCAGTCATTACGGGTTTTCGTGAATGGAAAATTCCTGATGGTTCTGAGGCTCCCTTGTGATCTGTATCACAACAGGACCTCATCCTTTGGGTACAAAAAATAGTCATCTAAAATGTGAAGCAACCATTTTGAGTGGGTGACAGAATCTTGGTTACTCTTTGCAGACAAGGAGAAGAACCGTATGTTTCATCCTCCTTGTCTGTGAGGACCAGATGAGCAAAATCTACATCCCCACCAAAACAGAGGGAAAATAATTGACTTCTCTAAATGCACCCTTACGCTTTCTACACAAAAAGAGAGCCAGAGTTGTCTAATAGCTGGGGTGTCAGGCGAAGACTTAGGAGATCTAGATCCATGGAGTGAACTAGGGTCATTCGCTTTCTCCCTCAGCCTGATTTACCTCACAGAAACATTGTAAGGATCAAGCAGGCAGCAGAGAGCCACGCAGGCCACATGGAAGCTCATTGGCAGGAAGATGGAATAGAGATGCAATAAATACAGGTACAGTGGTGCCTCGTTTAACGGGCACCCCGTTTAATAACAAAATCGCATACTGATGAACTTTTTGCAATCACTTTTGCGATCGCATTGCGATGTTTTAAATGGGGAAAAATCGCTTTGCGATGATCGGTACCCTGTTTCGCTTACTGATTATCACAAAGCGATGATTTTCTAACAGCTGATTGGCGGTTCCAAAATGGCCACCGGGTAAAAAAAATGGCCGCCCGCTGTGTTTAGGGATGGATTCCTCGCTTACCGGGCAGGGAAAATGGCGGCCGTATGGAGAATTTTCGCTTAAAGGTGAGTTTTAAGCCAATAGGAACGCATTGAAGGGGTTTCAATGCATTCCTATAGGCTTTTTAAAATCACATAGCGACGAAATCTCTTTGCAGCGATTTTGGCTGCACCAATTAACGTCGCTATGCGAGGCATCACTGTATATAGATATTATTTCAATGTGAACTTTCAAACTTAAAGACTTTGATAAGATTCATGTGAAAATGGGATGGAACGGACCTTGGGAGACCTTGATCTCTCTCTCCCTCCCCCAATTCTAGTTCAGCAGTCCAACTATTGTACCACACTGCCTCTCTTGACATGGTTTTCTGCTTATTATCAACTCATCAACCAAGTTGATGATAAGCAGAAAGAGATGGTTCCATCCTTCCCATGAAAATCTGGACCTGCACAACTTCTGATCCACCCAGTGAGGGACACCCGTCCTCATCCATGTGTCCTGGCCTCCCAATGGGCGTTCCTAAACCCCTCTGCTTTTGCCTTTTGAGGCAGGCCGCAGAACAGGGCGGGACAGCATCCGTACACGCCTGGCCCAATGGTGGAGCTCACCGAGGTGCCTTGCAAAAACCGGATCCATAAACGCAATGAACGCTCTGAGCATAATCAGGTTCTTCTCCACCCCGATGTTCATAATGCAGCTGTTCTCCTGGAAGAGGGGAATGTTCAGGCATGTGAAACACAGTTGGAAAAAAAAATCAAAGAGGCCAGATGGCTCAGCCTGGCTGTGTCAGCCTCTTCTTGCCCAGATAGAAACAACCTTCCCCGAGATGTCCACGGCATCGGCAAAGCAAAAATATATACATTTGTTCCATGGTCTGATTTTTCTTCTTCCCGGCCCAAAATTCTCTCTCAGGGAGAGCTGGCAAAATACAGATGTGTGGCCTTCTCTTCCTCAATGCAGAAGGCAAACCCAAACTCTAGCAGAACATTCCTGGGCCGTCTGGATCCAAAACACGGCTCACAGGATTGCCTTGGAGCGGCTGTGTTTTTTGTTTTGTTTCTAACCAACATGCTCCGAGAGAGAAAAGGAATCATGAGATCATCTCATCTTGGGCAACTTTATGCCTTTGAAATACTTTTGTCCCAACTTTGCAGCCCCACAGAACTGGCCGAAGATCATAACAGAGATAGGGAAGAGGGAAAATATGACTTCTATGCTGCCAACTAACAGGAGCTTAGAAAAGGTACGTACCCTTTTTGTTCTACTATTTCTGGATCCCCCTGGTCAGTAGGGGAGCAGCCTCAAAGCCAGGTGTACAGAGGCACCAAGAAAACAAGCTGAGCTTGGAAACTATAGTTTTTGGGACTACAACCCCCAGAATCCTCAACCAGCTGGCTTGGAATGCTGGGAACTATAGTTTAAAAGATATAACTTCCCAGGGTCTGAACCCACTCACTCCTTTTTCGGGAGCTCCGTGTCCTTACTGCTGGCAGATTTCCAGAGCTCAGAAATGTTGCTTTTTGGGAACTACAGCTTCCAGCATCCCCAGCCAGCTGGTTCGATATTCTGGGCATTGTCATCCACAAGAATAATGTTTCCAAGCTTTGCCTGTTGCTTGGATGCTTTTGAAGAGTTGGCTTTAAATCTGTCAGACCTTTGCAACATCTACTGGCCATGTTGATGGGGGAATTCTGGAAGCTGCCAGTACTAGATGTAATTCCTCGGAGATCTGAAAGAGGGTTCTCCTATGCTCCACAAGTTCCAGTTTGAGGAGATTTTTAAGGATTTGCTCTCGGACCGTGACTGAACCCCTTCCCGACTCTGCTGAAGAACAGCAATGCCATATTGGAACGATTCAGGAAGGGTTACAAAGGGGAGCCAAGAGGGGAAGGGACTGCCCCAAATGACTTCTGCTCCATGGCACTGAAGGAAGTATCTGGAGACCCTTAGACCCTGATGGGAGACACCACCTAATACAACCAACCCCCATTAAAACATAAGAATGTTGAGTTCACTGAGGCCTATTTAATCCAACGTTCTGCTCCCGCAGTGGCCAAGCAGAGGTCCATGGAAAGCCCCCAGGAAGGACCTGGAAGCAAGAGTTGTCAGGCCTACCCTCCCAAGATTGTTTGTTCTGGTTGTGATGTTGTTCAGGTGTGGGAAACTGGTGATCCTTCTGCTATAAACTGAAACCAGAATGACCCCCCACCAAGAGGGATTGTGGGCAATGAGAACTACACACTGATGACATCTAGAGGGCCATACGCTCACCATCTCTGAAATAGTTGGGAAAAGGGGAAAGGTTTTGTCTGTGGAACCCCCTGCCCCATAGAGATTCATTTGGCCACACCACCAAAACTCCTTTGGTCTCCTGTAAAAACCTTATTTGTTAAGACGACTATGGGGCTGGCCTTCTGTTTGGTCAGTCTCCTTCTCTGTTTCAATTGTCCCACAGATGCTGAGGTTTTTTTTAATGGAACTATTTTGGTTTCAGGTTTGTGAGTTTCAGAGACCGCCTGCTCTAGGCCCTCCTTTGTTTGGGCAAAAACTATGGGGTCAGTGTCAGATACATCTTAGGTGGATCTTACAGTTTTTTGGAGAAAGAACTGGAAAAGCCAGTAAATCTCATGTTCTTTTTCAGCAAGCAGCCGGAACAGCAGAAGCATCTCATGGAAGCCTTGTTGGTATTCTGAGGGGAAAAGAAGGCGGGAAAGGGAGAGAAGAATTTATTGTCCAATAAGCATTTATCACAATGTTCTTTTCTCCACCGGGCGACATCTCTGTTTGCAGAGCGAGGTACTCTCTGTCCAATTATTTGTTTGATGTTCTTATCCCAAACTGCATCAGTCAGAAAAGATACTGTACATGCTTCCACTGGGAGAGGAATGTCGTGAGGTACCTTGCTCCATCTAGTTCAGTATTACCTACATGAGGATGGGAAACCATCTCTAGAGGATTAAAAAACAAACTACATTGTTCCCATTGTTCCTCACAGCTGTAGACTGGGGAGGATGCAAGGTGGACTCCAGCAACATCTTGTTTTTTTTTAAAATAATTTTTATTTTTTAACATAAGGGGTGACAAAAAGGAAAAGGAGACTTAGGAATTTATGGGGAAGAGGAGAGACTATAACATGCTAACAACCATTCTAAACTTAATGCCATATCATAGTTTTAAATTGTTCTGTTTTCTCTTTCCTGCCTTTTAGATTAAGCTCTCATTTCAGTATATGCTATTTACATGTTGCCTGTTAATTTGGTCCATTTGTTGAATAGGTCCCGTCTTTCTGTTGCCTTTTGTAGGGGATAATCCTTCATGACTTCTGATAAAATGTCCATTTCTGCTATTTCCCGTATTTTTTCAATAAGATTTTCTTGTTTCGGTATCGTCGGACTTTTCCAATTTTTTGCATATAAAATTCTAGCTGCCGTAACAATATACATGACTATATGTTGCTTTGACTTATCTATGTTATCACGTATCATACTCAATAAAAACAATTCTGGAGTTAATAGCACATTACAGAGCATTATTTGTTGTAACATAGTATGTACAGTACTCTTTTCCAGTATTTTTTCGCTACTCCACATGACCACCACATATGATAATAACTTCCCACTTGTGTTTCACATTTCCAACACTTATTTGATACATCTGTATACATCTTTGACAGTTTTTCTGGGGTCATGTGCCACCTATAAAACATTTTATATATGTTCTCTTTAAGGTTAACCGATTTTGTAAATTTTATGTTACTTTGCCATATTTTCAGCCATTGATCAATATCAATATTGTGCCATATGTTTTGTGCCCACTTTATCATACATTCCTTAACCATTTCATCCTGCATTTTAAATTCCAACATATAGTTATACATTTTCCTAACAATTTGTTCTTTGGAACCCAACAGCAGCTTATCAAAAGTGGTTTGCTCTGAATAGAAACCCTCTGTTTTGTCTTTTGCGTATCTAGATTCTAACTGTGCTCTAGGCCACCGACTCCAGCAACATCTTGAGGGCCTACAGCATCTTGGGTCCTCCCTTTAGTCCAAAAATGATGGGTAGCCACTCTTCAAACAGGTATGTTTTTCTAGGTCTTCCTGGGAATGAGTGGAATCACATCCAAATTGCTCTGCATGCCAAGAGCAAAAATCTACAGGTTGTCGGTTCGAATACTGTGGAAGGTGCCTCATGACAAGTCAAAAGATTTATCCATCTATCTAGGCTCCACCACAGATGGGGTCATTTTGGCTTTTTATATGTTTTGGATTTTATCTGGAAGTGACAGCGAATGTCGGGTAGTGGATAAAGTGTTAGACTGGGACTCAAGAGACCTGGGTTCAAATCTCTGGTGGGTCATGGAACCTCAGTGGGGAATGGCACTCCTTGAACATCTCACACACCTAGAAACGCCTGTTAGGGCCACTGCAAGTCAGATGTCACTTGATGGCATGCGACAACAGCTACATGTCTGGAGTGGCTCTAAGTTCCTCATTCTTGGTCAAGGAAAACTGGTGACAGTTGTCCTGAGTGTCAGATGGGAGAAGTATAGAGACTCATAGATGAGAATACCTTCAAGTTCCCCAGATCGTCCATGCTTTTGTCCTTGACTGGCACTTACAGTCTCAATAATTCACTCGGAGAGATTTGTATGAGAAAGGATTTTAAAACATTCTTTACTTACAATGGCTTAGAATTGCAGGCTTGTGTATACTGTTGTCTTTGCTGCACACATACTTAGCAACTGACTGGACAGATAAACAGCAAACAACTGCCTCCAACATATGGAAAAGAGGGAAAGAGACACGGGGGCGGGTGAGAGAGAAAGCTCTCTTTGAAATCAGACTGGAAGGCATGATTGGTTAGTGCTGGACAGACAGACATTCACTCTAGCTTCGAGTGGTGGTGAATTGAGTGGGAGGGCACATGCAACCCTTATTTAATGAGGACTTAATTGTTCACAGCAGGTTAGCCCTAAAAAGTCTCTTATCTCCACACCGAAGTAGGAAGGAAATCCAGTGGCTTTTCTAAAACAAAACAGCCACAAATTAGGATAAGAGCAGAAGTACTGAGATGTGGTGGTTTAGGAATGGCAGTTCCATAAGAACAGAATGGATCAAAAGAAGGCCTATCCGGAACACAGGATGGAAAGCTGAGATAGTCTAGCTGTCCCCTTTCTTGGCGGTTTGGTTTCTGGCTGAGTGGCTTACCTGCTTCCACATTGCACACATAGATCAGCAGAAGGATCTTCTCCAGCTGGCTCTTGTCCACCAAGGGGTTGCCCTGGGCATCTTTGAGGTACAGCCTCTGAACATCCGACTCTGGGGGAAAAGAAGGGGGTCACATGGAAATCAAAGCGGACGATAAAGGCATATGTGGTAGTAATTCCTTGGGGAATGCCACTTGGCCCAAGCAGGGACCTCGGCCAGTGGCCATCGTTGATGATGCAGTAGACTGCATTCACATTCGGACTGCAGTCTTCGGGATGCGTTGAAAGTAGAGATAGGCAGGAGACGAACCACGATACCAAAAAAAGCTGGTTTGGAGTTCGTTTCAGGGCCCAGTTCAGGGATCACGTTTTGCCAAACCAAAACAAAATGCCAGACTTTTTAACCCATTGGCAACTGGATTGCCCTTGTCTCTTCCCAGCCCCCCCCCACCATTATTTTGGCCGACTGGATGTTGCTGCTGCCGCTGCCTACCTTCATCCCCATCCTCAGAGGCAACAGCCTGGCTCCTGGTAGGGAAGCCGAGCCTACTGCCTCTGCGCATGTGCCTGACGCTCAGGGGATAGGCAGGCGCATGATCAGGATGGCAGCAGTGGTGTGGTGGCAGCAGCAGCAGCAGGACCCGGTAGGGAGGTGGCAGGGGCCGTGGGAAGGAGGTGGGGAAGTGGCAGAGAAGGAGGCGGTGGCAGGAACAGGTAAGGTCCCCCCCCCCGCATGGACCGGAAAAACAGACTGCAAACTGGTTCATTTTTCCAGGGGTTTGTGGGGGTTTGTGGCTGGTGGTTAGCCACAAACCATGAGCCATTACAAACCACTGGCTTTCTAGTTCATGCCCATCTCTAATTGAAAGCAACACTGGGATGTCCCTGTGCATCTTTACATAGTGAGCTGCATTCTCTGACACTCCTTGCTAAATAAAACTGACCCCAGTCTTGAAGACGCCACACATGAAAATGCCACGAATACGGGCCAATTTTCTCAGAATCATAAAAAGGTGCCTCAGCGCAGTCAAGTCATGCTTCGGTAGAAGCTGGCAAGCACCGTGATTTTCCCCTGTGCTTTTAAACAAAAGCAAAACCCCAGCAATTTCTTTATTCATGACATCGCTTATTTTAGAAAGGGTTAATAATAAAATTTCTATTTTGCCTTGTATTTTGTGCAAACTGCAGAGAAATCTACTCGAAATACAAAGCGGTAGTGGTAATGCAGAAAATACTTCCGCTTTTGTTCTCCAAAAATGTGCAAAAATAGAACGCAATAAAATAAAGTAAAATATGTAGAAAGTTCCCTCATAAACTCTCCAGGTCACCCTAGCTCGAAGAGAACATGTTTCCATATGTACAGCACATGTGATGTTTATCAAGTAGTGCAGGGGCCCAACATGTTCTGTCTCTCTCAGACATACCTATGCATAATAACCTGGAGTTGTTATACAAGGGTGTAACCCCTCTGACATCATAAGCCCTGTTTCCCATGATGTCAGGTTTTTCCCTTGAAATCTCAGGGAACGTGAAACTGCTGCTTTAACAGCCCCCTGGAACATCCTTATTTCTTTGCCTGTTTCTTTGAGCTGTTGTCTGTCTTCTTCCCATGCAAAGGGTTCAAAGTGCTTTACAATAAAACAGTTTAAATAAGTAACCCAGTTTAAAGTGTTTTAAAAAGTGCACCATGGGGAAAAAATGCAGCAACCATCAATTTCAAGAAGGAATTAGGGGAAAAAAAGCCATGTGGTTCAGGATGCCGCAAATGCAAAAGGAAGGTAACGTCTTTAGTGAAGCATTTTTAAAAAAAAAATCAAAGAAACTGCAAGCTTTCGTGGGTAAAATCCCACTTCCTCAGGCTGGACACCACCCCTTCATGAACAGTGCAGAAAAATGGTAGGGCAAGACCCAAAAATTCATGGCAGTTGTCTGTGCTGAGTTTGCTTGTATGAGGTGGGTTCCGACTTAGGTTGTACAGGAGGTGTGCTTTCAAATATCATCCCTTGTTGCGTGGTGGAATTTTCCATCCCAATCTCAAAACAAAGGATTTGCTAATTACCTCTGGCCACAGAGGTTGGGAGTTTCATTCCCCACTGGGCCTCCTTGACAGGGGCTAGACTCAATGATCCATCGGGTCCCTTCCAGCTCTACAGTTTAAGATGATGATGATGATGATGATGATGATGATGATGATGATGATGATGATGATGATAATGATGAAGATGTGACTCCCCCCCTCCCCAAATCGCTTGCTCTTGAAATATTAAGTTTCTTCTGGGCTTACCCACGGCAACTTGCAATTTTATTTGATTTTTTTTTTAGTGGTTCAATAAAGGTATTCACATTACTCTTGCATCAATTCCAAAGCTCCTTCCACTGAATGCATGGAAAACTCTTGATTTGGTTCATGCTTGCCATGCTTCCGGCAGGACTGAAAGGAGGGTATCCCCTAAAGGTCTCAAGGGCCACGCGGGCTCAAAAGGGGTGTTGTAGCCTATCAGATGATCTGATCCCAACACGAACAGAGCTGTATAATTTCTGATCGTTTTCTTTGAACTGCGCCTGGAAACAGGCAGGCTGTCAGCCGGGGCAGGTCTTCCGATGAGCCTCGCTGCCTCTAGGTTTCAGACGTCTCTTCTGGATAAAGCAGAGAATCTGAAAGCGCTCATCTGCATATGTCAATTCATTGACAAGTTTGGAGGTTACACCATGAAGACTGGAAACTGATTGTACATATTAAAAGAGAGAGGGAAAGGATAAAAAGTGGAGCAATTTAAAACAAGGCAGGATCTTTTAAAATCTAGGGGAGGAAGTGAGGCATATCAAAACCCTGGCTGCCCTTGAAAAAGTGTAGCGCTTCTATAAAAGTGGGAAATGATTTCATTTTATATGAAGCCTCGGGAGATGAGAGGGCAATAAAGGGGAGCGTCTCCCCTGGTATGTGACTTGTATAAGGAATTTTCTATCAAAATCGAAAAAAATCTATTAGCTTCCGGAGGGCCGGACTGGATCCCACCTAAGCAGTAAATCTTTTTCTAGGTTCAGTTGGGTTGATTTATGCCCGTCAAGAGTGATTTGTGACATTAGTTTGGCCATCTCGTTTAATATCCTTTTTGTTCTGCAAGTGGGGGGGAAAAGAAACTGAATGGCAATTTGAATATAGGCATAATAAGCACTTCGTCATTCCCAAGAGAATATTGCCTTTTCTAGTCAGGCTGTTCTAAAACACATTGCACCTCTTCCAGCCAGCTCCATTCTGTCTCCCTTCCCCCCCCAGCACAAGACCCCCCAAAAACGAACTGCATACGAGTTCATTTTGGAGGGGGGGGAGATACGTGATAATTTGTGGTTCATGGTTCATGAGTAGCCACGAACCATCACAAACCACCTGTTTTCCAGTACATGCCCATCTCTAGTGGCATGCTATTGCTTGGTGGTCTTGACTGGAGTTTTCACCGTTATAACGCCAACTCATTCCATGCAAACGAAGCAAAGTGCAAAGAGCCAGGTTCCGCATCAGGACCTCAAGGTGCCCATTCCTGGGTTACACCCTAGAAGCACAAAGCATAGCTCATGTTGCCTGTAGACGTTTCCTCTACTCCGCTTGATCCTGCTGGCTACTTACTGATGAGATTTTGGACCTCCATGAAACCCCGATGCTCAGCCTCAAGCAGCGGCTGGATCTTTTCACACATGTTGCACAAGGACTCATAGCTTTTCCTGCAAGGAGGGAACGAAGGAGGGAGAGCAACATTGACCGGCTGATGGTGCACAAATGGAAGGCAAGCAGAGAGAATGAAAGCTTGCTCCTAGTTTAAAGGCATTCATAGTAATGTCCATTGGAGTCCCTCTTATAGTGGGTCTTCTTCTCCATTGCCATTTCCCACAATGCCCCAGAGCAGTGCTATTTCAGGGGTATTGTGGGAGATGTAGATACATATTTTTAATCAGCCAAGCTAAACTCGGCTGGGTTCTATCAGAATATTAGGATCCCTGCAGCTGGTTTAGGGTACCGTACATGGCTTCCAGATCGCTTTATGGCATTTCTGCACACATCTTTGTGTTCTGGGGAGCAGACACAACCTCTGGGAGGCATTGTTTGCTTTAAAGTTATATGATTGACCGCCTGGGGAGTGGCAACACTAGTGGGGCAATATAGAAATTGAAATAGATGGATGGACAGATAGACATTGATTCTCCTGAGCTGTTGCCGGCTACTACTGTAACCAGAAAGAGTTCTGAAACGTGGGGTAATTTTCTGTCTCTCCGCTGTTATCAGTCCATTTCTGCTCACTCAGTCCCTTTTCCCAACACTCATCTTTTTGGACTGCTACAGTGAAAACTCCCTGGAAAAGACCCTGATGTCGGGAAAGCAGGAGAAAGGGACAACAGAGGACGAGATAAATGGACAGTGTCATCAAAGCTACCAACATGACTTTGACCCAACTCCGGGAGGCAGTGGAAGACAGGAGGGCCTGGAGTGCTCTGGTCCATGGGGTCATGAAGCGTCGGACAGAACTTAACGACTAAATAACAACAACAGTGAAAACTGAGGTTCAGGAAGAAAAGGTGGATTGTTGAGGTGACTAGAAGCACAGGTGCACAATGTCTACACTCCCCATTCCTGGAAGCCTTGGAAGAGTTGTTCTTGGCTACGGTTGGCTCCATCTTTCCCTCCATAAAACACAACAAACAGAAGAGGCTGTATCTGTATATGAATATTTGGCAACTGGAAATTATTTTTATACAGTAGTATATTTCCATATGTCTCATCTGATGGAGCAGGACTTTGGCCAGGCGTGCCTGCCGCTTGGTCTGCTCCCCATGTGCTCTTTCATGGATGGGAACGTTTAAGGTCTCCAGCCTTATGATTCTTTATCTTTACACCTTATTTGGGATTGACATCTTTAAAAAGGGGATTGTCCTCTTGCAGCCCTTCAAGTAGAAAAAGAAGACACCTAACCAACCAGTTCTCAAATTTTGGTCCTTAGATTTTTGGACTTCATCTCCTAGACACCCTGAGACCATAGGCTATGTTGGGTGGGGTTTCTGGGAGATGGAGTTCAAAATATCCGAGAACTCCTGCCTTGGGCCATGTTACCACCACTATGAGGTAACTTTAGTACAATGAATTTCCTTGAGGGAGGAGAACCCAGTGAGTATGCTCAATGGTGTTTTGCTCACAGGACCAGAAGATGCTTTGAGATGGAGTGGATGCCAAAATATTTTGAGGACTTTCCTTTAGCGCTTATTGAGTCTATTATGGGACAAATAGTGTGCATTCAACAAGATCTGTCTGGCATTTTTGGTCTGTGCTTGCATTTTAAAGGAGGGGAAAGTGTGGACCTTTTCCATCAGCTAAGTCAATCAAGCCAGGTGGACTGCAACTCCCAGAAACACCAGCCAGCCTAACTTCTAGAAATTGCAGTCCAAGAACACCTGGGTTACCCATGGCTGGGAACCACTGAGCTATACTCTTGACCAGGGCTGACTGAGGCTGGTTGGAGCCAAAGGCCAACAACATCTGGAAGGTTACACACTCCCAGCTTTGCTTTGATTCCTGCTCTGCTCTGTACTCTCTGTGCTGGAAGATTAAAAGAGGAGGGCAAGAAGCCAGATAAAGCCTTCATTATCTCTCTCTCTCTCTCTCTCTCTCAAAAAGAGTGTCAACAGGCAATCCTTGACTTCCTCCAGGTAACAACCATGTTGAGGACCACCTAGTGGCCAAACTCTATAATTGCAGTGTCCACGCACCGTTTCCTGCTGTCAACCATGAGCCTCTCATCACAAGTACTGCTCCAGGAATAGTAGCCGGTGAGGAATTTCCAGGCTTCTGGTCTAATTGAGGGATCCAAACCCTAAAACATCAAAATACAGAACAGGATGAAGCTAAAAAAGAACTCTACTGTCAGCTAGTACAATCATTCTATCCCCTGTCACCATCTTCATCCTATTTTATGCCTCACTATTTATTTATTTACAGGAGGCAATGGAAGACTTTAGGGCCTGGCATGCTCTGGTCCATGGGGTCCTGAAGAGTCGGACATGACTTAACAACTAAACAACAACAATTTATTTGCTTATTTATTTGTTTGAAACAAGACTTTGAGATAATAAAGTTAGATCTAATTTGCTCCGAAACATAAATCACTCAACTTAAAAACCACAATGTCTTGCATTTCTCTCTCCATATTTTCTGCTGGAAAGGTGCAAACCCACTCATCCCAATCACATCAACTGTCCCCAGTTGCTTTCCCCCAAACAAAACAGGTCATATCAGCACATAGGTTATGCAGCAGTTGCACAATCAGCCCAAGGTGTGCTTGCCCATTGCTCCTTCTCTCCATACTTTCCATTCTGACTTATGACAACCCTTTTCAAGGTTTCCAGTTTAGAGACTAATCAAAAGTGGTTTGCCATTCCCTTCCTCTGTGGGCGCCCTGGGACTCTGCAGCTCGACCAAGGTCACAGAGACTGACGCCTCTGTGGGGAATCAAACTCTCAACTTCTGCCTCTACAGCTACACACCTAAACAACTGAGGTATCCAGCCAGTGATCCAGGCTTAACCAACAGGGGAGTGAAGCCTCAAGTACCAAAATGGCACTCTTTCTGGCTCTGCTCTCTCCATTTCTTCTCCCTTCTCAATTTCTGGCTTCTGGTATATCTCTACTCTGCTTGACCCTATAGCTAATTGTGGGACCAGTGAGGATCACCCCTGGCCATCGGGGTTGGGGGGGAGCTCTCCATCTCTCAAAGAGGGACAGCTAGACTCCCTACCCACCGCTCACCTGTGGACTGGGGCTTTGGTGAGGGAGATGAAGATGGCACCCTCAAGGCCACAGGGGTGGCTATGGCAGGATTTAAGGAGGAGGGAAGATTTAAGGAGGAGGGAGAGATAGGAGGATGTTGGACAGACATAGTGAACTGGAAAGTGTGTGAGACCCAGGAAGTGCTGCCGCTGGTGCAGCAGTTGATGGCTGGATGGGAGATGGTTTGCCAGCATGACCTGGAGACTGGCTACTGGGTTGAGTTTCTCGTGCCACCGGAGGATGTTGCCTGGATTTGTCAAGACCAGACAAGGTGCTGCGAGGCTTGGTGGCTTGAGAATGCATTTTCAACTCGCTGTCAAGGCAAGCACCAAGAGCAAGTTGCCTCGCAGGAGAAGCACTACAGTCAGCCTCTCTCCTGGTCCTGCAAAGGCCAGCATTCTGCTCCTCCCTGCCCTATGCCCCACTCCACAGGAGATGCCAGCCAGGTCCAGGTAGAGTTCAGCCTCACCTCTCTGGATGTTTGTTACACCTATGGGCGGATGGCTACCAGGAGGGAACCACAGGGGTGTGGCTGAAGAAGAAGCCTTTGCCACCTGTCTCCAGGTAACTGCATGCAACCAGCACACTTGATTTGGCACCCTGTGCGCAGACCACCTGTGAGGGGCCCTAGACCTGGCAGAGGAGGTGGGCCTTCGTTTCTCCTAGCAAGAGACTATACCAGGGCACTGAAGGATTCAAGTCAACTCCATGGCTTGCTCTGAGTTGCCAGTTTTGCACCCCGTTGGCCCTTTAAAAGTTCCGTTGCTCAGTAGATCAGCTTGTTCCAGCAACTATGCCCCGCGTCGTCATGGAAGGGGCCACGGGAGTTGCTCACACTAAGACTCAGATAAAGGAAAATCCTCAATCAATAGGTTGTGCGTGAAGCCGGCAGAGTCTAACCAGTCGTACACTTTCACCCCCTCCCACACTACAATTAAAAGCACTAGAGGATAATTAAACTTGAGTAAGCCATCACGGGCAATCAAACTGTTTTTCAAGGAAGAACAGCAACAAGTTCAGAGGTTGAGAAATAGTGCTCTCAAAGTCCCAGGAACAGATGCTGTGCGGCTTCGGTAAGAGATGCAGATGTGGAAGAATTCAACCTTTTTTTTTCCTCATGAAAAAAATTACACGGGGGATAAATCGAATCTGTCGAGGTCATGATGCTGGCTAAATTTATTCAGGCAAAGACCAACATTTATAACAATTCGTGTGGCACTGACTGTGTGTGTGTGTGTGTGTGTGTGTGTGTGTTTGTACATGTTCATAGCTCTTTCCGGAAATGCTAGAATTCCCCAGGTTTCCTGGGGATTTTGTGTGAGCCGATTCCCCTACCACACAACTGTGAGAGTGGAGAATCACCTCACTTCTAGGGGAAAAAAACATGTACCAAGAGTGGACAAAATCGCTTCCCTACAGAATGAAAGTAATTTGCAGTTAGAACAATAATACTAAAAATCGGCAGCATCAGTAACCGTATCCGTGTCTCTGTTATTACTGGGTTAATGGCAAGATTGCTTGTTCGCACTTTCTTTCTTCAAATGTCCACCCAAGATGGACTACAAATGCCATCAACCTGACCCCACTCCCCCAGTCTTGCTTGTCAGGCATGATAGGCACTGCAACCCAAATCTTCTGGAGGGTACCAGCTTGAGGAAGGCTGGGTTAGGCACTGGCTTCAGAGCAATTCCTGCTGAAT